>NC_081826.1:58610000-58910000 GCF_030867095.1 Alligator mississippiensis | reverse complement strand
AAATTAATTTACAAACACCATTAGGTAACAGTGTTATCTCCGCTTTACTGAAAACCCCCCCAAATGTTTTGTCCTTACTGACAAGCCAAATTTGAACCAAAAACCTTGCAGGTGAGAAGCTCCTGAACATAAGATGATTCTGAGATGGACATGTTCTGACTACTCTGCACAGTATAATTCTCTTAACCTCTGTACAAAAAAGATGGACTCAAACTGGGACAAGTGTTGAGGGGGACTACAAGGATGATCATGGACATGGAAAGCCTACTGTATGAGACAAAAAGAGTTTGGCATGTTCAGCCTGGCAAAACAAAAGCTGAAAGGCAAGTAAATACAAGTGTTGTCTATTAACAGATCAGGAGGAAAATCCCATGGAAAGAAAAGAGCAAATTAAGCAGAAGAGTAACATTGGCCCATTAACAAGTTTGTATAACCACTATAACAGGTTGACATGCTCTTAGGCAGACCCAGGAGGCAGTTTCCTCATAAAAGCCACTCAGTTCTTAGTTCCAGTCCACTTCTTATCCATGCAGAAAGCTTCTCACCACCGCAGACAAAATAAGAACAAGTGCAAAGAACAAACAAAATCAAACCTTTGGTCTTTCTTCAGACCTAGAGGAGTGACACAGACCTTGTGCTTCTCCCTAAGCACCAGCCTACTCGCTCTTCCTCAGCTTCCCTTCCTGGGAGCTTTTAACTTCCCCTGATCCCAGTCAATTCTGTCAAACAGAGCAGCTAGGCTATTATCCCCTATTCCCCTGCAGCTGGGCTCCAGCCCCTAAATCCAAGCACCTTGTTACCACCATGTAACAAAAATTACTTGAAAAAAAATCAGCAGAAAAGTTCTAATCTTTAGACAAACTAGGTTCCAGAGCAGCTTTCCAGGAATATTAAGTGCAACAAAACCAACTAGTTTTAGAGTGCAATTTGCTCAGTTTATATGTTATATGGTACAACACATTAATTGGATTTGACACAGGGGGTCCCTTCCTATAAAAACTGGCTAAAATGCATCAGTTTAATGTTATAGCCAGAAAAGTTATGAATAATCAGCAGTGCAGGGGCTGAGAGGGAAGATAAAGGTACCATATTTTCTTGCATATAAAACACACCAGCAGATAAAACATGCACCCTCTTTTTGGAAGGAAAAATGCAGTGGGGGGGGGGGGGGGGGGAATTTCCAGAGTTATGGCTGACTGCATGATAGAGTAAGTCTTCCTGGAAACAGTGTCCAGAAAGGTGTGGCATGGGGAAGTTCGTAATGCCAGTTGCCTCACCCAGACTGTCTCCTGGGATGCGGCACTTCTTGGGCACTATGTTTCCAGGAGGACTTACTTTACGTTACACAAGGTTAGGCCCTAGACCATTACAGGGGCAGTGGTGAAACTGTTAATTCTTCACTATAAACAATTATTTATATAAATTCCTGTAAATCAAGTGCCGTTTCCACATCACAAGCCTCAAAGATACTACCAGCAGCTTGCTTCCTGCTTCAGGCACTATCTCAGCAGCTATTTGGCATGCCATGTCCCCAGGATTGCTTTTTTCCAGTGAAGAAAATCACTTCCCCCCCCTTAAAACAAGCACCCCCCATTTTAGGTGGCTGATTCTGGGGGGGGGCAAAGGTGTGTTGTGTGCAAAAAAATAAAGTAACAAAACATGGGGGATTACATCCCTGACCAAATAACTAGAACAAAAATTCTGAAGAAAAATCCATTTGAAGGCAGAGAAAGGGAAATGAAGCTTTAAGACCAACACATTGGATATTATTGCTTTTTCATACATTTTGTCCAGACATGGTTTTTAAAAAAAAATGCCCAAACAAAACAACACACTAAAGCAGAAGGGCAAAATTGCAAAAAGGTATTTTAAGCATCTAAAGATACCTAGTGAGAATCAGATACTCAGACACTTTTGAAAGTCTCACTAGATTCCTATCCAGGCATTGCATGCCATTAGGATCTGGCCCGACTTAACCAAGGTCATAATGCATCCATGGTAAACAGGAATGAAAGACCAGGATCCTATACCTGAGCCCATGCTCCCTGCCCTCTATTACATGTCCCACAGAGAACCATGTTAACAAGATCAACACATTTCCCTTGCAGCAGAGACTTATGTTGCATTACCAGTCTAACTTACTTCCTGGCTTAACTCCCAAAAGACATGTATATTAGACTATCAACAGTTTGCAGTATCTCCTACATATAAGTACAAAAAGCTTTAGAGCAACATACTTGGAGGCTAAATAGAGAAAACAGAAATCTTAAATATATTTAAATTGTATAAGTTGCTAAGTAAATATCCATATCTATGAAAACAGAAGCAGAGAAAGCATGCGTGTAGTTTCTTAATCTTTCAATTATCTGAATGACAGGAAAGCCACCAATTTCTCTAAATCAGTGGTTTTCAAACTGTTTTCATTTGTGGGCCCCTAAAATATTTCAATTAGAGGTACAGACCCCTTTGAATTGTAAGTGTGGGTATTCACATACTTATGACTGATCGTAGCCATCTTTTGTGGGCCTCTTAGATAGTCTGCAGACCTCCATAGATTCCACAGACCACAGGCTGAAGGCCGCTGCTCTGGATCAGTGGTTCTAATCTGGAGTGCCACATGAGCCAAGTAAAACTGCTCTATGCATTCTCCCTCCACTAGGGCTTTCTAATCAGCCTAAAGCAGGCAAAGCTGCTTCGTGCTGTGCAGTGCTTCCTGATCCAGTGCCCCTACACTGCTCTTCTGAGAAACAGGTAGAATTGTCCCATCTGCTTCTGTTTCCAGTTGAGTTGGGGTGGGGAGAACCAGACCAGGTAGCGTTACACAGCAAGAGGTAGCTCCTGCCTGCTTTAGACTTATTAGAGAGCCCTAATTCAGGAGGATCGGGTGCATGTCTTGATCTTGCCGGAAGATTGGGCAGACCCACCATGTGGCCAGGAATCTCACCGCTATGGTGGGAAGGCACCAACTGACCCCCATGGGGGCCCTAGCACCTCCCTCCTTCCCTCCCCAGGGCAGCAGGATCTAGGCAAGGAGAGGTCTGCAGCCCCAGCTCTGTCCACAGTCCCAGCCTGTAGGGGTAAGGGGAAGTTGTGCAGCTGGGCAGCAGCCACACGCCACCCCCTGCCCATGGCTCACTACCAGTGGCCTGGAGCCCACACAGTGCTGGGCACACAGTGAAGACAAAAGGGGCTGGGGCCATTCCTGTCGGAGGTCACTAAACTAGGTATGAGTTAGTGGTTAACCATTGAACCAATACAGTTAGAGGAAGTTAAACAAATATTTTTAATAATGTTTACATTCCTACTGGTGTGTAGACCTGCTGCAACTACAAAACATTTCCCCTACTTTGTTACAGACTTTTTTTTTCCCCAATAAGCGTACTGTAGCAAGTCAGTCCAAGCAAAAGGGAATTCCTTCGAATTTGATCTAAATACCACTACATTTTTCTATATACCTCTAATCATATACTTCAAGGAAAAATCAATTTCTGCCACCAAATACTGTAGGGAGGGGGATGGGGAAGGGAATTGCAGCCAGTTCTGAGAGTTCAGCAACAATTGCAACTAGCTACAACAACAACCACCACCACAAAAAATACTCCATGCATATGAATATACATTCTTTACTGTAACTCTTGATCAAAAACAGACAGTAAAAGCACAAACGAAAGGAAGTGTACCAACAATTACAGAAGTTAAAATGTGATAAAAATAGTCAAATTCAAGATCGGTTCTGCAGTGATTTCCTGCGTTAAGGCAACAGTTGGAGCAATCTACCCACGGCCAGCTTTTGGTTTCAAAAAGTTGCTCTCCAGGCAAGTCCACAATATTCCCTTGCCTGCCCTGCTCTCAGGGTCAAATGTCTCCTGGGAGTAGGTCAGGAGCTCCTCTGAAACCCTCCTGCTTAGGAACCCTTCTTCTATAGCTTCCAGAGCCAGACTGCCTGCCCTAGCTCAGGCCCTGAATTTATATATCCTGTAAGCCCAGCCCACTTCTGGTCAGGTGTCTTCTCTTAAGGCTGCAGACAGGGCTCAGGTGGCACTGTCTCCTCTTACAGTAACAGAAGCACCAAGCTCCTTGTTACAGTCATGCCTCTTGGATATGGTTTTGAGCAACAAGGTTGAACTGGTTGCAAATATGAAGATAGAAATGTAGGAGGTGTAATCATGATCTGAGCAATTCATGCAATACTTAGACTTCAGGAAGGCCTTTGATACGGTATCCCATCCCATACTGGTGAACAAGTCAAGAGGCTGTGACTTGGTTGACTTCACAGTCCGGTGGGTGGCGAATTGGCTGGAGGGTCGCACCCAGAAAGTCGTGGTAGATGGGTCGGTTTCGACCTGGAAGGGTGTGGGCAGTGGGGTCCCGCAGGGCTCGGTCCTTGGACCGATACTCTTTAATATCTTCATCAGTGACTTGGACGAGGGAGTCAAATGTACTCTGTCCAAGTTTGCAGATGACACAAAGCTATGGGGAGATGTGGACACGCCGGAGGGCAGGGAACAGCTGAAGGCAGACCTGGACAGGTTGGACAAGTGGGCAGAAACCAACAGAATGCAGTTCAACAAGGAGAAATGCAAAGTGCTGCACCTAGGGAGGAAAAATGTCCAGCACACCTACAGCCTAGGGAATGACCTGCTGGGTGGCACGGAAGTGGAAAGGGATCTTGGAGTCCTAGTGGACTCCAAGATGAACATGAGTTGGCAGTGTGACGAAGCCATCAAAAAAAGCCAATGGCACTTTATCGTGCATCAGCAGATGCATGACGAATAGGTCCAAGGAGGTGATACTTCAACTGCGGTCTGACCAGCGCCCGATAGAGGGGGAGTACTGTGTGCAATTCTGGGTGCCACACTTCAAGAAGGATGCGGATAACCTGGAGAGGGTCCAGAGAAGGGCCACTCTTATGGTTAAGGGCCTGCAGACCAAGCCTTACGAGGAGAGACTAGAGAAACTAGACCTTTTCAGCCTCTGCAAGAGAAGGTTGAGAGGCAACCTTGTGGCTGCCTATAAGTTCATCACGGGGCACAGAAGGGAATTGGTGAGTATTTATTCACCAAGGCGCCCCCGGGGGTTACAAGAAACAATGGCCACAAGCTAGCAGAGAGCAGATTTAGATTGGACATTAGGAAGAACTTCTTCACAGTTCGAGTGGCCAAGGTCTGGAACGGGCTCCCAAGGGAGGTGGTGCTCTCCCCTACCCTGGGGGTCTTCAAGAGGAGGTTAGATGAGTATCTAGCTGGGGTCATCTAGACCCAGCACTCTTTCCTGCTTATGCAGGGGGTCAGACTCGATGATCTATTGAGGTCCCTTCCGACCCTAACATCTATGAATCTAGGAAAGGAAGCCTTGAGAATAGTCAAGCAAAGATACTGGACTTGAGAAGGGCATTTTGACTCTGAGAAATAACAGGAAACTTGGCATGAATGGACAAAATCAAAGAAAAATAAGTCTGAGAAGTTGGCAGTTGGAGGCTCAAAAGATGAAGCTATTTCAATGCAGAGGGATGATAAGAACTGGAAGAGACTGATTTGGCCAGAAAGAGAGCTTTTACTCATTTGAGAATCAATAGAAACCCATACAGAAGAAGAAAGCCATACAGATGAAGCAGGCAGAAGAAAGGGCATGAACTAAATATATCAAAGGAGAAGTATAAGAGCTTATAAAGACAAAAAAAAAATAAAGGAAAGAAAAGTCAAAACATGAGTTACAAAAACTTCTACAAATATGTCAGATGGAAGAGAGAGACAAGGGGAACTGCAGATCAATGGAGACAAGCTCTTAATGGAAGACACAAACAGGGTAGAGCTGCTGACTACCTACTTTGCTTCAAACTTCATAAAAAATACAGGTTTCCCCTCGATTTATACAGGTTCTGTATGTGCGAATTCGCTGTTATGCAATGACCCATTTTATACCACAAATTCGTTACACGAGAGATAAATTCACTGTTATGCAATTGGTGTGGTGGAAGCCCACAGTCAGCTTTGTGCAGTGCATTGTGGGAGTGACGCACACTAAAATATAGGCTCCTGTGTGGATCTGTGCTCCTTGCTCGTTGTCTGTGACACGTTTCTGTAGTTGCCATCCCCATTATGGCTTCTAAGTGCCCCGCTAGTTTATCTACTACCCCTCTCCCTGGTCCATCAATGAAGCGCAAGAGGTGTATGCCCAGACCCAATGATCGGCAAGGAGGTGCACCATGTTCTAGTTCTTAAAGCCTTACTCCACTTGTGTTGGAAGGTGATATGAGGCCCATGCCTGTCGATTCTCCTATGGATGTTACCCTGTCTGTACCTCCTACCAGTGATGTGGAGTCTGACATTAAAGACCCTTCACCACCCCCTCTTTACACCTACTAAACATTCACCACCACCCTGCGCTTATGTGTACTGTCTGCTGTTGGCAAGTACCAAAATTGCCTTGTAAAAGTGGTAGAATTGGATCTGGGAGTCAGAACATTGAGGTCTTGGAACATATCCCAATTTGTTACATTGCAAAGTGGGTTCCCTTTATCCAAATTTGAGTTAGGCGCTGTTTTCCAGGAACACACGTACCACATAAAGCAAGGGAAACCTGTAAACTTCAACCAGATGACTAACAAAAATTATATAAATAAAGAAGGAGAAAGGCTGCATGCAAGTAAAGAATGTATCAGAAAACTATTTTGCATGAATATGAGTCAGCAATGCCAGTCAGGATTCACTAGAACACTGGAAAATAGCTGAAGAAATCTGGGAACCACTTGCAATAACATTTGCAAATTAGTGGATGACAGGCAAGATACCAGAAGATTAGAGAAGACCTAACATATTGCACTTTTAAGAAAGGGGAAAAAAGTGAGGATCCATGGAATTACAAACCAGTCTATCAGGATTCAATACTACTAAGCTACTAAGAAAAGTTGTAAAACAGACCATTTATAAAAACTAGGGATGCACTGACAAAGATTTTGGGGGGGGGGGGGGGGGGGCGATACTGATAGCTGATATTTAAGGATTTTTTAAGAAGCTGATTTCTGATACAGCTGCATGCAGCTGGTAAGTCTGTTGTGGTGGGAGAGGAGATCAACACCCCACATGGTGAGGGAGGGAGCAGGGGCAGGGGCTTCTCAGGCAGCGCGCAGGGGGAGGGGGGGGGTGGCGGCAGAGCCGCGGCTTGTGGGAGCTGCCAGTAGGCTCTGTGCAGCTGAATTGCTGCTGCTGCAGCCCCGGGTGGCCCCCAGGATCCCAGGTAAGGCTGCTGGGGTCAGCCCAGTGGTGGCCACAGCCTCCCCTACCCCACCTGGGGTAACTTGCTGCACGCCAAAGTGCGCATGGCATGGGCATTCCCTGGGGACAAGCTGTGGTGGTGCAATGTGTACTGCCACTACTTGTCCCCAGGGTACTAAACATCTACACTCATGTGGCTGTGACCAATAGGTCTCAAATCTTTTAAACTTTCCATAAAGATGATTTAGAAATACTGTTCTCCCCTGCCACAGAGTGCAAGAACTGAGGCAATGTATTTGAACAACATATTTACAATATGGATGTTTTAGGGCTCTCAATTAATTGCTGTTAATGTGCGTGGTTAACATACTGATCTGTTCCTGCATTCATTTCATTTAATGTGTTAATTGTACACATGGTTTTGGAGCCTGCACCTAGGCTCAGCTCCATTGCTGTCACCACCAACTCTAGACTGCCCAGCAGGGCAGCAGTGGCAATGCAAACTACCACAGGGTTGCCTGGGTGCAGGTTCCAGGCTGTTTCAGCAGGAAGGTAGCCAGGGGCGGGGAAGTGGGGGCACAGGCATGCACACAGGCCCACAGATGAGTAGCTAGAGTATATATGCCATCAGGAACGCAGCCCAGCGCTATGTAGAGCAGCACTCAGCAGGTAAGTCTGTGGAGGAGAAGGGGCAGATCAAGGCCCCCACAGTGAGGGAGTGGGCAGGGGAGTGGGGTCGGGGCAGGTCACGGGACTGAGCCATGGGCAGCTCGTCCAGAGGCAGAGAGAGGCACCTGCCTACTGCTGCATACACCTCTGGGGGAGGCATGGGGGACATGTGCCCCTCAGATTTGTGCAAGGGGCAGAGGCAGGCTGCCTGCTGTGGGCTGGGGCTTTGAGCCTTGCTGCCTTTGCCTCAGGAGCTGCACACTGGCCACACATACCCTGCCTACCTGGCGGTGGGAGGCACAACATGGCATTGCACAGTTCCCTGGGCAAAGGCAGCAGGGCACAAAGCCCCAGCCCACAGCAGGCAGCCCACCTCTGCCCCGCACACAAGTCTGGGAGGCACAAGCCCCCCATGCCTCCCTCAGGGGTGCACACAGCGGCAGGAGGCTATGCCTCCCCTGCACCTCTGCACAAGGGGCCGCCTATGGCTCCGTCCCATGACCCACCCCAGCCCTGGGGCCCCATTCACCCAAGCACCTGCCTTTCTCCTTTCCTCCCTGTGGGGGCTTGATCTGCCCCTTCCCTGCCACAGACTTACCTGCTGGGCACTGCTCTACACACTTCTGGGCTGCATTCCTATAGGGTTATCATACTGCATTTTAAAAAAGAGGACACCTGTGGAGGGGGAGGGGGTCACACAGTGATATCCCCATGCCCTGCCCCTGCCCCTCACTCCCAAGCCACAGCCCCCCCCTGCCCCCTGCCAGCACTGCTGCTGCACCTCACTCCTCACCCACAGTACCCCACATCCTACCAGGGCATGTGAGGACCCTCCTCCCCAGGCTCCAAACCCCACACACACACACACACACAAATCCCTGCCCCCACACTCCCCCCCACCCATACAAAGTACCTGCATAATTTTGCATCTTTGGGGGGGGGGGGGTTTCAGCATATAATTCTGAATTTTTAGCTGTGCAATTAAATTTATGATTAATTGTGACTAATTATTTTAATCACGCAACTAATCACAATTAAATTGTTTAATTATTTGACAGCCCTTGTATATTTAAATCAAATATCAGGAAGAACTTTCCAAGTGCGAGAACACTGGGACCTTAACAGTCAACTAATTCAACATCAGGCTCATATGGAAGATTTGCTATTCTTATACCAATCCAGAAACATACCTATCCAGCATCCACCTGAAAATCTCCACTGAAGGAGATGCCACAGCTTTCCTAGGCATTTACCCCAGGTCTTCACACAACAGCAAACACATGCAACATGCTTCCCACCACTCAAGAAGTTGAGCAGGCTGCTGTGGGGAAGGAGGGGAGAACAGGAACAGATATAGCCTCAGTTCTATTGTGAAATCCACCAGACTTGGGTTAACTGTGTGGGGTAGAAATAATCTTTATGCTCGAGTCCAACTCCAACATGTTATATATTTCTTACAGTATGTTCTAGGATACCTATTTTTCAGAATACCAGAAAAGTAAAGTAATGTGAACACCTTCACCATCACTAGATTAGTGTATAGTACTTCCACAAATTTTCATACCCCCAGATTTCAATACCACATTACACTAATGAAAATAATCAATGAAGAAATGGACAAAGTGGACATCAGCTTTTTAATTGCACCAGTCAAGGTTTAAGTTCTGTTTATATTCCAGGTTACACATTTCATTCTAAGACCTACTTACATTTGTTTGTTTCTATATTACTACTCTTCACCCCACCATTTTTAAATTGGCATTCACTCTTCAGTTTCTTCACAGAATTGAAAAAAGGAATTAGTGTAAATCAAAACTGAAGTACTTTAGTAGGAAAGCTTGAGGACAAGCCTGCACAGCGTCATATACTTTCAACCACCAAACTGGTACTTCCAACAGCAACCTGAAATTTATCAGGAAAGTAAACTAAGAAAAGATGGTGGAGGCAAGAGTCAGGTATCACAATATATAAGGAAGAATAGTTTAAACAGCAATCATATTTAGCAAGTTTGCCAGGGTTTTGTTTGTTTGTTTTGTTTTTAAAGATTACCAGTTTCAACTTCCTTCCATTCTACAGGGAAAGTTAGTAGCTTCTATCCAATAACAGAGAGAGTCCCTACTCATTGCCTGCCTGCTCCAAGTTTTTGTAGGACCTAGATTCTCACCCCCTCCCCACCTCATGATATTTATTCATTAAAAAACAACCATTATTACACAGTTTATCTTGAAGAAAAAATAAATGATGCTCTGACTGAAAAAAAAAAAAATCTTTTAAAGGGACACCACCTCCTACATAAAGCTATTTTCTCACCCCACATTGAAATCAAAAATTGATTACAGGCTCATTTAAGAAAAATAAAATGTGAAATTTCACAATACTTAGAACAGTGTTTTGCAGTATAAAACACGGTAGCTGACCATGGCTCAAAGACTTTAGCTTAGCTTCAAAGATAGTTTAGTTTAACCTTAAATTAAGTCTCCCCCTCTACCTCTATTAAACAAACACATTCTTAAGTTGAACCTGCCTTAATGCAATTCATCAGAAACATGAACAATGCCACACAAATATTAATTTAAAAAAATCTTTGCCATCTAGTTATCATGTACCAAGAAGTGTGTCCATATCGGCTCTGCAGGTGATGGAAGAGACATAAAACATGAGCAAAGAGAATGGTAAAAAGACAGCTCTACACAAGGAATGGCAACCTATAAATTGCTCCATCACTGTGGTAAGTTACTCCCTGTCTCTTCATTTAACACAAAATGGTCTTATGAGGCGTTAAAGAACCAATTGGCCTCCCAACTATTTCATCATAAAATGGCCCAAGCAAGCCTTCCCCAAGCCCTTCTCAGAGGCCTACTTAGGAAAACAGACAAAGCTATCCTGTCCTCTGCCTGCCTGCCCCACCTCACCTGAAATAGTGTCAGACCAAGTTCAGGGAACTCTCAGGTGCCTTTACTATCCCAACTAACATCATTCCTCATTTGTACGAAAGCCAAAGGCTTCCAGAGCTTCCACTGATGCCAATGCTCTTTCTAATGAGCCAATACGAGATTACTTAAAAACATTCTTGATGTAAAGAAAAGTGACTTGCAGAAGGAATTCTAGTTGCCTTCAGGAGAAAGCAGTAACTTACAAGAAACATTTAGCACTAGAAAAGCAAATGAAGTTTACCAATTCAGTCTCCCTGTAGTGCCAGTCTTAGCACACCATAACAGCATAAGTAGTACCATACTGGGTCAGAACAGTGATCCATGGCCCCACCAAGCCCCAAGACCTCTTGGTTCAACCTCCTCCTGGCCCTCGCCAAGCTAGTGATATCTCTCACCAGAAAAGAGGCTCTGGCCAGGAGGACCCCCAGGGATTGCGGGGGCCACTCTCCTGTCCCTGATCTGATCCCGTCTCCTGGCAAAGTTTTACTGTGAACAAGTCCAAGGAACTAGTGGACAACAGTCAGTGGGCCCTTTCCAGTGTGCTCTGCTTGATGTGTCCCCCTTGGTGCACTCATTTTAAATCAGTGACTTCACTCCTGTCCCTGTCATGTCTTTAATCATCCCCAAAAATCCAGAAGCGATTTGTTGTCTACCTAGCGGCCTCACTTTTTAAGGGAGACTTATAGTGTTTCCTAGTGTGTACTGGCCCCCATTTACCACACCAGGAAGGTTGCTCTGGCCAGGAGGAACCCAGGCAAGTGTGGGGTTGCCTTCCACTCACATCCCTGGGCATTTTCACTGGCTGGTGTCCACAGGCTCCCTTGATTAGTTCAGGGGGCAGTGGGTGTCAGCGGGTGTGCTCTGCTCGGTGTCTCCTTCCAGATCCTTTGTTATAAATCTGTGACCTCATTACTTTCCCCTTCTTTTTATTTGTCCCACAAATTCAGTTGTTACCTCTCCAGTGGCTGCCCTTTAGGGGAGGAAGTTGCGTTTCCTTGGGGGTACTAGCCCAGGCTTCCCCACAAACAGATCTGGTCAGCTTCCTCCTGGCTCTAGCCAAGCTGGCCATGAAACAAACCAGGAAGTTGGCAGTGGCCAGAAGGAGTCCAGGCCAGCATGGAGCTGTTTTCCTGTCATTCCTCCACTCACATCTCCAGGCAAAGTTTCCCCGCTCGGCCTCCACAGACTCCCTAGACTTGTTTGGAGGGGGGTGTGGGGGGGGGGGCAGTGAGTTCTAGCTGCATGGGTGTGCTCTGCTCAGCATCTGCTACTGGACCCCTTATTAACCTGTGACCTTCACTCCCTTCCCATCTCCTTGTTCACCTCCACCCCCAAATCAGTCGCTACATCTTTAGTATCCTTTTCTTTATTTTTTTTGGCGGGGGGGGGGGGTTAGGGAGTCTGTCGCGGGTCCCGGCCCACGATTCTTTCGGCAGCGCCAACAGGCGCATCTCCCACAGCGGCAGGGCTGGACGCTCTGGAGGAACAGCACACTGAGCCAGTGTCTCGAGGGCTTCGCAGCCCCCTCCAGCCCCGCCGTGGCTGAGGTAGAGACGCCGGAGCAGAGCGAGGGGTGGGCGCCACGCGCACGGCCCCGGACAGGCACCGCCCCCGCGCTGGGCTCCTGGGCCGCCCCCACCCCGGGCGGCGACACTTCCGCCCGCCGAGGCGAGACCCGACTCCTCGGTCGGGGCAGGGCCCCGGGGCCGCCACCGCCCTCCCGCCCCGCGGGCTGCCCGCCGAGCCCCGCCGCGCCGCGCCCGCCCCTCCCGCTCCCGCCCCCGCCCCCGCCGGGACTCACCTGTCAGCGCCGCTGCTGCTGCCCCCGCTCCCAGGGCCCCCCTCGCTTCCGGGCCAGCTGCGTCGCAATCACTTCCGGGAGGTCACGGCCGCCTTCCGCGCAGAACGTGCCCTCAGAGGCTGACGGCACCTCGCTCCCAGCATGCCGCGCGGAAGGGCGCGGGGCGCGATGGGAGATGTAGTCCGTGCTCCGCCCCACACACGTGGGTGGGGCGGGGGATTCTAGGGGCCGCTCCACCATGTTAGAGCAGGGGGATTCGCGGGGCAGTGCAGTGCGGTGCCACGGCTGCACCTAGTGCTAACTAACCCATCAGGCTTTCCAGAGTAGGGGCTTGGTTTAAATGTTATGAAACGCTAAAAGTCTGCTCCTTTTGGGACTAATGGTACTCGTCTGACCCTGGAGGCTTGTCTCTTGACACAGTTATTTCAACAATTGCAAGGGCTGCAAAGTTACAGTAACATGCTGAAGGACAGCCAACATGGTTTAATGTCTGACCAATCTCATCTTCCTTGGAGACAATCCCCAACCCTGGAAGTCTGCAAGAGACTCGCCAGACACCTTGCTGGGGTTGGACTCCATGATCTTTCAAGGTCCCTTCCAGCCCTTGATTTCTATGATGTCTATGATGATATGGCACTTCTCACTCGAAGGTGTCTTGAGACAATTGCAACTAGAGACTAGAGAGAGGAGACTAAAGAGGTGAGGCCTGTTCAATTTGGAAGAGATGCTGGGGGGGGCATGGATAAGGGTTTACAAAACTGAGAGCTGGAGGTGAGAGCTCTTGCATTGCCAAGAGCCAAAATCACCTTTTTCCATACATGTGGGACAGTTTATAACACAAAGTATCACGTGTTTACTGGGAATAGGCTGGGGTTCAGAAATTAAAAAAAAAAAACAGACCAAAACAATCATACTGTATCACAAGAAAACAGTATTCTTAAATTAAAAAATGATGTGGGGGTCAATGTAACTATTCTGGGGCCTAACCCATTATTTTTGGCAATATAGAAATGGAGTTCCGAGTCTCTTGGACATCCAGAAAATAAGTGCTCACACCTGTAAGACTGCCATAAAGCTCCTGCACGACACTAGGCAAGCTACCAAAATCAATGATCAGTTCTCCAAGGCAGGGTTAACTATTAGATGCTCCTTTCTCTTCTTGCAGTTACTGGAGCTGTGACAGGCTGACAGCACAGCTTACAGTGTCTCCTGGCACTTGCTCCTTTTGTGACGAGAGGGGGACCCTGGCATACTTATCTATCTGGAGTCAGCTGAGCTGAAGTTCCTACTTTGGCTTCTCAAGAACCTCTTGGTAAGGTTCTGGTTGTCTCTTTCTGTGCACCTCCTGATTTACTCCCTCCTCATCTGTGGCCCCATAGAGCTTTGAGACATACTTCCTCCTGGCATTGGCCATAAGGACCATCGGACCAAACAAGGAACCTTGACAGGGGATGCTGTGAGTAACTTTTTCTCTTCTGTAGTCTCACATATTTGGGCTGAGCCCCCCTAAGCAGGTCTGCTAGTTCTTTGAAATGTGATAACTGTGGGTGACATTGGTGGCTTTTCTGTTTTCCCTCCCCTAATTTGAAACCTATGGCCTCATTTCCATATCCATTTTTTCATCACCTTTCCCCATATTTAATTGGGCTCTAGTTTCACGTCCCTGGCTAGGAGTCATAGATTATAGTCTCCTTTTGAATGCAGCCCTGATTCTTTCCTAAAGCTGCTCCAAACTATACAGTGAACAGAAGTTTAGGGCTGGAAGAGACCTCATGATATCGTTGGGTCTAGCCCCCCTGCTCTGGGCAGGAAAGACTGCTGGGATCAAACACATCTATGCTTTAGATAGGGATGATCCTGCCTTAGGCAGGGGTTTGGACTAATGACCTCTGGAGGACCCTTCCAGCCACGGTTGGAATTATGGGGGAGTTTTTTGGGGGGGAGTTGAGCCCCCCCCCAATAAAAGATGAGAGCCCACCCATAAGAGACAAGAACCCCCCTGTGGGCCAGTCAGGCTGCGCCTTTCTAAGCAGCTCAGGTGACGGCCATGGCTCCTTCTGGCTGCCATCACTGCAGACCCCGCCCCACCCCCCAAGAGTTGATGGGTAATTCGAACCCAGCTTCAAGCCCCACATCTCTTCTCTGTGATTCTATGAACGAATGAATGAATGGACGATGAATGAATGAACATGCACAGAAGGGAACAAATCTACATGGGCCTTAATTCTCACGTGCGTGTCTGAAATTCTGCACCTTCCATTTTGCAACCTCAACAATACTTTTATAGTGGAGCTTTTTCGTGTGCCTAATATAGGCCTGTTTCCTGACCTGCAAAATGGGATCATTGCTAATCCTTTGGCCTCTACCTATGGAGGATATCACTTCTTCAGCAAGCCCTTGTAGTTGACGATGATTGTCTTCCCTGAATGTCTTATCTGTGGGTCGAAGGATGGCCGATCTGGGGCGGACGCACTCTGTCGCAGCTCAGGCACTTGTTTCCCTGCAAGTCTGTAACGACTTGGCCTTATTGCATGGAGTACTGTACAGTTAGGCTGGCTTCCCCTCCCCCAGCCTTGACTGACCTCCAGTCATGTTACTATTTAGGCCCCAGCTCCTCAGAAGACTAACTTGCGCTGTCCCCTCAGCGCAGTGCGGCGGCAGCGCTCAGAGGTGCTACTTCGGCAGCAACGAAAGCACGTGGCGCTCACACAAGACGCAATGGCTTGTTCTTTCATCCCGGCCAAGCGGCGCGGGCCCCGCGGTGCTACAGGACCAAGGGGCGGTGCGAGGCCGTGCAGTGGGGCGGGCGGCGGTCGAGCCCGAACCGGAGCACCCTGCCATACTGTGGGCCCGGGCCCCGCCCACCGGCGCCCGCATTGGAGGAGGCCACGCCCCGCCGCCCAATCGCTAGCAGGGAGGGCGGGAGCCGCGCCGCGGACATGGCGCTGCTGCTGCTGGCCGCGCGTGGTGTGCTCCGGGCCCGGCCGCTGGGTTCGTGGCTGCGGAGCGCCGGGCTCGGCACGCCTGCCGGCTGCTGCCCGGCTTCGCGTCCTTGCGGGGTCCTTCGGAGGGAGCAGGTGCAGGGCCGGGCATGGGGAGGGGACGAGAGGTGGCTCCGCTTGCCCCGGGCGGAGATGAGAAGCGAGGCCCTGGGTGCGGGCTTGCAGCACGGAGCTGCCTTCCCCCAGCCCCTAATGCTTCCACTGGCACCACAGCCACAAGGTTTGGGGGGGGGGGGCGCTGGGAACAGGGTCCAGGATGGGGGGTGGGAGAGAGATGTCCCTGCAGGGACCAGGACCCTTGCCTTGCTGGGAGCGGCAGTCCTTCGGAAACAATGGCCCAAATCCCAAGGATTTGCCTGAAAATAAATCACGGTCCTTTAAAAGCATAACGTTGGTTGTACTCGCTTTCCAGTTCTGTAATTGCTGGGGCTAGAAACTTGCCTGCATTGGAAAACCAAGATGGGAGGACAGGACTCTGGGAGCAGGGGCTGGGAGGAAGCTGGCAAACAAGGGGAGGCTCGTAGTCAAGGCTCAGGAGCAGACAGCGTCAGGGACGGATTGAGGGGGATTGTTCTTGTGATGAGCTAGGGTTGTTTAGAACTGGGCTGAGAAGGGGGAGAGGGGCGGGGAGTTAATAGCAGCTTTCCACGACCTTTCAGGACGGCTCCAGAGAGGATGGAACTAGACTGTTCTCGGTGGTGGCAGATGATAGAACAAGGAGCAACAGTCTCAAGTTGCAACAAAGGAGATTTAGTTTAGAAATCAGGAAAAAAACTTCCTCGCTAGGAGGGTAGTAAAGCATTGGAACAGGTTACCTAGAGAGGTTGTGGACCCTCCATCTGCGGAGGTTCTTAAGATGCAGCTAGACAGCCTTGGCTGGGACGATCTAGTTGAGGCTTGCCTTGAGCAGGGGGTTGGAGTAGATGACCTCCTGACGTCCTTTCCAACCCTAGCTTACTCTGATTCTATGATTTATGCAGTACACTGTTGAGATTAAGAGCCTCTTACAGTATCAGGGCCTTGGAGTAGATTTGAACTGCTGTTCCAGCAGGAAAAATCAGATAGCAGTGTACATTATACAGATCTTTAGAGTGATTAAATTAGTAATGTAATTTAAGTGGTATCTGTTAGATATTTGTTGGATTTACTTGCTCTGTGTCTTGCTACATTTAGGTTTTAGCCTCTCCCTTGAGAAAGCAGGAAAGTCAAGTCATTCAAATATCTATGTTAGGAGAAAATTTCTCTTTAATCTCACATGTATTGAAAATGGGGACTAATGCTTCATTTGCCACATGCTGCTTTCATCCTGTAGGTGATACTTTCTCCTGTAGTGGCTGTTCGTGGCCATAGCACATTTCTGCACAAAGAGTCTGGAGATGGGAGACTTGTTTATACTGGGAATTTGGCAAAGGTTGTTTTAGGTATGTAAATGGAGTTGGAGTAGAATTTATTTTGTTTGGTTTGTAAATGTTTCTTTAAAAAGAAGTTGCCACTAAGAAATATACATCTCTAGTTGGATGTACAAAGGTCTGGATTCTTGTGCCCTATGCCGCAGCATTGCCAATTTTAGAGACAACATCATTACAATGAAATGTACTTAAGTTTTCTGTCTCTTAATTTTTGTCTAGCCTTTTGTGAGGCAGTGGTCGCGCTTACATGAGTGGCTGACTGTTCAGTTGTTACTGGGCAGTCATTTAGTACTTGTTTAACCAAGTATTAAATGACTGCGCAACCTGTCGCTGCACAGTTATTTTTGGACACTACTACGCAGCAACATCTCATGTAGACATGCCCATTTTGTGCTACCACCATTTCCTGATAAATTGAATAATGTGGGTTTTGGCTCCTGTTGTCAGTTTCCTTCTCTGCACTAGCCTCTGTCCAGCAGTCAGTTCTGTTCGCCTATCTTCATGTTAGTTCTGCCTCCTTTGGTCTTGTCAATCGTGTCCTCGTTCCCAGTCATTTTTTCTCCTGCAGTTCCCTTATTCCTCATCTCCCTTTCCCAGGCTTGGTTCCTTCATCACCTTCCCATACTGGGTGTCTCAAGAACAGAAGGGAAGAGCTTGCAAATTAAAAGGTCTTTTGAAATTCTGTTCATAGGGTTTTAATTCTATTTTTATTTAGCCATAAAGCTTACATAAACATTCACTTTCTTTACTAAGCTACTAACACTTTGCTAGGCTTATTTCACCTCCCTTGAAACTAGAGATGACATTTTTGCTAAATAAATTGATTATTTTTCTTAATTTATCTATAGCCTCTAAAACAGGCTTGTCCAACATTTGGCCCGTAGGCCATCATGTGGCCCGCCAAGCTGTTTTCTGAGGCCCGAGGTGCTGTGATGGGAAACGAAAGTAAACACTGTTTACTTTCGTTCCCACCCCTTGTCCCTCCCCCAGCCCCTCAGCAGATTCCTCATGCCTGCTGAAGGGCTGGGGGGAAGGGACAAGGTTCCCACATGCACCGCGTCAGCTTGACATTGCCAATGCAGTGCGTGTGGGAAGAGGAGTAGCCATGTGCCGCTCGGGACAGGATGAGCCCAGGTGGAGCAGCAGGGGCTCAGCTGCACTTTTCCCCTACCTGCGCTGGTCAGTCCCGAGCGGCACACGGCTCCGCCACCACTTCTTCTGGCTGGTGCCGACTCAGTCGGGTCTGTCCCATCCAGAGCAGTATGCAGCTGAAGCCTGATTCCCATGTGCTGCTGGGGACCGGAGGAGGAGCCCGGCTGGGTCAGCACCGGCCAGCAGAAGCAGTGGTGGAGCCATGTGCCGCTTGGACTCATCGGCGCAGGTAGGGGGAAAATGCAGCTCAGCCTCTGCTGCTCCGGCCAGGTTCGTCCCATCCCGAGCGGCACACGGCTCCGCCACTGCTTCTGCTGGCCAGTGCAGATCCGGCCGGGCTCCTCCCGTCCTCAGTAGCTCATGGGAAGCTGGCTTCATCAGCATGCTGCTCCGAATGGGATGGACCCAGCCGGGTCAGCACTGGCCAGGAAAAGTGGCATGCAGCTGAAGCTGGCTTCCCACATGCTGCTGGGGATGGGAGGAGCCCGACCGGGTCTGCACCGGCCAGCAGATTGGTATAACGTGACAAGCCTATGGTTGGTCAGGCTCCCTAGATCTGAGACCTGATGTAGGCTATGGCACAGAGACTCACTCTGGAACAACGTGCTAATAAACTTGTGTCTGTACCTGCCAGGAACCCAAGTAGCAGGTGGTTGATACCTGGTAAGCTCATGTGAGTAAAGACTGCTTGTTGTTTTCTGTGTGGCCTTCAAAATGTTTTTATCTTACTAAAATATGCCATACTTTGTGAAAGTCATTGCCGCTGTATGAGAAAGTAGAATCATAGCCACTGAACTAAATTCATGCCCTGTGGGAATAATCACAATTCAGCAAAATGGGTGGGAAAGAAAAGCCGGAGTTCTAAGTGTGCACCCTAAAAGAGGCCATGAAAGAGTCAGAAGCACAACCTTAGAACCAGGACAGCTATCCGGTGATGGCAGTGCAGTAGGCATGATGGGAATCCTCTACTCTCATGAGATTTAGGAAAGCAAGAGGACATGAGAGCAACATGTAGGCAGAGACAGTGTAGG
Organism: Alligator mississippiensis; assembly: GCF_030867095.1. NCBI lineage: Eukaryota > Metazoa > Chordata > Crocodylia > Alligatoridae > Alligator > Alligator mississippiensis. Next base: position 58,890,789 of record NC_081826.1, on the reverse strand, counting down.
GCCTTGGAGCCATGTTAATAAGTGAGGACAACTGTGTTCCCACTCTGGTCAGTGACTAATTGTGGGTACAGCTTCACTAGCTTCAAGCAACTCAAACCTGCTGCCAAAAAATAAGCCCTTCCTACCCACTTACACTTTCCCTGCTCTGAACTGGAAATGAGGCAGTGAGAGCCCTTCTAGGGTGGTCCAAGGACAGTAGAAGCAGATCACACACAGAGAGTGAGAGATGTTCCCAGAATGTCCTCACCACCACATTTCTTCTGAAAAGCAGGGATATCCTGAGGTTCATTTAATGTTTGTAAAATGCTTGGAGAGCCCCACATACATGCACTGCATAGAAATGCAAAATATTTGGTTGGCACCTTGGGCTGAGATTTTCAAAGCTGAATCAAAAGGCCAACTTCCATTAAAATAAGTGGGATTTAGAGGGCTCCAAATCTTTTATGACAACTTTGTAACATGCCTATCTACCCCCTTTTTTTTTTTAAATCTCATCCATAGTTTGAAACCTCAGCCAAAGAACATAAGAGCGTAAAAAGTGCCATGCTTGGTCAGCCCAATGGTCCATCTAGCTCAGTATCCTGTCCCAAACTGTGGCAGAGGTGGATGCTATAGAGGGAGAGTTTTGAACTGGTTAGACCCATTTCATTGTTACTTCTTGCAACTTCATTGGTGTCAAAGGTCACATGACATTACTTCCTAATGTGATACCACTTTCTGTGAGATCTTTGAATATGGCTCGCCGGCCCACTGAGTGATAAAAAGTTCATGATCCGGCCCCACATTCAACAAGTTGGACACCCCTGCTCTAAAAGGTCCTCTGTGAAATTTTATTCTATCATTGAAATACCTCAGTGACCAATTTTTGTAGCACTTTGTAGTATTTGTACATCCTTATTTTACCCTAATTCAGCAAATAGTTAGAAACATGCTTTATATTATTGTTGTGCATAATGGGATTACTGCTGCTAGGAAAGTGCATACACATAAGAGTTTTCTGGATCAGGGTCTCTTGTTATGGTAGGAACATACCTTAGAATTATTTTTTTCTTTGCCCCAATATACAACACTGTTGTGTTTTTGTTTTGTTTTTTTATTTCTTTGGGTGGGGGGGATGTGAGATGGACAGACAGACTGGTTTACATAAGACTACTATCAGCTCTCCTACTAAGAGAGGTTCTTAGAAAGTGTATTGTACAACATGACTAAAAATAACATTTGGGAGTTCCACTTTTCTCTTCTCTTTGACATTTGAATGTGATAAATTTGCAATTCTTTGTGTTATCAATGATTGAACAATGATTTGAAATGCTACTTCCCTGCTCCCAAATCGTCCCCATGAATAATGGCTGGACAGATCCTGAACTGGTCCAAAGCCCACTGAAGCCCATGGAATGCATGCATTCTTTTTTATGTCAGTGGGGGCCCTGCTACATGTACAGGTAAAGGTGCAATGGGATCTAATGTGCTGTTCACAAAATTGTACCTCCTGCCATGCCACACATGTATAGCAGGAGGCATGATTGTGGGATCATGCATTAGATTCCATTGTGCTTTATTGTGTACAGTTTTGCCTTATTGCCCAGGCTCCCCCTGCACCAACAAGAAGCAAGCTCCCATGGCTGGGAGGGGCTCCCAGCCACAGGGGCATCCCATACATCTCTGCAGCTAGGAGATGCAGCTGTTGCAATCCCCCCATTCCCAGAGGGCTCCATGCACTCTTGTGGCTAGTAGACACAGCTGCTGCAATCCCCTACCCTGGGGGACAGAACACACCCTTGGGACTTGGGAGATCGCAGCTGTGGTTGCTGGGACCCAGTGTCCTGCAGCTGTGATCGCTGGGTCCTGGCAGCCATGGGGTGCTGCTGGGACCCAGCATCTGAAGCTACTGGACACTGGGTCCTCGCAGCTATGGGGCGCTATCAGGACCCAGCATCCACAGCTGCCTAGTGCTGTGAGTCCCCTTAACTGCAAGACTCCCAGCCCCAGCTGTGCATCCTGTGGCTGGGAGCCTGGTCAGCTGATGAGGTTCCCAGCTGCAGGGGCAGGCCCTGCTACAGCTGCAAATTAAAGCTGTATAGCAGTGAGCTATAAAGTTAGTACACATTTTTGAGATCTAACTTTATAGCTGGTTGGATTTTTTTATGGCATGATAGGTTTTTGCATATGTAACTGGACTCAAATTGCATAATTAACCAGTTAATTGTACAATATTTGTAACATGTAAAAGAGTCGGTGGGTGGCGAATTGGCTGGTAGATGACTACACAGTCCGGTGGGTGGCGAATTGGCTGGAGGGTCGCACCCAGAGAGTCGTGGTAGATGGGTCGGTTTCGACCTGGAAGGGTGTGGGCAGTGGGGTCCCGCAGGGCTCGGTCCTTGGACCGATACTCTTTAATGTCTTCATCAGTGACTTGGACGAGGGAGTGAAATGTATTCTGTCCAAGTTTGCAGATGACACAAAGCTATGGGGAGATGTGGACATGCCGGAGGGCAGGGAACAGCTGCAAGCAGACCTGGACAGGTTGGACAAGTGGGCAGAAACCAACAGAATGCAGTTCAACAAAGAGAAATGCAAAGTGCTGCACCTAGGGAGGAAAAATGTCCAGCACACCTACAGCCTAGGAAATGACCTGCTGGGTGGCACGGAAGTGGAAAGGGATCTTGGAGTCCTAGTGGACTCCAAGATGAACATGAGTCGGCAGTGTGATGAAGCCATCAAAAAAGCCAATGGCACTTTATCGTGCATCAGCAGATGCATGATGAATAGGTCCAAGGAGGTGATGCTTCCCCTCTATCGGGTGCTGGTCAGACCACAGTTGGAGTACTGCGTGCAATTCTGGGCGCCACACTTCAAGAAGGATGCGGATAACCTGGAGAGGGTCCAGAGAAGGGCCACTCTTATGGTTAAGGGCCTACAGACCAAGCCCTATGAGGAGAGACTAGAGAAACTGGACCTTTTCAGCCTCCGCAAGAGAAGGTTGAGAGGCGACCTTGTGGCTGCCTATAAGTTCATCACGGGGGCACAGAAGGGAATTGGTGAGGTTTTATTCACCAAGGTGCCCCCGGGGGTTACAAGAAACAATGGCCACAAGCTAGCAGAGAGCAGATTTAGACTGGACATTAGGAAGAACTTCTTCACAGTTCGAGTGGCCAAGGTCTGGAACGGGCTCCCAAGGGAGGTGGTGCTCTCCCCTACCCTGGGGGTCTTCAAGAGGAGGTTAGATGAGTATCTAGCTGGGGTCATCTAGACCCAGCACTCTTTCCTGCTTATGCAGGGGGTCAGACTCGATGATCTATTGAGGTCCCTTCCGACCCTAACATCTATGAATCTGAGTCTTGAGAATTCAAGCTTATCCTAGATGCTAATATATTCAGCCTGGGCAATCCCTTTGCCTTCAATTAATTTAAAAAGCAAAGGGATTGGAAGTTGCTAACCAGTTGTTTTGGTGAACTGAGGGTGAGAATCTTGCCCTCAGATTTTGTCATTTTTGAAAGATAAATGCCCAATAAATGGTAAATACAATTCTAAACATATGGTTAGTAGCTGTGTTGATTGAGATGCTATTTTTATTGTTCACAATGTTATTAACTTTAAAGCATTTCACTTGAGATCAAATCTAAGACATGGAAAGTGTACTCCTAAATGGAATGGAAGTCGTACTGCTGTTCCAGAGCAATAATGTACAATGGCTGATTAGTTTGCATAGTCATTGGATCGCCAGGATTTTCTCTTAACTTTTTGAAAAGCTTTGATAACTAGAACGTGACAAGCATTACATCAAGCCTAAAGTTTAGTTTATAAACCACAGAAGAGGCGGCAAAGAAGACCTTAGGGATCTGGCCCTGATAACTTCAGACGGATTCAGTAAAAAAGAATTTACTGGATCTTCAGTTATTTTTGCCATAGTACTAAAGCAGTAGGCATGTAAGAACAGTATGTATAAAGGACTTATGGTATAATTTAATTGGTAAATATTAATACATGATTTTTTTTTCTTTTATTAGGTGTGAAGTTTTTCTCTTACAGTACCAGTATGCTTAACCTTTGCATGATGCCCTACATCTTCAGAAATGGCATTGGAGTTGAAAGTTTGTCTTTACAAATTGCCTTTTATGGACTTATTGGATTCTTTACATTTATAATGCCAGTTTCCTTGCATCTGCTTACAAAGGGCTATGTGGCTCGACTGTATTATAAGTCTGAGACAGACACATACACAGCCATTACATATAATTTTATTTTGGCAGAAAAAAAAACTGTGTTCCAGCAGAAGGATGTAAAGATACCTGGTATTAGCAAGATGTTTACAACATTCTATGTAAAAACTAAATCAATGCTTGTTAATCCAGAGCTTTTTCCATATTTACAGGATTACAACCATCTCATGGGCTATGATAAGCCTTTTCATTTTGATTTGGAGAAGTAACAAGCATCTAGTGAAAGCAAGAAATTGTGACGATTATGAATGTTATTTGTTGTCCAGTGCTTCAGACATAAAGTAATGCAAAATTCTGTAGTTTTCATAAGTGAAAGATAATTCAGTTCTTTTAATATATTTGAGACTAGAAAAAAGTTAGGTTTTATATAATTGTAAGCAATATAATAGTGTTTCCTGAGTTAATGCACCAAATGCAGTTAAAATGTAAAATAAATGTTTACCCATCTGACATGGGTAATTGTTCACTGCTTGATTATTGTTATTTAAATCGTGGAGAGGAAAAATGCATTTGATGGTCATTTTCTTCTGCAAGCTCACCAACACATTATTTTAAAGGATGTATTCCTAGAAAACCATCCACGTTCACTGAGCATCAAGTTCATGAGTAAGAAAATTTTGAAGCATAAAAAGGGTTTTGTTATAATAAATTAAAGGTCTGTTTTTGCTGTCTTTGTGTCTGTATGCTCAGATGGTATAAGGAGATGGTATAAAAGGGAGTGGACGCTGTCCAGAATTTCTAATGTGGGGATATCCATAGCATGGAGGAGTTCCCAGGAGGCAGAGACATACTTGTTCTTTTCTGTAATTTCTGTCTGTGGAAGAAACAGGAGAATTACCTGAAGCATGATAAACTAACCATCCACAGCTGGTAGATGGTCCCTTAGGAATGAATGCCAGTTTTGCTTCATCTAACTCTTATAATTCCAAGATACCTGGATATTAGATTGAAGAAAGTATGAAAAAGAGAAGTAGTGCCCCAAGATCACCCTGTTCTGTGGGCAAAGCTCAGCAGCGAATATGGTCCCGCTCTTAGGTATTCCTTAGACGTGGTTTACAAAATGCATTAGAAGCCAATATCAAACAGAACCTTTTTCAGTGCTAATGAGAGCAATACAATATAACAACTTATACATTATGTTAAAAGAAATGAATTAAAAGGCAAGTGTCTTCAATCATCTAACAGTTGCTCTGTAAACTACTATCTGAAGTGTCTGTGCTGAGTGAGACTAAATTTAATATAGAACTAAGGGAAATCTTTAGACTCTTAGGGTACTTCGTTTCATAGTGTTTAGGGTCAGAAGGGACCTAAATAGATCATCAGGTCCAACCCTTTGCCCCAGGCAGGAATGAGTGCTGGGGTCATAACACCCCAGCCAAATATCCATCTAGCCTCTTCTTCAAGACCCTCAAAGTAGGAGAGAGCACCACCTCCCTTGGGAGTCCATTCCAGAGCCTGGCAGCCCTAACCATAAAGTAATGCCTCCTGATGTCCAGCCTGTACCTTCTCTCTAACAATTTGTGGCCATTATTCCTAATAACCCCTGGTAGTGCCCAGGGGAACAGCCTCACCCAATTTCTGCTAGTCTCCCCGGTGAGTTTGTAAACGGCTACCAGGTCCCCTCTTAGCCTTCTCTTGTAGAGGCTGAATAGGTTCATGCCCTTTAGCCTCTTTTTGTAGGGCCTGACCTGCCACTTGACCATGAGAGTGGCCCTCCTCTGGACCCTCTGAATGCTAGCCACATCCCTCTTGAAGTGCGGCACCCAGAACTGAATGCAGTACTCCAACTGCGGCCTGACCAATGCTGCATAAAGGGGAAGGATCACCTCCTTGGACCTGCTTGTGATGCATCTGGAGATGCACAAAAAGGTACGGTTAGCCTTACTGACTGCTTCCTCACATTGGTGGCTCATGTTCATCCTGGAGTCAAAAATGACTCCAAGATCCCTTTCTGCCACCGTGTTGACAAGAAGGGTATTCCCCAGCCTTGCTGGTTCCTTCTTCCTAGATGCAGCACCCTGCACTTGTCTGCATTGAATTCCATCCTATTCTCATCCACCCATCTCTGTAACCTGTCTAGATCTAGATGGATTCTGTCCCTCCACTCCAGCGTGCCCACCTCGCTTCACATTTTGGTATCATCAGTGAATTTGGACAGCGTGCTTTCCACACCCACATCCAGATTGCTGATAAAGATGTTGAACAGTACAGGCTGCAGGACCGAGCCCTGGGGGACTCCACTGCCCATGTCCCTCCAGGTTGAAAACGACCCACCCACCACCACTCTCTGGGTGTAACCATCTAGCTAATTTACAGCTGTAAAGCACTTTCTGCACACTTTAAGTGTAACATCTGTACCTAACCTGTATGTTCTGTATTTGATTGTGGCCCTCTTCTTGAATAGACTTATTCTACATAATTAGTTTTTCCTATTGCAACTGTTCTTGATCAAGAACTTCTGAAAGGTTTGATGCACAGATGTACTGCTCACTTCTTTTTAAGTGATCACTTTTTAACATAATGGAGTAAAAAGTAGTTGTTCTAACTGGTATTTATTTTAGGCTGTATCTGCTTCTTTCTTAGACCTCAGAAAGCGCATGCTGTGCCTGAAAGCTTATCTTAACATCTCTTCCAACTGTAAAGATCTTACCAAACAAATCATGCTTCTGGAAAATGAAATGCGTGAAACCAGTAAATATGCAAAGCTGAGGAAAAGCCATGAAATTCTTCCTCACTTATGTTATGAAACTGTGATTAAGATGGAATGGGAATTCTCTACTGTGCAAATTCAAAAATTCATCTTGTATCTTAAGACCTGAAGGTCTTCATTTTGGATAAAGTTGAGCCTGTCGCAGTCTGCTTAGTATAGGGCACACTTGTATCTGCTGAGCCAGAATCCTTGCTGAACCTGTAGATAGGAGTAAGATTGTCACTCAACATAAATTTGGATGCAGCAGCCTTAGTTCTGGATTTTGAGTGCAGTTTCTTAGGGTAGAAAGAGACCACCTTTTGTTGCCTTTATAGAATAACAGAATCATAGAATCATGGAAAATTAGTGTTGGAAGAGACCTCAGGAGGTCACCTAGTCCAACCCCCTGCTCAGATTAGGACCATCCCCTACTATACCATCCCAGTCAAGGGTTTGTCTACCCAGGTCTTAAGAGGCATTAGAATGTGAAGGATTCAGTATTTCATTTCTGACAAGATAGCTGACTCTTTAAAGCATCCATAATGTGTAGGAAAAAGTATCTGCACAATCTTCAATCTTAGTGAAATGTAGCCACTTCTAAAAATCCTTGAATCTCCAAAAACTATTGATGACCGCTTCCCAACTCAGAGTATTACATTTGATATGGAAGAATTTACTACATAAATCACTGAAGTTGATAGATAAAGAGGAATTAATCACAGAGTTAAAAATGAGTTGGTTTATTAAGTGCAGTTTTCCATGACTTGATGACATTTAGCAAACAGAGGAAAAAAAAAATGAATCACATCCAAACTGCTAATATATCTCTAGCTGATGCTTTAGAAGGAGCAATTTCACAAGGCTTCTTGTGAAAAACAACTCAAGCAAAATCAGGTGGTAGAGATTTAAAAAAATAGGGTAATTAGTTGCTGTTTATTTGTTATTTGGGTTACCATAATGTCTAAGGCAGGCATGTCAAACATACAGCCCACAGGCCAGAGCTGGCCCACACAGCCTTGTGTTCTGGAGTGACCCATAGGCAGCATGCAGGGTGCACTGGATGGCCCCATGGGCACCTGTTCCAGCTCTCATCCCAGATGTGATTGCTTTGCATATGCTGCTCTGGCTCTGTGCTGCATGTGATGGCCACTCAGGGTCATACTGCACAACCTGGCGGCAGTGACTCTGGGGCCATGCTGCACAGCTCTGTGGCAGCAGCTCTGGATCTGGAATGCAGGGCGGGTCTAGTGCGGCCTGAGAACTAGTCCCCTGCCACTCATCCAGCCCCTGGGAATGGATGAGTTCGACATACCTGGTTGGTCTAAGGGCCTAAGTAAGGGACTAAGGCACACTGGGCTTTAACTAAAAACAAAAAGAGGTTGCAATGTAAATTACAAGACAAAATCAACATGTTATCACTCTCCCAGCTAGACAATAAAAAATCACCAAGATAAGAGACAACAGCTAGATATACACAGGAAGGTACAGGCCATGCCGCAGCAACAAAGTTTGCTGTCTGGGACCAAGCCCACAGTGGCAGCCCATCTTTGCCCCACTCACAGATCTCAGGGGCACATGCCCCTACCCCATGCTTGCCTGGGAGTGCGCACAGTGGTGGGAGCTGCCGTACCCCTGTCCCCATGGCCCCTGAAACAAGCCGCTCTGGTAAGCATGATAGGCAATGGTATCAGTGCACCAGTAGCCTAATTTTAGGCATCATGACAAAGGGGAATTTTAAGGAAAAAATTGAAGGAGCTAGTGCAGAGGCTGATAAAAAAGCTCTCCCCAAGAGGGCAGTGTGGGGAAAAAGCAAGAATGTGCTTATTTGAAATTGTGATGCTGATTTTTATTTACTAATCAAAGATGCAAGTTAACCTTTTGATAACAAAATAAGGTAGGTCATAAAGAGCCTTGTATGTGAAGACAAGTAGTTTATGTCTGCAGTAAAGAGGAGGGATTCACTGGAAGGATTCAAAGAAAGTGGTAGCATATTCAAAGCAATGATGAGAGTGATCTTTGCAGGAGCAGTCTAAATGACAAGAGAAAAAGGTGCTCTAGTAACTGAGGTGGAGATAATGGAAAAGTTTCAATTGCACAGAAACTGCAGGTGCAGGATGCAGCGGCAGTAGCAGCTGGGGTCTTTACCTTCCCAGGACCTCTGGCTTCAGGAGGGCCTGAGACCTGGGGGCCTCCATTTGAAAAATCTGCTCCTCCCTGCAGTTGTTCAGTATCTCTGAAAATTAGGTGATTAATTAGTGGATCTAATTTCAGTTTGGAAAATACTCATGCTATCATTTATCATTGTGATAGACTTTAAAACATCACAGAGATTATAGGCATATTATTGGCTCCCTTTCAGCAAAAGATCAATAGAATGTAATTTAGCATCAAAGAAAAGTTAAAGAACCTTGTCTTTTGTGTCTTGGTAGCCATCTATCTTTTGAAAGCAAGAGAAAAGGATTGAGTGTAACCTCTCCTTGGTGATCTAGGCTTTAGCTAATTGGCTTTATTAAGGCTCATCCACATCCTATTCTAAATTTTATTTGTATGCACCAGCAATGTGTTTAACAATATAGAAGACATGAAATGAGTAGTTTCTCTTCCACAGAACGTACAATATCCTAGAAAGAAAGAAGGCATAACATAGTGAGAAACCTATAAAAGGTTTAAAAGTGAGAGTATATTTTTGTTTTGGGTTTAAATATATTTTCAGTTAACTACTTGTGACTATTTCCTCAGGAAACCCTTGTTTCTTGGTGGAAAGGGTCTTTTCTGTAAAAATCTCAGTCACAATTATAGACATTGGATTTTTGATACATTATAATCTGCCTGGCAACTGACTCCCCAGCCCAGCCCCTGGCTTCTTTACTTTTCATTCCATCCAGGAAGAGCACACACCAACCGCTGAAACTTCCTTAGCCTGACAAAGGGTTTTTGAACCCGAAAGCTTGCTTAATAACTATTCTCCAACCATTTGGGTAGGTCTAATAAAAGATATCAAATTCACCCAAGGAACCTTGTCTGCCTATGTCCTTAGACCAACATGGCTACAACCTACACCCCTGCAGTCAAAATTATGCACTTTCTCCTATTGACTAAATCTAACCTGATGTCCCTCTTGACCACTCCATTGCCCATTTATTTGATACTTGGGCCTCATTCTCTTTTGCAAGTGGAACAATTCAAACTTGATGTAGTCCAATAATCCGGATGAATAAATAACAATAATGAGAAATAAGAGGAATGAAATCAAAAGAGAATGAGAAAAAACAGAGGATGAAAGAACAACCTTATGTGGAAGGAGGTGCTGTTGAATAATACCAATTTCAAGTGTTTGTAAGGTTGTCTTGACAAGGAAACAGTCATATTAAACAGTTTTGATGAGTTAGATACCATAATGCTGACTGACTATATATAATAGGATAAGTAATGTTCTGCATCATATCAGCTTTTTTGTTTTAAGCTTTGTCTCAGCTGGGTGTGGTATCAAAATATCTAATTAGATTCCTCCACAATTTTATTGGAGGGGTGTTAAAGTAGTTAAAGTATCTAGGAGTCCTGCACCTTTTGTTTCAGACATTTGCCAAAGACCACACCTCTTCACCCTGTTTATCCAACTAGAAATGTATACCAGGTCATTTGGGCTGACATGATTCTAGTCTATCTACACCCTTGTGGGGTACTAGCTACAGCAGATGCTGTGCCTTGACCACACTAGTCCTATGGACTTCCTAGGCAAAGGTGGAAACATGATCTTTTTTTTAACAATGTTACTGAAGCATGCTCAGATTTGGGTGGCAGAAAGTTCCATGGGATCGATGTTCTGTGACAATCTTTGGTCAATAAGAAAGTGATTTTTTTAATTGATTGAGCATAAGGCTTTTAATTTTTTTTATTTCACACAATATTGCTGTCTTCAGCCATGGCAATAGTGCACTAAGATGTTTCTTCTGGTAAGTCATCTAAACTTGCTTTTATTCAATTGTGTTGATCCTATTTAGGCTTTTTACTTCTCTATTTGGTGTAATTTATTTTCTCTTTCATTATTAATTTGTGGCTTAAAACACATTGTAAACCCAAACACATTGGATCACCTTGGAAAATATAACAGTAAATACAGAAATTTCCCTTCTTTCCATAACTTTATGACAATAGTAGCTGGCAAAAATCCAGTAAAATATCAACTAAGTGTACAGAGGCTGTGAGGAAATACAGCCTACAAATTCCCAGAAGCCATCTGACCAGCGATGACTAAGCCTAACTTTGTTCCTCTTTCTGAAAATAAGCATTCAAACAAAATATTCACCCATATCACCCAGGCCTTATCACCTCTCTTTTTGGGAAGATACATAACCATGTTTAAGCTTGTTTTCTTCATTCTGTTTATTCCTGGATTTAGTGGCTCTCAAGGAAGAGAATTGATTTGTAGATCATCAGATATAGAACTATCATACTCCATTTGTGGTAAGTAAAGCATGGCTTATTCTGTATTTGATGGCTTTTGCACAATAATGATTATCCCCTCAGCAAACATCTGTCTTTTCTCTCATTTGTTTATTTGATGAATCCAGAAAAATAAAGAAGTGATTCATTATAGATTTAAGAATAATCTTGCTTGTTCCTGGTAGTTTGAATAACATGTATTTTTGGGATTCTGCACTTACTGTAAGATAACAAGAAATACTGTGGAAGATTTTCTTGTAAAAGCTGAGGGGCGGGGAAGAGATTAATTTCTGAGCAAGACCAGTATGCATATTATGGACTTGGGAGAACTTAAACAACAAGATTAACTTTCTTCTCTAGTGTTGTGATGAATCAAGTTATACAACAAACATCTTTGTTTAGTTAACTGACTCCATCTAATTCGATCCATGAATTTGCACTGCGATCCACCACACTGGAGCCCTGCACTGACAGCCAATCCCACTGAAGACTGTAGAGCTCCATAGGGGCAAATTGGGGCCTAAAAGCCTTCATCATATCCTCAGCGCCCAGCCCCCCACACACACCCTACCCTCCCAAATAACAAACCCCATCAAATAGATTACTTTTTCAGCATGAGCACAGTGGCATGTTCTGCAAAGATAATATCAGCAAACTAAACACCTGCATTCTCTGGTTTTAAAATAAAGTATTAGACTGAAATATTTTCCAAAGGCAAAGGTGCGTTGATGGGTCTCTTATTAAAAATATAGATAATAGCCTTTCTAAATTTGAAGAGACATCGTGTATTTTGTGCTGTATTATTCTGTATTTTATTGAATCCTTTAAAAGGTACAGCACTATGCAAGTTACTCAAGGAACAAGTCAATAATCTACCAGGATTTCATTCATAATACCTAGGATGCTATATTAATAACAAGCACATTTAAAGTTGTAACTGCTAGTGTGAGAGAAAGATTGAGTGAGTTTTGGAGAGGGAGAGAGAGCTGGGGGTTGTGAGGGCAATATTCGCAACCCAGTGGAATCTCTTATTAAATATTAATTTCAAATTGGAATGATCTTGATTTTTACATCTTAAGTAAGTATTTAGTAGTATCATTTTCTATGTGTACTTTTGTCATTTTATTGGAGAGATCTGTTTGTTCTGACTTTATGAAATACATTTTGTCCTTTAGATTCTATGAAACACAATTTCTTCTTTAACATAACCCCTTGCTCCCTCATTGGGAAACCACATTGGGAAGGTTCTATCTATTGGATTCCAAGTGAGTCATTGTTATGTTTATCTTTTTCCTACCAAATCTGGTAGATCATATTCTGTATTTGAAGGAAGATGAACTCTAAAAGGTTGTTTCCACCTCTAGCCCATTTCCTATATGGGAAACCTATTTTGGAGAAAATTTTCTCATGATTATAATGAAAAGATAAATCATGACGATACATAAAGAATGTGATTTTGCAAATCAAAATTGTGATGCCAGTATGCATCACAATAATGTGGCTTGCTTGTGCATGCTGTTACCATGATTGTGCACTGTGATTCTGCAACTGTATGTTTAAATTAACTGTTTGACAAACTGGCCATTCACTTGGGTAATTGCCATTCTCAGCTTTTGTATACAAGTTGGGCATTCCAGTTGCACATGCACAATTTAGAAAAATCGACCTCAAAGTATATGCTGGCAGTAAATGGCAAACTCATGTTAACATTAATTGCGGCGTTTAACTAGAGCCTCCATAATATGAAGAAATATGTCACAGATATGCAACAAAGTTTAGTCTCTAGCATTACTTTCCATAACAAAAGAAGATGGAGTGCCTACCTGTAGGGAAAAAACTATGCTGTGGCAGACACTTAAAAGTGATTATGATGGAGACTTTCCATTCCTAGCTTTCTGAGATTTTTGCAATATTCCCTATGGCTCTACCTAGATTAGAAATATAGATTATGGTTAAAAGAATGTTAGCAATCACATTTAATTCTCAGATTTTAAAACACTGGAGTAGATGGGGTTTACATTACAATATCTGACTGTAGTCAAACCCAGGCTTCTTTTCGGAAAATGCTGTTAACTGACTCCAGTAGGACAGCTCGGGTCTAAACTACAAACCAGAAGTATGACTGTGGCTCACACAGTCATATCAGAATTAGCTGAATCATTGATAGCAACAGCATAGGTTTCAACTGTCTAGTACTTGCCTAGGATCCTGGACAGATTTATTCTCTTAGCAGTACCCCCGCCAATTAGTTTCACATATGTATTACACTCAAGAGATGTGATTTCAGCATGTGTAGACATATCTTGCATCTATCTCACTCTTGATTGCAGTACAAACTTTTTACACATTTTGGGATGGGAAAAGCCTTTACAACTGATTTAAGTGAAAGTATCAATTTTTGCTGAAAACATTTGTGCTTTTGGTTAGAGGGAGGAGGTTGCAAAAGCAAACTAATACATTTGCCAAGGAAATACTGATGAAAAAATGTTTTCATGAAAATTGTGTTTGTGTAATTTTTTACCAATTTATCCTTTTTCTGTTTTTTTTTTAATTAGGGAGTGACATCATCTTTTTAAAGATAAATCTGAGCTTATGGTATCATGATGCAAAGGCATTAGAGTGGAAACAAATTATTTGCACTGGAATTGATGATGACTATTCATTTTGTGGCACTTTGAAAGGAGGTAAACAGAAATATATGGTAGTTCTCCTTTGCCATGTAGTCTGTTTACTGGGGACAAATGAAGTTAGCTACGATACATCTTAAACACTGGTCTTATTATCAGGTTTCTCAGGGCATATTTACACCTTGATTTTGGGCAACTGCTCCCAGCCACATTAAGTGCCCCTCTCTATCTACATTATCTTATGCAGAAGTAGGTGGAGAGCCCATAAGGAACACATGGTAGATAGACTGAATTGTAGAAGAAAAACAATTGGTAGTTCAGATTGAGACCCTCTATTTGTCTATTCTTGGTTCTTTCTAATTATAGGTAGCTAAGACAGAAAGTGGGGTACAGAAGGACTGGTAGTATACTTTCTGTGCTATGCTCTGCTGCACGTAAGGGACAAAAGAGGGAAAAGCAGGTAGAGAACTGCTGCCAAGGAGTTTGTGATGTAAATAATTTATGGATTTGGGCTAAAAAGTAGTTCCAGGAATCATCTTAAGTAGTAGTGTAGGTATTACTCTAAAAAAAGTAACTATTTGCACAAGGATATTTGTCTATGAAGTGTTCTAGATCATGATCCAAGACAATGCTAATCAGAACTAGCTTTTGCTGGGGAATCTAGAAGTGTAAACTTCTGCTCAGACTTCTATTTCCAGCATTAGAGTTATGACAGATTTCATGTCAGCTGGTTCTTGGCAGCTACGCCATCCTCTGCTGAATAGCCATAGTCACCTCTGGTCCCAAAAAGCATGCGAGGCAGCATTCTTCAGAGACTAAGCCAGGGACTGAGAATAAGCAACTAATCCAAACTCTACCACAGATTCTTTCTTTGATTTAGATCAAATCACAGAAAGGCCAAAGTTTTCAAACTTGAGTACCTCCATTTAGGGAACAAAAATCTAATGCTGCTAAGAGCCTGCACCTCTGATGCAGGTGCTCAGCAACTCTAAATATCACCTCCATTCTGTGTATATACCAAAGAATGTTCCAGTTTAAAAGTTTTAAACTTAACCCTTTAACCTTATGCTGCAATTTCTACATCAATAGAATGGGGATAAATACATTTACTTACCTCACAAAAGAAATATGACAACTGTTATTAACATTTGTAAAGTGACATGTTAATCCTAAACTAAGGGACCCTAATAGCTCCCAAGTTCCTGTTGGCTGGGACAACTTACCCTCCTGAAACGTCTCAAAAATGTTAGCAATAGTGCATAGACCAGGCACAAAAGCAGCTTGGCACTCTCTTCTGCAGTGTAATGCTGCAGGTGGGGGAAGGTAGGAGGACAGGACTTAAAGATACCTTTCCCAACCACATGCAATTCATTATTAGAATTATTATATTAGGTATAAAATGTACTAGGACATGGTAAGATCCCAGAACCAGCCAATTTAAGATATAGGACTACAAGCAACATAAGATGGAAATAAGAGTTATAATATACAATCAGCGTTTTCCCTGTCTTTATATAAATGTCAGCTAGACTGAACTAAAGCTCAAACAAGCTGCTGTTATGGCCAATTTCTTGAAAGCATTGCAGTGTAAAGGGTCTTGAGGAGGAGAGGTAATGACCTTATGGTTCACTTTAGATTCCAAAGGGATGGTATAAATTGGTGAGAAGCAGTATTTTCTGGCTGTGGGCTAGAATGACCCATCTCAGGTCACAAGCAGTTGGGTGGCCACTAGAACCCACTCACAGCTGGCAGCTGGCTCTGTGGGCTGGATCTGGCCTGTGGGACATAGGTTGCCAATTCAAGGTATAAAGGAACGTTGAGGAACAATGTGGGAGAAGGAAATAAACAAGGTTAAATGTGGTATTACTGAGGCTAGGGACAGAAGTTACACACAAACCAGTTTAAGTGATCAGAAACTGGTTTAAACCTGTAACAGAACATAAGTTCAGTGCACATAAACCAATTTCAAAAAGGCTAAAACTGGTTTAAGATAAACCTGGTTGAATGTAGTATCAGATTTAACTGATTTGAGTCAAACCAGTTTATGGAACTTGTGTCCCCGACCCCTTCCTGGTTTAAGTTAAATCAGAGTCCCCTAGCATCCCAGTATGCTTTTCTGCCATGGGCTGAGCTGTCTGCTCCAGAGAGCAGGGCTGGCCCCACCCCCTCCTCCCTAGCTGGAGCTCCAGTGGGCTGAGAAGGAGGTATAGACTGTAGCTGGGAGACAGCAGTGCCTGCCTGGCTCTCCCCTGCCCCACCCTTCTCTTGCCACTTGCTGCTCAAGCAGGGATCCTCCCTCTCCCACAGTATGGGCCCCAGCCGGCATCTGGTCATGGTCACACCACCCCCATGCTAGGTAATGCTGAGAGGTGTCTATGTGTGTGTGCCTCCAATTTCACTGAAACAAAGACAGATAGAACAGTGTCTGCGTAGGGCTTTTTGGAGCTAATCAACAGGTCAGCTGGTAATGTTCCTCCGTTCTTCCTTAAAAATGCTTTGCAAAAAGCTGTTTAAGAAGAGTGTAGCAGGACACTAAGGTGCCTGCTACTGAGAGCGCAGAAGACTCCTCAGGTGCTGGTTCCCAAGGCAACGGGAGCCAGCAAATAACCCACACCTGCCAGCGGTCAGCTGGCTATAAGAGGCAAGACCTGGCTCGTATGAGGGGGAGGGGAGCCGAGATCAGAGGCAGTTGCTGATGGGCATCGAAGACAGTAGGAGTTCCCTACCAACAGGGAAGGATGAGGAGACTCCTGGCCAGAAGAGAGAGAACCTGAATGCCAGAGCAGCATTGGTCACCGTGGTAGGAGAGAAAACCCGGTAGGCCTGAGCCTAGTTATAGCTGGAGGCTTATGTTTGCGTTGTAGCCCAGGGGCTTGTGTTTATGTTGTTGTTTATGTTAGCAGTTTGTTTAACACTGGTGGTTTGGGTGAGGCTATAAGGGGATGGAGGAGGCCTCATAGGGGACTCACGATAGAGTGAGGACCCCAGCCCCAGTGAGGGCACGGAGTTCGGTGGTACAGACCCCAGCTCCACAGAAGAGCCCCGGTGAGAAGGGCAGCACTGCAGGGAAGAGCCCCGGTGAGAAGGGCAGCACTGCAGGGAAGAGCCCCGGTGAGAAGGGCAGCACTGCAGGGAAGAGCCCCGGTGAGAAGGGCAGCACTGCAGGGAAGAGCCCCGGTGAGAAGGGCAGCACTGCAGGGAAGAGCCCCGGTGAGAAGGGCAGCCTTGCAGAGGGAAGAGCCCCGGTGAGAAGGGTGGCGTATAGAGAAGGCCCGCCACGCCGGACACCCGGAGCAGGAGAACTGTGGCCAAGTGGAGGAGAGGTAGCCTCCCTACAAAAGAAACATATCATCAAAGTCGTGGCGGGCGAGAATAGGAGGGTGCAAATCTGAAGCTTGGCACAGTAGAGGAGGCGGCGAGGGCTAGCACGTCGACCCTGCCGTCCCTCCTGTTACAAAGAGCTTGAACTAATGAGAGAGCGGCTTTGTTTTCTTGATGGGCTGATAGGTTTGCTATGAATGCAGTGCCTGTCAGTTTGCTGCAGACAGGACAAAGAAGCAGGGAGAGGGAGATTGAAAAGCTCAGTATCATCAACAAATGCATACACTCCACACAAGCAGTCCTCCTTCCCTCGCCCTTTGCCTCAGAGTGCTAGCTGGGGGCCTGGGTCTGGCAACACTTCCTCCCCTTGAGCAGTGAGCAGGGGGTGGGGAACCTGGTGAGAGCTGCTTCCCCCTTCCCCTTCCGGGCACACCCTGGCTGGGGACTGTGAAGGCCAAAGTGGGGGTTTAAACTGTTCCCTAATCATAGTGTCCTGCCAAGCCCTCCCTTAGCTCAGCACTGTAGAAGGGAAGGGATGGCTCACTTCAGTGCATCCCAGCTTCTAGCCTGAGCCACTGCAGGCATGTGTTTGCATTTCCTGAATCAAAAGTGAATGTCTATCCACTTGCAGATCGAATCAATCTCTGCAGGTTAGACTAACCTGCAAATATTGAATCAATTCAGGCTCGAGTTTTTGTATGTCTATCCCTGGCCTGGAAGACTAAAAGGAAGTTGAAACTGAGGTTCAAAAACAGGGGTAGCCAACTTCTGGCACATGTGGCACAACCGGCATGGGCAGCCTCTGTATGTAGAATGCAGCAGATCAGGATAGTGGCAGATAGGGCAGGAAACAGAAAGCAGAACAGCAGATGGGCCAAGGGACCACAGGGAAGGAAGCAGAAAGCAGAGCAGCAGGTTACTTAGGAAATATATAGCAAAAAGCAGAGCAACAGATGAGGCAGTGGAAGGGGATCGGGGTTTTACTCAGAAAGGGTGCAAGGCTAATTTGCGACATGCCTGACAAAAAGGTTGGCCTCCACTGTTCTAAGAGACAAATTATTTAACTAGCAGGGATTGCTTTACGAATTGTCACTTAAATGTGAGAGGTATACATTAATTATCTTCAGTCCACTAAACACAGGCCAGAAGAACTGCTCAGAAGCATTCACTATTTAAAGTTAATATACTTGAAAGAAAATAAAAGAAATTATTTCAGGACAGGACAGTAAGGTCTCAATCCAATTCTGTCTGAAGTTGTTAGAAAGTTTGAGCCACAATTGGTTAAATTTACTCTGTTGTAATTAAGAGCCAAGAATAAATACCCACTTCTGTTACAACTGTTACTATTTTACAGAAACGATCAATACAACATTTAACATTCGAGGTTTAACCATGGAATTGGAGAAGGTAGGAATTTCCTAAAATTTATATAAAGTGTTAAAAATAGTAAATAGTTTACTTACATGTGTTTTAAAAAAATCACCAAAATTGGACAGAACAACAAGAATAAAAATCAGTAAGGAAGTTTTCTACTCCCAGAAATGACTACACTTGAGTGACAGATAAACTCAAGTTATTCCTCTATACAAAGCTTTCCGTAAAATTTATTTTAGTTAATTAAAGGTGAAGTATATCCTACTGGCAATGGGTACTATTCTACATACTATTCTACATATTCCCTTCCTGTACACTGTCCTTCCTCTCTCAATCCTCCCAGAAATAACATTTTCCATATTTTTTTCCAGGTCTCCAAAAATAAATTCTCCTATCCTTCTCACCTCAGGTCTTCTCTGCTCCCATTTTTTCATCTTCTCCTTCCTTTCAGGTTTCCTTTCCACAAAGCTATTACCCCTTTTTCAAGATGTCTATTTTTACACTGAAAACTTTTGTTTGTTTCCTTTCCTTGACTTCAGTGCTTTAAAACCTTAAGGTGTGTTGGGTTTTGGATACAAGAAATAACATTTCACTGAGGGTTGCACATTTTTAGTATACCCTTAGGGAACTTCCAGCTATGATTTGGGTGCTTTCCCCACTTGCCCACTGTTGCTCCTTTTTAAGGGCTGGAGCTGCTAGCAGTGAGTTGGGAGCCCCAGCTGCTGGTTACCAGGGCAGCCAGAATGAGCTAGTGGGCCCACACCTGCTGACCAGAAGGGGCAGGCCTGGCTCGTATATAAACCCCAGGCCAGAGGCTAGGAGGTCAGTTCCCTGCTGGCAGCCAGAGGGGAAGGAGCCCCCAGGGAGGAGGTGCCCAGTGATGTAGTGACTACCTAATATGCTGCACCCAGGGCTAATGGGGCTCCATAAGCTCTGCAGGCACCCTTGCTCACTAGCGACTTAGTGCCAGGGATGCAGTTTGATGCTTTTAAAGGGGCAGAGCACACCCTTGTCTTTTTGTATTATGTTATAGCTCAGGGGCTTGTGTTTTGTTTCTTGTTCCATAACACCAGTGGTTTGGGTGAGGCTAACTGGGGAAGAAGGAGGCCTCATTGGGGGCTCACTGCAGCATGGGGACTCTGGCACCAGAGAGGGCATGGCATTTGAGGGGCACACCCTGGTGCCAGAGAGGGCGCGGCACTTTGCAGGGCTGCGGAGAGCCCAGGGAGGACAAGGGGGTCACTTTACAACAAGACCTAAACCGGACAATGTTGGTACCATCTGCGAGGCTTGGGGTGTGGTAAAGGGGTGGTTGGAGTCACGCATATAGCCCATAAGGCTAGGGTGCCCTGAAACACCCATTTTGAAATGGGACCCATGGGGTTCAGAGAAATCCATCAAGACTCTGTCCAACAGGACGTGAAGGCAGCCTCCCAAGATTACAAAAATACATCAAGACGTGGCGGGTGAGAATAGAGGGTGCCCATTGGGCCAAATTGGCATGGTCAAGGGTCTTTAGGTGTAACACGGCCATCCTTAGGGACCCCGTCCTGTGACATCCACATCCAGAGGAAGAGCAGATAATTAGGATTGCTACAGGAAGCTGACAGAGTTCTCTTCCCCTCTGCTAAGGAACCAACACCATTTCAGGAGGAGGGAAGGGAACAGAAAGAGCCCAGCAGTGCCAAGTGGTCCTGCTCCTTTCCCTTCCTAGCAATGGCAAAGCTATTTTGTGCTCCTCTCCCTTCACTGCACTATCTGGCTGGAAGAGGAAGGAACCCTACCTCCACCAAGCCTGGGAAAGGAGCATAAAGAACTCATAAGAGCTTCAGGGAGAGCAGAGGCTAAGCTGGAGAGGGCAGGGCTGATAGGGCTGGGAAAGTTAGGAAGAATTTGGAACATTGGGAACCAGAACTTGCAAAGATGGCTGATAGATATAATCAACTGGAAGCAACTCGAAGTCCCTAAGTCACAACTGGCCACTTGGACCAAAAATAAACACCAATACTATGTGTTATCTTTTTGTTTTCTTTTTCTTTTTAGGGAGAATATACAATTCTGCTAAGAGGATTCCCTAATTATTTTGAGGAAAACTTGCTCTTGTGTTTGAATTTAACCATGCTACATAAATGAGAGGTTTAAGGTATTTATGAATGTCAAGATTATTTCAGATCACTTCAGGATTACAGAAGCAAGGAACTGGACAGAACAAGCAAGTCAGTAGGATTCGACCAGTGAAATAATAGCACCATTCATTTTTCTTGGATAGGAGTACAAGATAAATTGTATGCAGTGCTATATGGAACATGGATAGTTTCATCTGTTCGTATCATTCCTGTAATCAAATGTTCAGTTAGTTTGGGCAAAATCTCTGTGAATATTAAGTACGCTGATTAATGCACAGAATGAATCCTAAATGGTTTTATAGTAACAAATGCATTTCTGTGGTACCTCCTGTGTTATCAAGAATGAGTGTTTCAGGTTGTGATAAGCTATGACGGCAATTTTTGACAGCACTTGGTATGAAACAAAATACTTTATGGCTCCAGAATCCTTGTTTTCCATCTTCCCTATTAGTTTTTCTGTTAAATCAACTGAGATAGTGTTTTTGTTCTCTTGATTCCCTCACCCTATTTCTAATAATTAATCCTCATCAGGTGCTCTTGTCTGCTCCATCACACACAATAGTGAACTTGCCAAGCCATGAGTTATGGGTTCTTTAGTTATATGGCATCAATTGTTGGAGTTAGCATCCAGTGGGAAGTTGTGCTCACAGCTAACATGCTTTAGTAGAGCTGCATTATATCAATCCAGGAACATGAGTACGAGACCCACAAGGGGTTTCTGTAGGCTTGCTTATGGTCCCAACTCCTGTGTGGGTTATGGTGGCAAAGGTTATCCGAACAATCTTCCTGAGTATCAGCTGATCTGCCTTGAATGTTTTGGTGGGCCACAGATTTTTCAGAGTCTATAAACAGATGTCACAAAGTGAAGCAGAACTGTGCCAGGATGTGTCTCGGCACAGCTGATCCACTTTATTGAGTGAGACAGATGTCATTCACATGATCCTGGAGGGTCAGGCCCCTGCCGCTCCCAGGAGTACCAGTGGCCTGATCCTGCAAGACAACATTAGGAGTGCATCTCTGCAAATGAGAGGACCTCAGGTTTCTCAGCTTGCAATGGCATGTCTCAAGTTGGATTCCCTGGACTCACTTCTGTAAATGGGGAAACCCGGGCAGACACTCCAGGGGTTTCAGGAGCCTGATTCTGTGCACCCTGGAAATGCCCTTCCAGAGGGAGGCACCCATATATGGTGGCACAAAGGTGACATCTGTTGCAGCCTGCTTCCAAGTACTGTAGTTCCAAGCAGAGAGAGAGAGAGAGTGTGTGTGTGTGTGTGTGGTGAAGAGACGTAATGTCATCTTCACACTTTTTGTTTTGATGCAAGTGGTTGGCCAGAAATCTTTTTCTGTCTAGCCAGAGAGCAATAGAAGAGGCAGGAGGGGGGAAGCCTTGATTCAGTGAATGCAGTATGAAGCTATGACCTTCTTCCTTTCTGATTCATCAGGGAATAACTTTGGCAGCCCAAGTTCTCCTCTGTTGCTCTGATGGAGGAAGGAGACCATTATCTGCAAGAGCAGTAACCAGCTGCATTGGCAGGCAGACCTCCAGTCTCTGACCTAGAGTCCCTGTAGAATGAGACAAGGTAAAAGTAGCTTATCCTATAGGCACCAGCAATTTCAGTTCCTCTGTTCCTCCAGCTATGATTCCAGTAGGTTGCTGGTGCTTTGACTATTATTCCCTGCACCTTCTTCCTGGTAGTTACTGCCAGGACCTTTCAGTCCTTGGTATGGAGCCACGATGAAGTTAAGGTTTGGGCAGCAGCATGCTATTGTTTTCTCCTTCCAACTCGCTCTTGCAGGAACAGGGAGTATCTTACAGCCGCCTCTTTGTCTGTAATATAATGTAGACATAACAGAGCTACTTTAAACTAGTTAACTTAGTAATTGGTAGAAGTCCAGTCACAGCAGCAGGGAGCTCAGCACCGGCTATGAAATGCACCCAAAAATCATGGTAGATACTTGGGCAGCTGGTGACTGTAATGTAGGCCAAATCCAGGGGTTTGTTTTTTTCCACATACTTCTCTCAACTGTTGCAATTATGACTACAGCAGAGGTGGCCAAACTGTGGCATGGGTACCACAAGTGGCATGTGGCAGATCAGGGAGGGGCAGGTAGCACAGTGGCAGATAGGGCAGAGAGCAGAACATCAGCTTAGACAGGGAGCACAAGGCAGAAAGCAGAAAGCTGAGCAGCAGGTCAGGTAAAGGACAGGGATTGGAGTTGTACTTGGGGAGGGTGCAAGGCTAATTTGTAGCACACCAGCATACCTGCCAAAAAGGTAGGCCCCCACTATTCTAAAAAAAATATCTTGCTGCCTTTATTTTTTACAATAATTTTGATTTAAATCTTTCAATTTTACTTGGAAACTCCTAAGCTCCATCAACTCTGATAGAACTTTGCTGGAGCAAGGATTATAGGATTTTGTTTACCGGGGACATAGTTCACCTTTAGCTAACCCTAAATTAAAAGCTGTTGTACAGTTTTTCATTACTTAAGGGATGATCAAGAATACTGTCTCAAAGTACATTAGGTGTTCAAGGTTCCTTTCTGCGCAGCTGAACATCAGGGCAGGCCTCTTTTGTACTAGATTTTCAGTTGTGTTTTGTGATGATGAGTTAATGTTTTAATACCTACCACATAGAACAATAAAAAATACAGCAGAAAAATTCTGTTATGTTCAGTAGCCACTAGGTTGTGCTGTATCTCAAAGATTACTTCAGAAGTGCCATTCTTTCTATTTCTTATTGCTTCCTGACTGCCAAGCTTTCAGGAGAGACCTGCAGAATTAAATGTTTTACTTTCATTTTCCATGTAGAGGCCAATTTTTCAGATGGGGTGCCAACACATGTA
The DNA here is from genome assembly GCF_030867095.1 of Alligator mississippiensis. Classification (NCBI taxonomy): domain Eukaryota; kingdom Metazoa; phylum Chordata; order Crocodylia; family Alligatoridae; genus Alligator; species Alligator mississippiensis. The sequence continues at coordinate 58,867,142 of NC_081826.1, read as the reverse complement.
AGTTTTTAATTTAAAGCACTCTGTTCAAAAGTCAGGGCCCAGGAAATGTTAAGAAATCTGGAACAAAAGTCACAAATCGCTGATGGACAGCATAGCAAACAGAACGAGGAACTAAAGACAGCAAGCAACCATAATTACATCAAAGCTGTAATGACAGTATTTGTGCTTCCATTAAATTCTACACATTCTAACAAGTGTGCAAGCAGTTCCTGTTCTAAGTCTGAATGGAGCTATTGAAAAGTTAATTTGATCCCTTTAATGTTATACTGTTAACAAAAAAAGAAAGTTGCAAAACTTGATTATTAATTTCCACCTTGCTACCTATGTTTATACTAATTTTGAACAGGTCTCTGTGAACTTTTCTAGTTACTATGTGAAATCTCATACCAAAGTCAAAAAAATTTCTGTGATTGTTGTGCCCAAACCTGTTTTGAGGATTACTTTTAGTGTTACAATGTATTAAGATTTCTATCCCAAGATAGTCTAACTTTTTTTCCTGAATCTTTTCATATCTAGAAATAATTACCTGCAATGACTATTTTCTGATTATTAAGTAGCAAATGCCAAAGAAATGAAATAAGCCGAGTGCATGCATGTACATGTGCATTGGAGAGAATGAAATAAAACATTTACAAATTAGATTAAAAGCATATGCAATTAATAGCGTATAGATACTACATACCTTTAAACTATAGACGAGCAGTCTGTAGCGACAGCTTTGGTTATACATAGGCTAGCAGTCCTCGCAACATACAGAATACAGGAACCCCAACTTAAAAATAAGACGTGGAGACCTTTTTATAAACGTTCCAAGATTCCTCCAGTACATCAAATATTGCTAGATAGTGTACTGGCTGTGTTTCATTTTTGCCTTCATCTGCATATTGGCTACATGGAAGGCATTGGTGGAATCTATGGGATGCTGCAGTTATCTAAGGATAGAGTTTGGCCCCTGCATTTTATGCTATTTTGATGCACTCTTGTAGTAATCACACCTTTGCTCCTTCTAGAGTTCTAGGATATAGAACTATTGATCTGAGTAATAGGGTATCTAAAACATGTTGCTTGGGCAGATGCAGACAGCAAGCCAAAAGAAAAGAGAACAACAAAAGGAGCACACTCTATTTTCAAGCTGGTGAGAGGTGGAGCAGGCAGTTGCTGCCTTGTCTGATGACAGTATGGTTGTGTCCACTGTAGAGCACAGCTGCCCTCCCTCACAGTTGAAGACTTTTGACAACAGCTTTCTGCCTGGCCTCTGAATAGATGGCAAGAGATTCCTCCAATCTGTATGAACAAGACTAGCAAGAATTTATCTTATATATTTATCCACCTGGAAAAAAAGAAAGTTTTATGGAATTTATTTTGTGGTTAAAAATGTTTTCCAGCTTTAAAAAAAAATCAGACATATTTATGTTAGTGTTATAAAACTAGCACACAGTGCCCTAAGTGAAGTACATGTCATGTATAACTTTGAAATTGTCATTCTTGCTTTCTGGGATGCAGATGTTAAAATATTTTCTTCCTTCTGCTCTTTGTTTTCTATTACAAAATATTTTTACCCATTAGTTAATTCCCCAAGTACCTCATCATTTAACTTGCTCCCTTCCCAATTTGTGTTCTGTAAAGTCCAGGATCAGATATTAGGTTTGAAATCTAGTCCAGTTAGAATTAAGGCGGGGTAGATTTGCACCTTATAGACTAACTAAATTAGAACTGCATAAGTTTTTGTAAGCAGACACTTGCTTTCATAAGCAACTTCATGAAGTAAGCTTCTGTTTACAAAAGCTTATGCAGCTCTAATTTAGTTAGTCTATATAAATGCAAATATACCCTGCCTCCTGCTAGACTTCAGACTACCACATTGCTCTGCACACAGTTAAGGCTAAGCCAACTTGTTCAAATCAAATGCAAGCTGATCTGAAATCCTTCCTGTCCTTCAGCCCAAAGAGCAAAACACCTGGATCAGCTTTTTTCTTTTTTAATCCCTGTTGTATGTCTTGACTCTGCCTTGAACCGAAGTTAAATTCTGAAAACTCCAAGAGAAAAGCTGTTCATGGAGTATTTCTGACATGAACAAGACCATTATGAACCTTGATTCCAATGAAACACCCTATTTTGCCTGAAGTTCCTACTCAGTGGGCACGCCTACATGAGATACTACTGTACAGTGTTTACTGCGCATTTACTTAGTACTTGTATAATCAAGTACTAAATAAATGCACAGTAACCAGAGTTACTGTGCAGCAGCACTGGCAAACACCTTTTTAGTGACGCTACTGCACAGTAGCCTAATGATACTGCACAGTAGCATGTTAGTGCTGTGATGCACTACTGCGCAGTCAGTATCTCATGTATATGCACCCAGTGTTGCAAATCCTAAAGACTTAATATAAATCAAGTAGGAATGTAGAGACAAAGCTTTGGGCATTTATTTGAACTGAACTTCGAGACCCACCACAAATCTCTTTCATTAATGCTGCTTTTTAAGCAGCTGTCAGGATTCACTGCAGATGGAAAAATAGCTTTTCTTCACCCCCTCACCCTCTGCCACCAAATGTGTAATTATCCAAAGAAGCAGTTCCTGTAAAATTATGATTTTCAGTACTCACATATAAACATGCATAAAGACTACAATCCAGCATATTACTGAGGCATACAGATAACTTTATGCATGCAAGCAATCCCATTGACCCCAATGGAGTACACAAGTGCCTAAATGCTAAACCAGGCTCTACAGTCATTTAGATATTTGTCATTTACTTTGCTCCCTTTCCAAGATCTTTTTTTGCAAAGCCCAGTATAAAAAATCTGCCAATCCAAACTATCTTGGTACAAAACTGCTTTTTCAGAGATGGACTAGAAAGCATAAGCAATCATATTCATTTCACCAGATCCAACACAAGCGAATGTAGAGCTTTTATATACACATACCTTGTGATTTAATTCTTCACACTTACGATATTTCAAGGGTAAGAGGCTATACTTCAGATCCACAGAAGACCAGCAGTTTGTTTCAGGATGTATTTCAAGGGTGGTGAACATACGGCCCACAGACCTGATCCAGTCTGCCAAGGAATTTTAGCGGACCTGTGGCAGATCCCTCAGCCCCTGCAGGGAGTGGATTATGGCTTTGCCCTGTGCCTGAGCTGTCTCTGCCTCACAAGCCAGGCCCCACCCGCCAGTCCTCCCGGATGCAGCTCCCCGCCCACCTGCAGCCCCATCCCATCCACCTGGCCAAGCATATCCTGCCAACAGGGGTCCTGGGCTCGTCTCCATAGAGACCCTGCCCACCTGCCTCCTCTGTCTGGTGTCCCTGGTGGTATGTGTGAGGTGGATGGGCCCAGGGTTGGATAGGATCAATTGTGCCTTCTACCTGTCCCCCTTGCTGTTCAGCACCCTGTGTCCCCGCCATGCTGGGCCAGCACACCCCCCACACTGCAGTGGGCCAGGTCAGGACTTCCTCCCCCCCCTCCCAGTTGCAACAGCTCACCGAAACTCCTTAAGTGGCCCTCCAGCCCAACTAATTGCCCATTCCTGATGTATACCTATGATCCCAGACTATGGCCCCATCTGCATAAGAAAAATTCTGTCCTATGGAAAATGCAAACTTAAATATCTGCATTAGTATTAATTTTGTATCAAAACATCAGTTGAACTTTGCAGACATTGGTATATGCCTTTGTTTTCAAACTCGTGTTATGGCTAAGAGAATGAAACATCTGACTTGTGAGAAAGTAATAGCTTGTCAGCTGCTGTGTCCAGTTTCTGACTCTTGGCAGTACTGATAGTAACTAGAGGTGGCAGGAAACAGTTTTTTTCCATCTTGTAAAAACTTGAGAGATTTTGGAAGACTTGAATCAGGACAAAAAGTCAAAATCTCAACAATTTTCACTATTTCAAAGGGTGAGAGCCACAAAGGAAGTCCGACATGAAACCCCTGCTTAGACTTGAGTGCTTAAATCAGCCTTTCATAGGCTCATGGTAATATCAGTACAGGCCCTAGTAATTCAAACACTTAACCAGAGAGTGGAAAATCTGGGTTTATCTCCTCCCTCCTTCTCTTCCCCCAGCTTATAGGGGTGTAAGCCCAAATCTTTTACTTCCCAGGAGAGTGCCACAATCATCTGGCTTTCTTGAGCCTGCATTTAAGCTGGGCCATAGTGGAATGGGAGATGAAGGTTTGAAACCGTCTCTCAATGAGTCAATTCATTGAGAAATGTTATAAACTACCAATCTATTATATTAAAAACCACCACAAGCCATGAATGAATTAAAATGACAGTGTGTTCTGCCCTGCCAATGTGCCTTACACATGATTTGACAGTATTGGTGGGGTGGGGGTGTGTGGCTCAGTAACAGAACTGTAGGTATCTAAGTAGCTTTAGTGACAAAAACGTAGACCAGTTGACTGGTCAAAATAATGATCAGAAGGGAATAATAGCAGTGTACATAAATCCAAAGTTTCTCTGAAAACATACTTCTGCATACATACATTATTCCTGGAACCATCCAATCACAGGTTAATATACATACACATAACTATTATTTCTTTCATTTGCATTTTACTACATTAGCATTTTAATCTGTTCTCTACATTTCTTGACCATTTTGTCAAGTTCCAAGTTTACTGAGAAGAAACTCTCTGATCGACAAGTTATTCAATAGGTGGTGTATACATTAATCAATTCTTAACCAGTTAAGTCTTCCTGACTGTCACAGGGCACTAAAGTGCCTGCTCTTTTAAGGGCAGAACCTGCCTAGAGAGAGGGCCCTAGCAGTCAGGCAGGAACCCCACAGGTGCAGGTTACTGTGGCAGCAGGCTAATGAGGGAATTAGCCTGCACCTGCACCCGGTCAGCTGACTGGAAGAGGTAGGGCCCTGGGCACATATAAACCCCAGGGCGGGGACTAGAGGGTTGTTCTCTGTCAGCAGCCAAAAGGGAAGGAGCCTTCAGGGAGGACTTGCCCAGAGATGCTGTGGCAGCCTGATATGCTGCACTTAGGGCCAATGGGGCTCCAGGAGCTCAACAGGTACCCTGGTCTGCAAGGCATTTAGTGCTGGGGGCTGGAGCTTGATCTTTTAAAGGGATAGAGCACACCCTGAACAGTTTATGCTATGTTATAGCCCAGGGTCTCATATTTTAGTTACTGTTTTACCAGTGGATCGGGCTGAGGCTACTAGGGAAGGAGGAGGCCTCATTGGGGGCCCACGACAGTGTGGGGACTCCAGCACCAGAGAGGGTTTTGTGACAGGGGGTGAGCAGACCCCAGTGCCAGAAAGGGTGTGATAATGAAAGGGCTGCGGAGAGCCCAGTGCCAGGGGGCACAGAGACAGACAAGGTGTGAATGCCAACTGTGAGGCTTGGGGTGTGGTAAAGGGGTGGTTTGGAGCCACACATCTAGCCCATAAGGCTGAGGGTGTCCTGTGAGGCATCCATTTTGGAGCAGGACCAAAAGGGGCCCAAGAGCCCACAGGGTTCAGTGGGGTCCATCAGGACTGTGTCTAAGTACACTCGAGGGCAGCCTCCCTATTTATTATAAGTACATCAAGATGTGGCAGGAAAGGAAAAGGGTTCCTGCTGGGCAAGATTGGCATGGTCATGGAGCCCTAGGGGCGTCATGGCCATCCCTGGGGACCCCATCCTGTGATACTGACCATCAAGGAAGCCTTAATTTTGGAAACTTTAGTGAGTTAATCCTTTTCTACCATCCTAAAGTAGCCTCTGACTTGGCCAGTACTGCTCACTGGGCAATTAATGCTATTTGTCTTTACTGCACAGTAGACTAATTTAATTTACTGCACAGTAAGTGCCTGCATGTATAGACAGTGATGCTTTACTGCGCAGTAGATTAGTCTACTGTGCAGTACAGCATCTTGTGTAGGCATGGCCACTGGGTGCATCTACACTAGATGTTTACTTTGGAATAGATTAATTAGCTCAGCAGTAAACATCCAGGGTGCGTCCAGATGAGCCCGCATGTGCCTCCTTGCATCATTTCAAACCCCTTTGAGACGCTGCAAGAGGCATATGCGGAAACAAGAAAATGTTCCCTGCACTGCAAATTTGCAGCGCGGGGGCAAAATTAGACCGCTGGATATCCAGGGGTCAAAAAAATCCCGCAGAGGAAAAAAAGCAGGGCAACCGGAGGCTGGATCCTCCACAGAGATGCCCTGGCTGCCGAGCGCCTCTATAGTTGGCCCTCGCCCTGGTGCTGAAGCACGCTGCTGTGAGGGCAGGCAGTGTGCCAGCAGCAGGGAGCTGGACCCAGGCTCCACTGCCAGTAAATAAGGGGTTGGGGGGGCTGGAGGAGGGGACCATGGGGGGGGGAGCCCTGCTGGTCCCACTTGCCACCTGAGCCTGCCCCCCCCCCCCCCGAGCCTTCCCCCCAGCCACCAGCACTTACCAGCAGTTCCAGCTGCGGTCTGGGGCACTGTCCACACAGCGGAGCCGGGTGATGGCCCCAGCCTGGGCCCTGCTGCTGCCACTGCCGCTGGCTGAGGCAGGGGCTCTGCCAGGAGGCCCTGGAGCCCCCACAGCCCCTGTTCCTGGGGTGAGGAGTAGAGGCTTTTTTAAGTGTCAGAGGCTGGGGTTGGTGAGGCAGCCATTGCGGGGGCTACAGAAGCTGGCAGGGGATGGGGCCAGGTGGGGCAGCAGTCCAGGGGGCTCGGGGTGGGGCAGGGCATGTAGCCCCTGTAGTGGGGGCCATAGCCTGTGGGGGGGGGGGGGGGACAGCAAAACATATATTCATGAAACATGCATTTAGAGTTCACTTTATTATTATGAGAGAGACACTGGTAGTCTCCCAAATTGCTTTAACACTAGATATATCAATAAAACATTGCCCAACTGATCTGTCTCTGTCTCTCTCTTGTGGTATTTTTTGTTTTAATTCTGGAGGAATATGGATTTTGGGGTATTTTACAGAGTGACTTTGGGATTTTTTTAATCGGGGATTTTTTGGTATTCCAATAGGGAACACCAGAATTCCTGCTAGGGAGGCCAGTGGCAGGACCCTGCTTGCTCAGAGCTGGCACTTTGGACCCTTCTGACTGTGGCTGACCTCCTGGCTAATTGGGGTCAGGAGGACATGTTTTGACAGTTCAAAGCAGGCCACCATGCCCGGAACATCTGGGCGATAGCTGCCCGGATGGCCGGGCAGGGGCACGCATGGCAGTAGTGCCGCACAAAGGCCAACTGCAGCCACAGCTCACTGGCAGCTGGCCCAGAGGGGCAGATGCGTCATCTGGGTCTAGCAGGTGTGCAGCAGATGTGCAGCCAGGCAGCAGCCCCCACTGCCAGACTGCTGCAGTGGGTAGAGGGTGCAGGGAACTCTCAGGGCTGCTTCAGCAGTCCAGATGGCACAAGGGGTAGTGTCCCCAGGTACCAAGTGGGTGGGTCCCAGAAGCTCCTGAGAGCAAGTAGCCCTGAATTACTTGACAGGTCAGCTTTTTGTATTGATGGGGCCAGGGCAGGGCAGCTTTTTATACTGCTGGGGACAGCACAGGTCCTGGCCCTGGGCTCTAGCTTCCCCTGGCTGCAGATCCGGAAGGAGCCAGGCAGGTTATTTTGCCCCAAGTGGCACAATTTGGTCCACAACAGAGTGCATGTCCAAGCACGTGTGCTGGGCAAAAAGCCCTGGCTCATTTGCACTGCTTCTATCTGAGCTGCTGCAAGCACACGTGACTGCATGTGTGGATGCGCCCCTCATGTTTATACATGCAGCTTTATTAAGCAGCAGAAAACTAATTAACTCCACAGCACCACACATGTGGTGGTTGGTCCTAGTGGACTCCAAGATGAACATGCGTTGCCAGTGTGATGAAGTCATGAGAAAAACTAACTGCACTTTATCGTGCATCAGCAGATGCATGACAAATAGAGCCAAGGAGGTGATACTTCCCCTCTATCGGGCGCTGGTCAGACCGCATTTGGAATACTGCATGCAGTTTTGGGTGCCACACTTCAAGAGGGGTGTGGATAACCTGGAGAGGGTCCAGAGAAGGGCCCCTTGTATGGTTAAGGGTTTGCAGGCCAAGCCCTACGAGGAGAGACTAGGGCACCTGGACCTCTTTAGCCTCCACAAGATAAGGTTGAGAGGCGACCTTGTGGCTGCCTATAAATTCATCATGAGGGCACAGAATTGGTGAGGCTCTATTCACCAAGGCACCCCTGGGGGTCACAAGAAATAATGGCCATAAGCTAGCAGAAAGCAGATTTAGACTGGACATTAGGAGGAACTTCACAGTTAGAGTGGCCAAAATCTGGAATGGGCTCCCAAAGGAGGTGGTGCTCTCCCCTACCCTGGGGGTCTTCAAGAGGAGGTTAGATGGGCATCTGGCTGGGGTCATCTGAACCCAGCACTCTTTCCTGCCTATGCAGGGGGTCGGTCTCGATGATCTATTGAGGTCCCTTCCAACCCTAGCATCTATGAATCTATGCAGCTCAACGCAGCTCACAAAGACACTATCACAGACCCAGAGGGACAGACTTCCATCTTCAGCTCCCTCTGTGCAAAAATTAATTTTATTTCCTACCTATGGGGACTTTTTACCATCTTGTACCATCTACATTTTTCCCAGAGCCTGATGAAGGGACTTTGATCCCGAAAGCTTGCAGAAAAGGACAATTTTCTTTCCATTTTCCAGTTGATCTAATAAAAAGTATCATTTTGGAACCAAGAGTTCTAGTTTTTTGTACGTCTTTTTGTCTTAGACCAACACGGCTACTAAGTATACTAAAATAGCTGTGATGCCAGGCAAGTTCAGCTGGGCTGAAGCCTCCTGCATGCAAGCGATGCCATCCATGCTCCATTTTGGTCATGCCTTGCTAGCATGCAGAGGGTCCCAGCCTGACCAAACTCACCCAGCATCATGGCAGCAGTGGCAGCAGCCTGCAGCCCTCAGCCAACAAAGGGTTGTTAGGCAGGGTGGGGGGCTGAAGCACAGGATACATTGCTCACATGCAGGGGGTCCTAGCCCAGCCGAACTCACCTGGCATTGTGAGTTAGTTGGCTGCAGACATGGTACTAGCAAAAAAATCAATGCAGAAGATTTATAATAGTTCAGTATAACTTATACACTGAAAAAAAACTACCACATAGAAGATACAGGGCAGTTCTTTGGAATCCATGCTTCTCCTTCAAGTGGCTGGCATATTACAAAAGCTCTGAGCCTACTGTACCCTCCGTGCTCATACTAACACTCCAGTCACCTATTTCAAGATTAAAGAGAGAATGGAGACTCTGAATGGTCAATAAAGAAAAATAGTCTTGTCCACTGGAAATATCAGCTGGCAGCTGAATTCACATAGATTCTTAAGAAGATGATTGGGTGCTGTGATACCATATTTTTCTTGCATATAATATACCCCTAAATAAAAAATGCACCCTATTTTGGAAGGCTCCAAAAAGGAAAAAAAAATCTTACCTTGGAGTATGGGTAAGTACCAGAGATCCGGGGTCTCTGGGGTCTGGACACCAGGATCAGCCTGATCTGGCATGCTACTACTGAGGTGGCAGGATGCCATCTCTGGGGCCATGTGCCAGGTACAACCCTACACACTGGCTCTGGAGCCACATGAGGTATCAGAGTTGGACCACTTGTTGCTCTGGAACCATGGGCTGGGTCTGCAGTTGTGTGCTGGGTCAGATTTTGTACACCAAGTCCAACCATGAATCAATCCTGCACACAGTCACAATCTGGTATGTGGCTGGGCAGGGAGGTTCCTTGCAGGTCTGGAAATTTGGTGGTGGGGGGAAGGTTGAGTGGGGAAGGGAGGGAGCAGTGACAGCATTAATTGCCATGGCTCCCAAAGCCAAGGTATTTTATGCTTCCATTGCTCCAAACCCTGCCCCCCGCCCCACCAAAAAAAAAAAAAAAATTCCAAACCCGTGAGGAGTCCTTTTCCTTGCTTACAATATGGACCCGAGTTTTCCCCAACTGTTTTTTTTTGTTTGTTTGTTTGTTTTGGGGGGGAGAAGGTACAGGTTATATGGAGAAAATACGGTATATAAATCCGTGAAAGAAATACTACTCTTAAGTGTTTAAAATAAATTGTAAATTGCCAGTAGATAAGATATACTGCAAAATGAGTTTTCCTGTTTAGGAAAGATTTTTTGTGGTGCTTATTTTCTGAAGGTGTCAAGTGTGTTTAATTCATATTGAAGTTAATGGGAATTAAAGACATTCAACAGCTCTGTTATCTGGAACCTGGAAAGACTGACTTTTATACTGTATACGTCATAAGATTATCACTTGCCAATATACATTGTGTTCCTTTAATTAGGGATGAGAAATCTTTCATAAAAAATATATTCATAAACCACTGGCACTGTCACTGAGTTGGTGGCTGTGAGGGCATACAATTTAACTGTAAAATAATTTGATTCACAGCAATATGCAACTTCTACAAAAAAGGCACTCTTCTTTGAAGGAGATATAGGGAAACTTTTGAAGTATGAAATGCAAAGGGTTTTATAAAATATAAAATCAAAAGTAATGGGACATGTACCTCAATTCAAATTTTATATATATGATGGCAGTGATTTAGCAAAGACTACCATTAGACTTTCTTTGAAAGATGACTGATTCTTCTCACCTGTCAGGGTAATAAGGAGGAATAATGTTCTGAGAGTAAGGACAGAATCCACCCTCATAAAGTTCAAGAAAATTAATCAATTACAAGTTAGTAAATATTTGTACTGCAGTACTTCCCAGATGTACTGCAGGATGATTCTTCCCTGCAGGGGGCTTGTAGCAGGACGGGCCTCCAAGGGCAGCTGTGATGGCCCTTGGTAGCCAGACAACTACTGTCTCACTTTGACTGTAGGTACCTTCTCTTCCACTCTTTCCTGCCAAGCCTTGATTTAGCTGTTAGACTGTTAAAGGGAAGATGCCTAAGAGTCCTAGAACATACTCTCATCCTTCCTTTGCAAGTGGATCCCCTCCCAGACCCCAAACCCGGTCCGTCAGTAGATGGGCCCTCCTGGCCCATCTATGCCCCAGGGCACCTATTGCCTAATGGACTATTCATGGCTTCTGACCTCCCCTACAGCCGTTCTTATGCCTTGCATGTGTTATGCATAATCACTCAAGTGGCACACTCGTCCTTAAAGCCACCAGGCCACCTCAGGTCTTTACTCCCTTGTTGGGGCTTTAGCCTTCCTGGCTTCTGCCCCTCTACTCTACCTGGTCCCTTAGCCAAGACCCACTGTCCTGGACCTGGCATCTCCCTGACCCTGATCTTTGTCCTTCAGATTCTAATTCTAGAGCAAATCAATGTAATTAAGGTACCATTAGGTAAATAACTGAGTCTTGTACTTATCATGAAGCCCTAAAGATTGTTCTGTTTTTACAACTGCTTTTTGCTTTGCCCATTCTTCAGGAAGATATTCATTCTGGCCATTAGAGACTAGTGGGCCTTTAGGAGTTCATCAATGATACTCCTCGTTGGGACAGACACTGATGTTGACCAACACCAGGTACTTTCCATCAGGGTTGTCACTGGAACACTCAGGCATTATAATCTGATTTCCCTAATATTACCATAACAAAGGCAGAGAAACAATATCTACCCTTATACTATTTTGATGTGGCAGAGAAAGATAACTTTGAAGACAATGAAAAATTGACAGGGATAGGAAGAACACTTTTTTTCACTTCTGGTCATTCTCTCAGGGAAACTTAAGTATCAGATTCTCTTATGTTTAAGAGTTCCACATTATCTGAAAAGAAAAGACCCTGTGTAAATTGGTCACATGCATTTTTCTAAAAGAAGGGCCATACCCCTGCACTTCTCCCAGCCTCTCACTCTCCAGCTGAAAAACAGGAGCAGCTTTCGGCCAGTGAGTACCTGCACTGAGGCTGGGCATTGGAAAACTGCATTCACACTGCTGCTGTTTCTTCCTGCTACCCCAGCACAGGTCCTCACTGTCTGGAAGCTGTGCCAGTGCCACAGCCAGAGACCAGGGGACTGGGAGAAGTGGTGGGGACACAGGTGCAGGGCACAGCTTACCTTTTTTCCTATTTTAGTTTAGGCCAGGAAACCTAAAAAATATGAGGCTTATGTGTTTCATGCAGAATAATGTGTTCAGAGTCTAATAATGGCATAGCCAGACAAACTTCCTATATATACTGATCAGAGACCTTCCATCAAGAGGAAGAACAACAATAGATTGAAAAAATGATCCAATTCCTGCATTACCAGGTTTACCAGCCTTTCCAAACGAAATTCTTGGTCTTAGCCTCCCTGTATATTTCCTCAATATTTCCCCCTTGCTCACTATTTTGAAAGTTATGGAACAATTTAAGGTAAAGTGCCTCACAACTAAGAAGCAGTTTTACCTTATTAATTTGTATACACTTGAATTGTGAATAATTCACTAGTATTTATTATATAATAAATAAATATTATATTTATTTCTCCAAACTTCTGTTGGAGTCAGGCAGTTGGGAGCTATGCCTATGCCCCTGCAGTTTTCCCAGCTTCTCACACCTCAGCTGAAGAATGGGAGCAGCTTCCTTCCTGCCAGTGGGAGCTGTGCTTTGGCCAGGTTTTGGAAAACTGCATTTGCACTGCTGCCACTTCTTCCTGCTCTTGGCTCCCCCAGGCTGTGGTGTGGGCACAGCTGGAATCTTCCCAGCCCCTAGCACAGCTCTCCATTGGCTGGAAGCTGTGCCCATGTCACAGCCAGGGAACGGGGAGAAGCAGCAGGGATTCAGGCACAGCTTACAGCTACTTGACCATGGTGAGGGCACAGGCAAAGCCTTCCATTGCTGATGTGCCTCTGAAGCCACCTGCACCATGTTGGATTGATGGTGGAAGGGCAGAAAGAAGTGGCAGCTGTGTGGCCATAGCTAGAAGCTGCCCAAACCCAGCCCCACCATGGGCACAGGCACAGGCATAGCCCTTCAGCTCCATGGAGGATACAGTATCTCCATGGGTCATATATTTCCCACCCCTGCTCTAAATGAATAAGGCCAACTAAACCTATAAGGAAGTTCTGTACTGTGGGTCAGTCCATAGGGCCATATCTTTTAGTTCTTATTTATCAGTATGGCTCAACTGACTTCTGTGAAACAGTAACAGAGACCCCTGCCCTTGTACTAGGAAGGGGGAATGTACCCAGGGTAGATGGCAGAGAGCCTGACGGCAAAAGGCAGCACATATGAACTGTCTGTGTAAACTGAGCCAGTGGCCACAGAGGGCCAGGAGGCTGATGAGGAAATCAGAAACACCTGGGCTCTGGGAGCAGAGAACTGGGTTAGATGACTAGAAAGGGGCCTGCTTGGGGCACAAGAAGTCCAGCCCCTGGGCACGGAAGGGGCAGCCTAATTTTAGTTGCTGCAGGACAAGGATCTCTGAATGGAACTGCAGTTTGGAGTGTGGCTGGGCTAGATAAGGTACCTGGTGGGCTGGGTTAGGGGAAACAGAGACCCAAGGAGGTGTTTATATTTGAATTACAGCTATTTGAGTTGGTGTTTTGTGTTCAAGTTTGATCAGTGGTTTGGGTAGTGGTGGTGGGGTAGGTTTGGAGGACATGTGACACAGTTCCAGGCATACTTTGTGGGATGAGACATGCTCTGGGTAAGGATGCAAAGGGCTGAGGTCTGGGAGCCAAGGGCTGAGGCAGTGGACCTGGACTGAAGACTTGGCCAGAAGAAAAGGGGGTCAAGGCTGGGACGGCTGAAGCCCCAGCAAGTGCTTTGAGGCCTGAGGGGACTACCTTATAGGGGAAACACCCCTGAGACTGAGTTTGGGCAGAGAAAGTCAAGGAGCCAAAAGGGAGGAGCACCACAGAAGCTACCCCTGGTTTCCAGGGCCATCCTCTTTGTTATAATACCAATAACATCAAAGGTGTGGCACAGGAGACTGGAGGTGGTGGGGGCTGGAGAGTGAAGCAGGAGGCCTAGACCCAGGGGGCCCCAGGTGCTGGGGTGGGCTCATGAGCTTGTTACAAAGACTAGTTGAATTAGGGCTTGAAGGTTTAGGACAGTGGTTCTCAAACTCATTTGGCTTGAGGCACCCTGCAGAACATGTCAGCTCTTACTTTCACTTGCTTTTTGGCTACATAAAAACAATAGAGTAACTTTTCTGTTGCAAAGAACTTGAAGACCGCAGTAGATGAGAATGTTCTTAGCGTTCCAGATTCTTATTTCAGATCTCTGGGTTTCTTGTGAATCATCATGTTTGCACACCTAACTGCTAACGGTGCATAGCATCTCGTGGCACCTTTAAAAGGATCTTGAGGCACCCCACAATGCTGTGGCACCCTGGTTGAGAATTGCTGGTTTATGCTTTTAAGACTAATGGAAGACTGCAGCTATTCTTCTAGATGGCTTAAAGATTTGCATTCTAGGACACTGAGCCTTTCACCAGTATATAATTTGATTGGTCACATGCAGGTAAAATTTTGCTATGAGAAACCCAATATAATATCCCCCACAACAGTTTTAAAAATACTAATACTGCACAGTTACATCCAGATGTCAGGGATTCCATGGCAAAATTGAAGTTGTTGCTTGGCTTCAGCAGGTCCCCTTGTGCCCATGGTTCAAGTTTTTTTTTATATAGTTTTAATTATCAACTAAAAAATTACTCTTAAAACAGAATAGTACCCTGTACTGCCAATCTCCAGATATAAAAAAAATTAGCCAGACTCCACAGAATCATGTGACTTGCCCCCTACCTCATGAGTTGTTTTGTTTTGTTTTTTATTCCCCCTGCCCTTCCTTCCCACTTCTTTGTATGCATACTTTCAGGGTGAAAAGACAGTCTTTAGTGTACGCCTTTCCCTGGCAGATCCAAAAGGAATATGAGAGATGGTAGCCTGTGAAAGCAGGGGAATAGACTGTTCCCACAACTTTTGTGTCCCCATTCTCCCTTTAATATAATCTCTCCTTTTCTCCATGGTGTGTTTTCTATGTCTGAACTAAACAGTGGTAGCCATTTTGATTGTGGGCACAGTTTCAGGCTTGCGGGGGGGGGGGGGGAAGGGGAGGTGGCAGCCAACTTCATTAAGGACAGATCTCTTCCTGCATGCTCTTAAACTATGGTAGGTATCCTAACGATTCAACCCAGTTAGTGTAATAGGAGATGGAAGCCATTTTGATTAAGGGAAAATTCACAAGATTGCAACCTTTCTTCAGGAGGTGATTTAAAAACAAAACAAAGCAAACAAACTCCCGAACACCCCAGTTCGCAAGAGTCATGACAACAACCATAACAGTTAGCAACACTGTATATCCAGTACCTCTTTCATGTGCAGAGATCTTGCCTCAAAGTACCAGCACCTTCATGCAACCATCATACACCTTAAAAGCTGTATATCATCTAAACAAGGAATCCATAAATTAAGCAACTCTTAACTATGGTACTGCACATGATGCTGTGCTGATTAAAGTTTAGCCCCAACCAAAGCATCTTGCATGAAACCTGATGCAAGTTAAAATACCAGACCAAAAAAGATTGGGTTGTATTTGAACTATGCAAAAACTTCAGTGCCTTATGTAACTTAGAATGAGTGTTAGTTGTTAACGACAATTGTGACAGCTGGTTAGTTACCGATAACACAGCTTAAAAAGCATACAGAAGAGGAAAGAGACCAAGTCTGATGCCAGAGGGTCAGCTGACACCATTGTCAGCACCTGGTGGTTCATACCTCAGTTTCCCCAGACTGACAAACAGACTTTCTCAGGAATTTCAAAACAGCGTTCTCTCTCTCCCTTGGGATCCCCTTTTTTAAAGTCACAATGAAAACAAACGTAAGCTATTTCCTTGGCCCTTCCAAGGCAGAAATATTCTTTTTCCAACCCCTTTTTAACCATGCGCTGCCTGTCTGTTAGACTCAGCAAAACAAAAATCCTTCCCAAAGCTGGGCCCTGCTGCCTGGCTAAAATTTTTCCCTGTCAAGTTGTGGCGGTGAAGCGCCCCCACAGGCAAGTGAGGGGGAGAAGAGGGGACCCACAGACCCTAGACCCCGAGAGCAAGCCCCCAGAAGGGCATACGTACCGGCAGAGGGGCAGCGGGAGGAAGAGCCGCAGCCGCGCGAGCCGCCATTACACCGGCTCTGGCAACAGCTGTTCCCCGCGCGGCGAACAGCTGAGCCATTCCCAGCTGCCGGAGCGGCCTCTGCGGGAGGATTTAAAAACGCCGGCAGGACAGGGAGAGAGAGAGAGCCAGGGGGAGAGAGTACGGGTGCGCGGCCCGTACTGCAGGCTCTCGCACGGAGCGTCAAGGACCCCGCCTGCGGGTCTCAAGCAGGCAGTGTAGGCAGGAGCGGGAAGCCTTTCACCAGCAGCCAGGCGAGAGGCAGTCAGAGAGTGCACGCCGAGGCACTCTCTCTGCTGCGTCCTGAAGCGGCAGACGCACTGGAAGCAGGGGAGCGCCCTGCGGACGGGAGGAAAGGGGAGATAGCGGAGGCCCCAGGAGGGGGCTGGAACCAGGGGAAGCACCCACCAGCTCCCCCTGGTCCGGAGGAGTATTATCTATAAGGGAGGAGAGAGGAGAAACCCCTCTCTGCAGGAGGGAGGACGACCGAGAACCGGGGAACCGGTCAGAGGCCATCATACTGGGCCTGGCAACATCTGGAAGACATCGCCCAGCGGCTGGCATGTGGACGGGGTGTAGGGGAGGCGGAGCCCCGTGGATCACCACGTCCGATAACCGTGAGTACCACCGCCTATCGGGAGGCCCCACCCAGGATAAAGAGCTGTACTGGAGACCCCTCTGAAGGTAATTGAGTACATCCAAGTCATGGCAGGCAAGTTGAGGGGAGGGGCCACACCCCGATAGGCCAGACGGAGCGAGGCGCAGGCTCCACACAAGTTCTCTACTCCTGCTTCCTGCAGCTGCAACCCTAACTCTTCCCCTGGACTTACCTGATGGTTGGCAAGCTTTCTGGGTTTACCTAAATCCTGGGCCTCCTGCAAGAGATAAGGGAATAAAAAAAAAAAAAAGGAATAAAAAAAACCCCCAAAACAACTCACGAGGTTGAGGGGGCAAGTCTGAGGGGGGCAAGTCTGGCCCATGGGCCGCATTTTGCCCACCCCTCTTCTAAAGCCATTGAAAACATCAGCAGGCAATTTATCAAGCATGTAACACAATAAAATGATACAGACTCCTTAATAAATACCTTTTGTCACCAAGAGCCCCAAGAAGTCGCCAAGATTCAAAAACAAAATTGTTGTGTTGGTATCAGTGGAAGAGGCAGCCCATCTCCAAGGGATTGTCATATGACCTATAGTCACCCGACACAGGCAAAGACCAGAGTCTTGAAAGAGGCTACTGGAGCATGAGGCTGTAATTACACAAGGCTTGAACAAGCCTCAATCAAAGAGAACTTGTATGCACCTTCTCTTGGACTAGATAAGGTTCAGATACCAAATCCTTCTACTCTGCGTACTGGATGGCTTGAAGTTATGTCAGCATCATGATAGTGTGTGGTAATGTTTGTGGTTTGAAAACCTTGAACAATCTGAGATTTGGAAAACAAAGAGCTAGTAAAAGTCATTGACAACTTTTATAAAAAACTACAGGAAGGTGAATTTCTGCTTTCTTGCTAGCACTCAGAAGGGGCTCTCCATCTACTCAAGTTCTACAACATTGTTAAATGATATCTTTAATTCACTTTGCCTACTGATAGAAACCTACTAGCTTTAGCAACATTTGCTTAAAATTGAATGTGTTTAAAGTAGGAGCAAACTGACTAACGTGAAGAGCAGTGGAGACCCTGCAAGGAGAATTAGAATGGAGGGCAAAAGAAGCTAAAGCAGATTTAAACGACAGATTTTTGCCCTTATTCCTTATGAAAAAGGAAAAACAAGTAATAGAATATTATCAATATGTGTGGAAATTGGAAGCCACATGGGCCTAAAGATAAGCAGAAAAATGTCCAAAATACTGGAGATAAAGTGCTTTGCACATGAGTTGATATTAACCTGAGAGCTCATAGAGGAAATAATAATTCACTGAAAAGGAAGTGAATGGCTTCTCTTGCTTAAGAGCTATTGTTTCTCTCTCTGGCACTACTGCTCAGATATCAAGGAAAGCAATAGTCATTAAGAGGAAAAATTAAGATTAATAATATGTTTAGTGTGCATGCAGTGGGAAAACACAAGATGGTTAAAAAAAAAATCATCCAAGGCCTTTCTTATTGTAAAAGAGAAAGAAGTTGAAAACCTGTTCAATAAGCTGTCTGATGGCTGCTTAAAAATGAAATTTTAACACACACAGTGCCCTTGTTGACATTAGAAATAAAGCCACTGCTCCAATGGATGCAGAAAATGGGCAACTGTAATGAAGGAGACTTCTTCTACCCATGAAAGGACTTTGAATATATCTTGCAGTGGTGAATCTATGGGATATTATTTCTAAGTACAGCTTTGAGTGCCATTCCCTTTTACAGCTTCAAGTACTTGTTTTAAACATTATTCTTGGTTCTGCTGTTATCTTCAGTTACCACCCCCACACCACCCGCATGCCCTTTTACATGCTTTCAAAATACTCTTTTTAGTTTAGCCATAGACAAGCCATTTAAATGTCTTTCTTTGATTTTTATTTAAAACCATTACAATAAACTTGTTATATATACAGCCTTTCCCCCTGTGACTAATATGGTATTTGTATACAGTAGTTCTCTATATTTCCATGTTAGAGAGGTATCAATCTATCAGTCTATGGAGGAAAAATAAAACAAAAAACAGAAATAAAGAAAAGTAAAAAATAACTGATAAATTATTTTTTACTAGGAAATGGAAAAAGAAAACCTCAAGAAGGAAAAAGTCCTTAGGATAAAAGTAATGTCTGTTCTTCCTTACTCCTTTCTATTCTCTATGTTGGCCTTCTGCAAAGAGTGAGTTTTATCCATGAAAACAGAAGCTGGCTTGATCCCCTGCTGAATTTCATAAGCAGTCAGGGAAGTTCTGAATTGGGGAAAAGTGGTGCTGGTTTACCCCTCATTGCAGACTGTGGCATGAGTTGAGAGGTGCCAAGTACCCACAGCTCTGAGTGAATAGGCTAGCATTTGTATAATTATACGAAACTGGTTTACTTAATGGTGAACTTCATGATTTTTCAGATGTTCAGAATCACCCTGTGTGTTGTTTTATTGGCCAAATAAAACAACTGACCTTCTTTACTGTCATTGTCTTTATAATTGTTGGGCAAATTAAGTGTGGTGAAAGTCCATTAATTTTATTTGGGCCCATAATAACTTTGCAGCTGAACTGTTCTTTTTCACAAGGTATTTTGGATAGGATTTTTTTTTTTCACTCCAGAGGAGAATAAAAATTAATCTGGAAAAAAAGTAATTAAAAACTTAATAAAAGTATAATAGTTATGGGGTTTTAGTTCCATAATTTTGAAATATGACACTCACCTACTTATCAGCATGCTATATTAATTAGCCACTATGGGACATCAGTCTTAATTCTTCTTGTTACTAGAAGGGTCTCCATGAACCAGGAACAGTGAGAATGTATGAAATAGCCAAAATGACTACATCAGCACTAAAAACTCGCATCTGAATACAAACATCTCCACTGAAAACAGTTGGTTTATATTGGTGATGGTCATGGGTTTGGGCCCACAGTCCAGATGTACGCTGTGGGGCTGGTCTGCAGGTCATATCAGGCCCCACACTACACCCATCCCACCTGGTTGGGATGGGGGTCCAGGAGCCCGATGCTGCTGCTGCTGCTGCCGCCCAGACCCTGCATGTCAGGATTAGGCCCCATGACACCTTGATCACCCAATCTAGGACTCGGGTCCACGGCCTGCAGGGCTCCCCACAAATGCATGGAGGGCCCTGTCGGCTTTCTAACCTGGTGCCAGGGGTCAGGTCTGAGGGTTTATACTAGTGTGACACCCGCATCTATAGGACCCCAAGCAAATGTTTTTATTCTTGACTAATAGTGGTATATTAGATGTGTGACACCTGTGCCTTCTGAGCAGAATTGAGCGCTTAGTCCAGAAAGGTCTTACTGAGATGGTGTCTTCTAGTAAGATGTAAAGTTCTTGTTCTAGACACTGTCATTTAAACACTATTTTGTAAGAATTGGGGTTGCAACCCAAGGGCACTGTCCATGGACAGCTCAGACTGTTTCATTTGCCATCATTACCAACATCTTTTGCTTTAAAGGCTTTGCTTCTGAACACTAAAACTGCTAAATTGTGGAGCTAGTAAAATGTCTACCATAAATCCCATGGGATAGAGCAGTCCCACATGAGACCTGCAGCTCTTGAAACTTCAAAGAGGCAGGAAATTACTTTAGGGTATAAATGCTAAATTTTCCAGACTATAAATAATGTTAAACTCTCATCTGTTCAGAGACCAATTTCAGTGAAAGGAATGGTGGAGGAATTCCTTTCTAGGACTTTATTACCACCCCAGTGAAGCTACAAGATCTCTACAGTTGTATAGAACCCAGGGCAGGCCCCTTCTGTACAGTTACCAGATAAGTGAACACGTCCACTAGATCCTAGGTACTTCGAAGGGCAGATGAGTCTGGACACAGTTTACTTGACAGAAGTGTAATGTCTGAATAATGTGCCCTGGCAGAGCTCTCTTGCCCTTCCCCATAAGGGAGCAGATCACCAGCAGGCAGCAGAAGTAGCCAATATGTGGCATGAAGTGCAAGGCACTCTGGGAATTGTAGTTCTCTCATGGCTGTGGAGTTCAGTGTTGTTGCAGGGGGAGTGGGAAACTTTTCACCCAATTTTTTTGCCACCAAAGCCAATTCTCCTTATATCCTCAGCACCCCCTGTCCTTTGCCAGCAGCGAACTTCACTGCCACACTACCAAAACACAAGTCCCAAAATGCCTCGCACACTGACACACACTGTCTGTGCCATTGGAAAGTATAATCCCAGGGAAGAATGGAAAAGTGCCACCCTTTTTGTCACCCCTTCCCTTAGGCAGTGCCTGGTGTACAAAGTGTGCTTGCCCATCTGATGTTATGCTTCTGTTAGGGCCCCTCTACATGTGCAGGTAAAGGTGCAATGGGATCTAATGTGTGATCTACACAATTGTGCCTCCTGCCATGCCACACACGCATGGCAGGAGGCATGTTTGTGGGATGGTGCATTAGATCTCATTGTATCTTACTGTTGGTATAAAGGGAGCGTGGGATCATGATCCCAGGGCTCCCCTTGTACTAGGTCCTGTTGCTGTGAGTCCCACAGGTGATGGGTCTCACTGCAAGGGCAGAATTTCCTGCACTGCCACTGCTGCAAGCCTTGCAGCCAACATGGCCTGTGAGGCTTACAGTAGGAGCAGTGAGGGGGAACTCTGTTGCCACTTCTAGCCTCATGAGGTGCGGGATTTGCAGTCGTAGCAGCGTTCTC
Organism: Alligator mississippiensis; assembly: GCF_030867095.1. Taxonomy (NCBI): domain Eukaryota; kingdom Metazoa; phylum Chordata; order Crocodylia; family Alligatoridae; genus Alligator; species Alligator mississippiensis. Next base: position 58,845,799 of record NC_081826.1, on the reverse strand, counting down.
CCCACTGTGAACCCCACACTTCATGAGGCTCACAACACAGGCAGCAGTCTGCTTGCTGCAAGCCCCACAGCTGATGAGGCTTACAACAGGGGTTGTTCAGGGAATGCTGCTGTGAGCCTTGTCAGCTGCAGGGCTGGCAGTGGGTGATGCATCCCTGTGGCTGGGAGCCCCTCAGTTAATAGGGCTCCCAGCCACAGGGGAGCACTTAGCTACATGTTCAATTAATGGCATGATTAGAATAAGCTATAAAGTTATTGCACACAGCACAGACCTAACACCTTAACCTGCCATAGGTAAAGCAGGGGGACCATGGCAGACAATGTCCTGTATCTCTATAATGTTGTCAATATGTGTACAAGAAATCCCAGGTAGAGAGCCATGCCCCCTTCTACAGAAGAAGGCAAAAACCCCCACAATCTGACCCCAAAGGGTAAAATTCTTTCCTGACCTAAAGATGGCTGTTGGACTGACCCTGAGCAGAGGGTCAAGGCCCTCTAGCCAGGGATCTCTGGCTTTGGTCCCAGCAGGAGCATTGACACACCTCAGTCTTGGCTGTAGCCGGTGCCCAATGTCTCTGAGGGAGGTTTAAAAACACCCAGACATGTGTAGCAGAGAGGGGGCAACCAGCAAAGCCCAGAAGCATGGGGAATACCCATAGTAGAACATAGGCACAACTACACCTAGATCAACCCCAACCAATGGCTATCCAAACTCTTCTTGAGCACTTCTGGTGATGGAGAGTCCACTACTTCCCTAGGCAGTCTATTCCAATGCCTCACTATTCTGACAGTTAAGAAATTTTTTTGGCTATCCAATCTAAACTTACTTTGCTGCAACTTCAAGCCATTGTTCTGTGTCCTTCACTCTGTAGCAAGAGAGAAAAGGTGATTTCCCTCCTCCTTATGGCAGTCCTTCAATTGACAGGAAACACTTCTACGCTCAGGTTCTTAGTTCCACTACTTTGGGCCCTGAAACTGGGGCCTGAGACTTCCCAAGCTTCCCTGTCCAATTACACACATGCCCCATGCAGGCTGTGGTCTCCTACTTTAACCCCTTTGGGAACACTATGGCATGAAACAAAAGTTTAGTCAAGGAACATTTTAATCATAGTCACTTTGAATAGGGTTGGCACTTCCACACTGGTGATACATCCAAGGAAAAACTGTACCTCTATCATGCAACTGTCCATAATAGGAGCAGTGGGGCTGGACTTCTGGGGTGTTTTTTAAAGCCAATGGTGGGAATCTTTGGTAGTTCTGGAGGAGCTGTATATGATAAGGGAAGGAACTCACCATTTCCCAACTAAGGAAAAGACACCAATGTCTGGTGCTATCTGTTTTGTCATGCAAGTGATTTTCAATTAAAAAGTACTTATTTCAGAATTTCAAGGTACAAATCATAGCATTCTGTAATATGTATCCCATGAAAATATCAGAAAATAGAACAAAATGAAACTAAGTGCCTCAAAATAGAGAACTTGTACAGCGTGAAACTGGTGTTGTGGAGGCCCAGCCCAAAATGGAATCCAAGAACATGCAGCAAAACTCCCAGTTTTCCTTTTTTCTCTTTTAAAATGCATTCCCTCCCCATTCCCCAACGATTTCTGATTTTCTCCCTGCCCTCTCTATCCCTTATAAGCGATTTCAAGTAGTACTAGGTAAGCTAAGTTCTTGTATACTATTATTGTAATAAGCCCCTTTTTATATATTGTAAATAGTGTTCTGTTATGTTTGTATTGATTTTTACTGTTTTATATTGTATTATATTGTATTCCTATCATTTGTGCATTGATTTTTTTTGTTTCATATTAATATTGTATGGTTTAGGCCTATGACTGTAAAGTGATGTCAAGTATCCATTCTCATCTTGTTCCCGTCTTGTCCCCATGCCCTGTTGTGTAAGTATGTTGCAATTCTGTAACCTCTCCCATGTAAATTGGTTTTCCTTGAATGCCTGAAACAAAAGAGTGAATGGATGAGTGAAACACAATGATAACAGGACCCCCTACTAAATCACCCCACCATCAAAACCAATACCTGGACCAATGACCCAGCCATTGGAACCAGCCTCAGCATTCAAGAAACAAAAAATGAGGCAACCCACCATTATGCCAAGGCTGCGCATGCTCAGTAAGAATATCTGGAACCCTCTGGAACAGGGCTGACCTTGCCTGGCCAGGCCCTCCCCATAGGAGATCAGAGGTAGTCTGCCGCATAAAAAGGGGCAGTGAAGACTGACTCTTTGGGATGCCCTCTCCATCTGGACCAGCACTATGCCACAGCACCTATCCACCCAGAGGCCCTGCTGGCGACCCCCTCTAGACGACACCTTGTTAGACAAAGACCTGCTTCCAGCCTGGATAAGTAACTATCACCCCCATCCTCTCTTCAACCAAGGACTTGGTCTCTCTCTCTCTTCCCTACCTGGACTCCAACCCTTCCACTGAGTCTCTTTCTCCTGCTACTATTGTGTGAGTGTGTGTGGGAGTGCTTGTGTGTGTGGGAACCAAGCTGTACATTTAATAAAACTGTTATTTGGACCCCTGCGTTGGATTTTGCTTTACTACAGTTCTGGCCCTGCTCCAATCTCTGCTCCTCGCCCCTCTAACTTCTGCCTCATTTCTCTCTCCTCTGGCTCACGGCCTCCTACAACACCTGTCCCATGCTCCTGTGGCTCCAGCCATCCTGAGCTCCTCTCTGCCTGCAAACCGCTGTTTGTTTGCCATTGTCTCATCCCCAATGCCTTTTCCCCTAATCTCTGCTACTTGTACTGCCTTTTCCCTGGATTTCTGCCACTGCTGTTGTCTCATCCCCACTTCCTTTTCCCCTAATCTCCCAGCTTTCTGCCTCTGTCTCCTGGCTGTTTCCTCCTTGCCACCAGGCTTTTTTCCCCTTGCTTCCACCCCAGCACCAGGTGACCCCGAGTAACCCCAGGGCCACTTGACCTTAAGTAACTTTAAGCCTCAGTTCCTCAGCCAGCTTCTCCCTAGTCTACCGGTTCTGGCAACTTTCACTCCTTATGCTTTCTCTCTCACCTTAACCTTCCCCCAGGTATCCCAAGTACCCCAAACACACACATACATACCATACCATTCAAGTTGGGAACTCACCTGTGTGCATGTGTAGGTGGGTGGTTTGTGTGTGAACTGGTGATATATATATATTTCACTAGTTCATACACAAATAAGTAATATATATAATATTTATATATATAATAATAATATATATAAATATGTCATTGTGTGTGATATACGAATTAGTGATCTGTGTATGTGTATTGGGTGTGCAGGTATTGACAATTGATTTTTGTCTAACTTTTGATGTGAAGTGTATAGGTGCTTGAATTGGTGATAGGTGTGCATGTGCCTAGGCTGGTAATTTGGGATGTGTATGTGCCTGAGTTGGTAGTGTGTGTGTGCATGCCTGGTGGGGTTGTATGTACCTAGTGTGTGCACGCGCCTAATTGATTTTTGTGTGTGTGTATGTGCAATTGTACACCACGCCCTCCTGTCTAACAGCGTGATATTGAGATCCTGAGCATTGGCCTGACCCCACAGGGCAACAAACAAACTGAAATATCAGCTGTTTAAGTTTCAAAGTCTCTCCCCCCGCCCCCTTCTTAATTTCCTTCACTAACAAATTCATTTTATTGCAATAATTCTGTGCCTCATAACAGCTTGAACCTTCCACAGTTATTTTTCACATGCATCAAGTGATCTTGATTAGTGCAGAGGTGGCATTCTTGATTATAAATTTGCTGATAGTAATGCCTTTTACGTTAGCCTCCCTGGCTGTGTCCACACAAGCATGGGTGTTTTTTTTCCCTGGAGACAACTAGCAGCAGAACACCTTGTGCCACTGCTCCTTGTCCCCAGGGAACACTTGTGCCATGTGCTCTCTGGCACGCAACACGTTACCCTGGGTGGGGTAGGGGAGGCTGGGGCCAGCACTAAGCTTGCCCCAGCAGCCTTACCTGGGGCCCTAGGGGCCTCCTGAGGCTGCAGCAGCGGTGATCCTGCTGCTCAGAACCTGGCCAGCAGTTGGAGCATAGCTTTGGCTGGCCAGCCTCTGGTTTGGGGTGGCATGTGCTGTCCCCACGTACACTGTCCTGCTTTGTTTTCCTCAGGTTTTTTTGACCCTGGGCTCTCCTGGGGTCAAAAAACCCCTCCATACTGCTACCTTGTAGCACAGAGAGCAGCTGAATGTGTGGTATGTGGTGCTGCAGGTGTGTCTACGGCACCGCATACTGCACAGCCATGCTCGTCTGGACACAGCCCCCCTGCCTTTTCTTCTAAACTCCTGCATATTTGAGATTATGATGCTTGACTTGCAATTGATTGAAAATTATTTCTATTTATCACCATTTAGGGGTCAGATACTTACAGTTCAACCACCACCTAGTTCTGATACCAAAAGGGCTGTTTTTATGGTTCTTCATAATATTCTTGTCACCTTTGTTCCAATGTGTGGCAGAGCACTAACATGTGCCTGCTCCTTTAAGGGCAGAATCTGCCTAGAGAGAGGGCCCTAGGAGCCAGGCAGAACCCCCACAGGTGCAGGTTGCCATGGCAGCAGGCTAATGAGGGAATTAGCCTGCACCTGCAGCGGGTCAGCTGCCTGGAAGAAGGCAGGGCCCTGGGTGCACAAGCCCCAGGGCTGGGGCTGGAGGTAGGCAGTTCTCTGGTGGTAGCCAGAGGGGAAGGAGTTCATGCATAAAAGCTTCACAGAGATGCTTGGCTGCCTCTCTGGCTGCTGGTGAGACTAACGGCCTCTAGGAGCTCCTAAAGTGCCTGGGGATAGGACGCACATATTGCTGAGAGAGAAACTGGCCCTCTTAAAGGCACAGAGTGTGGCCTCCAGTGTCATTGGTAGGCTTCCAGTGTCATTATTACTGTTAGGTTATAGCCCAGGGGCTCATATTTTTGTTGTTGGTTAATCTGGTAGACTGGGCTGAGGCTACTGGGGAGGAGGCAGCCTCATTGGGTCACACCACCATGCAGAGCCCCAGTGTCAGGAGGTGAGGAGACCCCAGCACCAGGGTGCACAGCAACAGGTGGTGAGGAGACCCCAGCATCAGAAGGTGCAGTTACTGAGGCTACGGGTCCAGTGACAACAAGAGTCTGAACCAAACTGAGGCCTTATCACTAGAGAAAACATCTAAATATCATCTGTGAGGGATGGGGCATGGTAAAGGGGTGGTTTTTGAGCCACACATCTAGCCCATAAGGCTTGGGGTGTCTTGTGGGGCACCTGCTTAGAATGGGACCCAAAAAGGGGTTTAAAAACCCTCAGGGTTTTGCGGGGTCCATCAGGACCATGACTGCATAGCAACTTGAGGGCAGCCTCCCTATCTACTATCTGAACCAACAAAGTGTGGCAGGCGAGACTATAAGGTGCCCACAGGGCAAAGCTGGCACAGTCACAGGGCCCTAGGGGCATCATGGCTATCTCAAGGGACCCCACCCTGTGGCACAATGGATTAGCCAAAATTCAGACTCTTGCAGAAGAAAATTAAGTCAGGTTTCTCTGAGCTCCTTTTATGTACAAGTTCTGCTGTCCTGAGTACAGGAGACATTACTTCATTTATCTCTTTATATTACTTCAGTTATGTGCTTTCATAAATGGAATTAATGACATCCTACAACTATGCTAAATGAAGGGTAGCCGCTAACTACCCTTCAATCTCACTCACAACACCCTAACCTGCAAGATTCAGTCTCACCCACAGTAGCATTGTTGCCACTGTTTGCAAAGCTTGATCAACATTAATATGATTTTAAATATAATCTAAAATTAGTTTTAAATCTGATGTTCTAGGCTTTAGAATTATCACCGTTTTGAGATTAATAGGCGCAATTAACACCTGTCAGAATCATTGCTGCCTGCAGCTGATATTGATTTTTTAGCTTTTTTTTGGGAAGAATATTTTTTGGAAACAGATGAGTTAAGAGACCAGGAGAGGGTCTTGTATCACATTCAGGAGTAAGTAAGTGATATTAAAAATAAATATCACTTTCAGGAAAAAATACATTCCACAATTTTTAGAAACTCGTGAACAAGCCATTTTTATTTATTTATTTATTTATTTTTACTATGTATTATTTATTATGTGGTATGGCATGTTGACTGCAGTCATAGGTCACAAGCAGGCCTAAATGGATCATAAAAGAACTGTTCTACCCTTGAGGAGCTTACAATGTAAAGATGCTTATTACTAGGGCCCTACTGAATTCACGGCAGAAGTGGACTCCGCTGTGGCTCCTTTAATTTTGCAGGTTTTAAACATAGCATCATTTATGTGTCTCCACCAGTCAGCAGCAAGCAGCAGGGCTACTAGGGCCCCTTGGCCAATTAGCGGCAGTAGGCAAAAATCGTGCTGTATTTAAAACCGCAGTTTTTGCCTCCCTGCCAATCAGGAGTGAGCTGCAAGTGGGGCCCCATCCACCAATTGGTGGTGGGGGGAGGGTACATGGGGGAAACCTGCAAGATTAAAGGAGCCACAGCATACCCATTTCTGCCATGAAATCAGCAGGGCCCTACTTACTACAGTGAGTCCCTCTTTGTTTTTATCTACTACATAATCTAATTTGGCATTCTGCTATTATGCAGATATACCTTGTAGTTTGCTCTTATCTTATGGGCCTTTCTGATTGCTTTGACATGAAGGAGAAGTACAAAAGTGGTACAAAAAATGTAAACTAACTTACACATGGTGGGCGGGGGGGGGGGGGGGGGGGGTGTGCCACAGCAGCAGAGGGAAGCACTGGGTCCTGTGCAGCTCAGCTTTTTTTTTCTTGCTTTTTTTTTTTTTTCAGTCATGCCTGCTTGCACAAGCTGAGCTGAGCAGGGCCCGGTGCTTCCCTCCATGGTGGCAGTGCCCCCTGGGACTTCCTGGGCCGAGTGCCAGTGAGTGGATGCTGCTTGGGGGGGTGCTGCCACCACAGAGGGAAGCACTGGGGTCCCCTGCTGCTCTGCGACCACTTGGCCCAGCTGGCTTCCCTCCCACTGCAGGAGAGGCAGGTAAGCTCCAGCACCCTGTGCACCATCCCCACCACCTTCCCACCCCCTGGTACCACCCAGAAACAGCTGGCTTGCCTCTGGGGCCAAGCAGCAGGGTGGCAGGAGGGTGGCTGGGTGTACTGGAGGCAGAAGAAGGTGGCAGGGACAGTGCACAGGGAGTTGGAAGCCCTCCAAGCCTGAGCTTCCCCAAGCACATCAGCTTTCAGCGCCCCGTGCATCATTGCATTTTGTTATATAGCTAACTAAAACACCTTGAATGGGTTTTACCTTGCTATGTAATAAGGTCATTTAAAGCAGAATATGCCTCCAAGTGTGTAAAAAGCAACTCCATTAAAACAGTACAAAAGGGCAATTAAGCTCCTTTTAAGGCCAATTTTTTTGCATGTACAAAGGCCGCAGGAGCTACCTGCTGCTGGGGCAGGCTCTACCACAGGAGCCTGGCCGGGACTATGTCCCCCTGCCCCGGCAGCAGGGAGCTCCAAGCCCCCCACTCCGAGACCGCAGTTGGGGATCAGGGGCCAGGAGATCCTTATCTCCCAGCCCCTGCCTCACTATCACAGTCGGGGAGCTGGGGGCTGGGAGACCTCATCTCATAGCCTGAGCCCTGCAACCATGGAGCTCAGGCCGGGAGATGAGGATCTCCCAGTGCAAAACTGGTGCTGGGAAGCCTGTTCCTCACCCAGCTGAGTGATCATGGAGCTGGGTGGCAAACAGGCTGGGGACCCTGTCCTGCTCAGCTTTGAGATCATGGAGCTGGGCAAGGAACAGGCTCTGCAGCCTCCACCCCATGACTGTAGTGAAGGGGCTGGGAACTGTCCCAGTCAGGATGATTGAAGCACTGGGCATGGAAAGAGCTGCAGGGGTGAGGTAGGTCCCAGCCCCCTGCTCTGATTCACCAGTGGGCCAGCTAGCAGCAAGCTAGATGCTAGCTGCCCCACTGGTGAATGGGGCAGGGGGCTGGGACCTGCTTCTCCCCTGCAGGTAGCATGTAGGGGAAGCCTAGAGCTCCTCCTGGTAGTGGGAGGGGCCCATTGCAGCGCCCCAGGAGGCACGAGCAGTTTGCTGCCATTAGCATAATATCTGCTCCAGCTTCCCTCGCAAGTAAACTGATTCCAGATCAAATACATGTGTAGATATGCCCAGTGTTATTTGTATGGATATAACTTCAAATATATAGGCTCTTACTCCTACTTTTGTTTCAGCCTTAGGAATCTTTTCTTATTCATAAAGATGCTGTTCTGATCCCAAGACTCTTTTCTGTAGGACCCATGCTGCTATATGGTTTTTCTGTCAGTTTTTCCTTCTCTTTCCTATTGCTATCCTTATCTAGGGAATTCCCCTTTGCCAAGTCAGACTACAAAGCTTCTAGCATGCCATGCATATCTTACATACTGTCCTGAGAGTCAGCTGCAGAGTCACCATTTCTGTCTGTTGTCCAGTCAATGAAAATAGATTTGATTTTTCACTCCTCTAAACGTGAATGCCATAACTCTTGAGCTCTGGTTGGCTCCATTTGCTTGTTCTTCTTTAACAGAAAAAGAAACTAGAGGGATAGGTCATTGGCATGGCTAAACAGTTAATTAAGGTTATTAGCCAGATAAACTAGTTTTGCATTCACTCATAACTTTCAGTGGAAGACTACTCCTGCCATCCTTAAAGATGAAGCCAAATGCCACAATCCTTTGGCAAGATCAGGCAGGAAGTTGGTTAGAGGTATTCCAGAATAGTAGTCTCAGGTCTTTGATAAAAGTGTTTGTGCAGTATTGAATGTAATTTCTTATAACTTCCTATATGTCTTCCTATATACTTTAGCTCCTCGAAGTGAGAAAACTACAGTCTGAGAATGGTTCTGAGAATCTGAAAATTTGGAGGACAGGTAACATTTTTTTCTTTAGCTGCTGCTGAGGAGAAAATTAGCAGTTATTTGCAGACTGCTTTGTTGCTGAAGCATCTTTTTATACCTGGTTTTTGGAAATTGAGTTTCTAACTTCATGGTATAAGGTCAATTGCTTTTCTGTGAAATGAAAACTGATCTACTTTGTTATGTCTGGATGTGAAGACATTCATGTTCAATTAACTGTTGTTATTGTATTTATATAAGGAGTATGCCAAGTATGGACTGGAGGGGGTGGTGGAAGAGAGAATCAAGGAACTTGGGCTGCAAAGAGATTAGTAGCCTAGTTATGCAAGCTCAGTTGCTTAATTTAAAGGCATGCTGAATCCAACAGTTGTTTTATATCTGTCACTGGTGTATAGCTCATGATAATACTGGTGTTGAGGATGAATGAATGTGGAATTTGTTCATTGCCTCCCTGTCTGCTTTTTATAGGAACCCTCTGTCTTCCCCCTTGACATCATGTTCTGCTTGGCAATGAACCTGCTAGTGAAAACTGTGATTTAGCTCTTGGGGTGTATCTTCCTTACTGTATTGTTCTCATGAGTACAGCAGAATTTACAGGAAGCATACAACAAACAGCCCCATGAGAAGAACGATCATTTGTACTAGTAAAACAAAAAGACTATGCAATCCATGCTGTATTCTTAAATTGCACAGATCCACTTCATCCAGCAAAGCAGCTAGTGAGACTCATCAAAACTACACTGAAAAGTGCGATGGTGAGATTTAATTAGCCATGTTAGTCTGGATTGTGTTAAATACGGTATAAACAGAGTTTATAGATTCTTATCCCATTACCTGGATTAATTTTTGTGACCCCTTTGTTCCAATGGGTTCTTTGCTTGTATGCCTCAGCCACCACTATTCCTCTCCCCTCTTCCTCCTCCTCCTCCCTCCTCCCTTCCCACCATTTGTATTCAAATTTATCAGTCCCATGGATAGTTTAGGACTTTGAAAAGGGGAGTAAAGGTGGTGATATACCATCCCATATAACATAATACATTTTTCTCCAGTTCAAGAGAGGCTAGAAGATTTACTAATATGCTAGGGGCTATGTTATTCAGTTTAAGATCAAAGCAAAAACAAATACAACTTTATTGGAATGTGTACTGATTTGCTAGATTATATGCTAAATTTTAAATTCACAAAAAGCTAGGCAAATTAATCTAAAACTATTGCTTTATTACTTATGTAGTCATTAGAGTTAAATGTATATCTTTTATTCAGATTCATAACATCTTAGCCTTTTTAAGCATCTTGACCGCGCTCCCAACACTTCACTGTAAGTCATTGCTACACCTGAGTTAATGTTCACACGAGTTAATATTATCACACCTGAATTAACTCTAGATAGAACTAAAAACAATCTGAAGGGCTGAAATAAGAGAGACATTACCAGGCATGGCTAACAGACATAAAATTGTAGAAGAAAGGATAGCTTGATTAATGGTACATCAAGAGCATTAAAAAGGAAGGAGGGTCTTTAACATCTGAGACTAGCAGGTTTCAGGTAGATTGTGATGAGCCTTAAGGTATATTGCCTCCCCTAGCACTACATGAATAGAAATCCTGTTGTTGCTTTCAGGCAATTGGATTTTAACTTTGGTTCAGCAGGAATCAAAGCAGGGGTGGTAGCAGGGGAGTGGTGCAACTGTACCACTCATTCCCTGTGCGTCGATCTCTGCTCACTCCACTTTAAATGCTGCTTTAAGCTTTCTTTTCACAGCAACTGATAAATTGAGCTTGAGTTGAAGAAAGTGTATTGTCTTTATGTATCACATTTAGTTAGCCTGTAAGGTGTGTATCTACTCTGCCTTCGGCCAGATGGTACCAACAGGGAAAGAGGCATGTGTAGATACAGCTGTACACAAGCAGGCCTGGCTGGAACAGCAATAGTGAGAGAGGTGCAGGAGTTGGTATGTAGGGATTCTGGTGGGAAGCCAAGGAATCTGTATGTGAAAGAGTGTGTTCTGGCATCTTAGGTTCTGGTCTTATTGAAAGATCTCTGCCTCCTATATTAACATGAACCAGGTCTGGGGATGTTCAGATCCAAAGCTTTGATTTGGGCCTGTCTCCAGTAAAACCATTTGAGTGAACATTTTAGTTAGGTTTTGCTCTATATGTTCCTATATTTGTAATTCCCTTTTTCTTTTGAATTTTTTTTTGAAGGGGGTGGGGGGGGAAGGAAGAGATGATGCATGGAAATGGGTATGTTATTTTTTAGGGGGGGGGGGGGTTTCTTGAGGAAAGATGGGTATATGATTAACACATTGAACCTAGGAGAGCTAAATTCAATTTCAGTCTTTGTTGCAGATTTCATAGACTCTGGACAAGATGTACTCTCTTCTTTGGGCATGAGGATAAATTTAGGGCATTGTGAGAATAAAGTAATTGATATTTGCGATATAGTAATAATATTCAGTAGCTTCAGTAACGAGAACTGTGGAAGTACCTAAAGAAATGGCTACCACCTCCTGGTTAGGCTAGACTAAAGAAAGTGAGGAGACTGACTGAGGGTACAGCATAGCTCTTCCTTTAATGTTAATACACCCTTTTGATGTGGTGCAATTAGTACTTGCGTAGAAGTCCATCCATACTGGTAGTCATAAAAATATTGCATGTTCACAAAAAATACATGCCCCAATCATGCTGGTCCCTGTGGTAACTCCATGACATGGCACCTGCCTGGTATCAAGTCAAACTATTACTTAAATTTTATTATGAACTAGATCTCTTAAGCTGAGCAACTAGTTGCTCTGGGGTAAGCAGCGTAGTTGTAGGAGTGCCTTGAAAATGCTTTTCTCTGTGATAGTGAGTTAGGGTGGCTGACTGGTGATAGAGTGTGACATACTGCCTTGGGGTTATATATGATAGCCATGTTGGTCTAAGGACATAGCAGACAAAGTTATTTGGGTAAATCGGATATCTTTTATTAGACCAACTAAAATAGTTGGAAAAATTCTTCTTTGCAATCTTTCGGGTACAAACACCTTTCGTCAGGCTGAGGAAGTGTCTGCAGTCGGTCTATGCTCTTCCTGGATGGAAAAGAATTGAAGCTGGAGGCCAATATTCATGTGAGAGAGCCAGTCAGTGAAAATCTTAATTGAGGAAGTCAATGGGTGAGAGACAGGTGGGTGGGTGGGGAAAAGTGAATGTAGACCTAGACCTCGTGGTGAGAATATAGCTGGTAAATAGTAGAAAGGTTACCTGGGATATCGGATGTTAGACAGGTTATAATGTGTCATAAATCCAATGTCTATATTTAGTCCATGATTTTTTGTATCCAGTAGGTTGATGAAGTGAAAGTTTGTAGGCTCCTCTGTGGAAGACTCCTCTATACTGCAGCAATTTTTCATGTGGTATCTGGGTGGCTCTTTCAAAAGTGCAATCTGTGTCTCCAGAGGAGTGTCCTTGTTGAGTGGAAGTCTGTTTGCTTTGTGTTAAATATGGTTTAAACAGAGATTACAGATTCTTATCCCATTACCTGGATTAATTTTTGTGACCCCTTTGTTCCAATGGGTTCTTTGCTTGTATGCCTCAACCACCACTATTCCCTGAGGGAGGGCAGAGAAGAGGATGCTGCAGGCATGAGGCAGAGGAGGCAGCAGCCTAGAAAGCAGGAAGTGCAAAGCCCCAAAGACAGGGGCTCCGGGACACTGGAAGGGTTCCAGACACTCCAGGACAAGGAGAGGAGTGGTAGTGGTTGGTGACTCCATTCTTCAGGGGACAGAGGTGCAAATCTGTTGTCCAGATTTGGGGGCCTGGAAGGTGTGCTACCTGCCTAGAGCCTGAATTCAGGATGTCACAGAGAAACTGTCAAAGCTCAGTTATCTTTCAGACCACTACCCCTTCCTGCTCTTCTATGTCGGCACCAACAATACTGCCAGGAATGACACTAAACAGATCAGAGGTGACTATGAGGCTATTGGCAGAAAGATTAAGGAGCTTGGAGCACAAGTGGTGTTCTCATTGATTCTTCCCATGGAAGACAAGGGTCCAGGCAGAGACCATCGTATCCTGGAAGTGAATGTGTGGCTGAGATGGTGGTGTCAATGTGAAGGCTTTGGCTTCTTTGACAAACCGTGGATGTTCTTGGGAAGAGAACTGATATCAAGAGATGGAATCTATCTAACAAGAATAGGACAGAGCATCTTTGGGGGTCATCTGGCCAACCTAATAAGGAGGGCTTTAAACTAGGTCCCATGGGGGATGGTGATCAAAACCCTTCAGCAACAGAGCGCACAGTCCCAGAGAGGAAAGGACTAGAAGAAGCAGCTGAACTCTGGGAAAGGGCCATAGAGGTAAAGGACTGAAACAAGTGGCTCAAAAGGGAAGTGAGTAGATAAAAATGGAAAATACGTCTGATGTACGTATGCAAATGTGAGAAGTATGGGGAATAAACAGGATGAGCTACAAGATGCAGCCTGTGAAAAGAACTATGATCTGATTGGCATCACCAAGACCTGGTGGGACAACTCTTATGACTATAATGTCAACAAGGAGACAGCTCTTATGACTGTAATGTCAACAAGGAGAGTTACACTCTCTCCAGAAGGATAGGTTGGCAGAAAAAGTGGTGGTGTGGCCTTGTGTATCAAAACAACATACACTTGTTCCCTGGTTTAGGTGGAAGAAGACAGAAAAGCAGAATGCATTTGCATGAAGATGAAAGGTGAACCCATTATAATGGTGAGGATTTATTACAGGCCACCTAATCAGAAAAGGGAGGTGGATGCAGCACTCTTCAAGCAGGTGACAAATCTATCCAAAATCTATGGGATGGTTCTGATGGGAGACTTCAGTTTTCGATCTGCTGGAAGAACAATGCAGCAAAACATAAAATGTTTAACTGGTTCCTAACTTGTGTGGAGGACAGCTTTCTGTTCCAGAAAGTGGAGGATACAACAAGGGGATCATGTATCTTGGATCTTGTCCTGACCTATAGGGAAGAATTGGTGAAGGATGTGAAGGTGATGGATAACTTTGGGGGAAGCAATCATGATAGGATAGAATTCCAGATCCTGAGATGGGAAGCATGATGTTAGCAAAATTAGGTTTCTAGATTTCAGTAAGGCAGACTTAATCTGAGTCACAGATTTAATAAGCATGGTGTCATGGGAGGATAGATTAAAGGATAAAGGTGCCTGGGATGGCGGGGAGTGGGGCTGGAAGCTTCTGGGGGGTGCAGTATTGGAAGCCCAACAAAAAACTGTCCCAACATGATGGTGTCTGAACCCAGTAGTTAAGTGCCTCGGCACAGTGGAATTTTTCCACTACGGTGGAGAACCCCGGTGCAGAAAGGTTCCCGCCATCCTTATGCAAATACGCACACCATTATTGGCCGGTTCTAAATTATTCCTACATGGCGACTAGCAATTGGCTCGCTAGCCGTATAAAAGTTAAAGCAGTTTCCGCCCAAGTTGGAGAACTCCGCGCCCACCTTGGAGTGAACTTGGCGGACTGATCACCCACCAACGACTCCCCGTCATCGACCTTCCCGACATACCCCGTGTCCTGCATGCTCGTTGAATTGTTGTACTCCGTGCCCTGCATGCTCATTGAATTGTTCACGGACATCTCACCTTAGTTTCTAGAGCTCTCGTTCGGTTTGCAACTGTAACTGAAGTTAACTTTCTGCCTACACTGTATACATCGACAGTGTAAGTAAAGTAATCTTGGTTTAACAAATACGTTTCCGTGCCTAATTCTGCTCCATCGTGGGAAAGTACCCACCTGCTGTTTCCCAGCCTACCACTCGACCGCCACAGATGGAAGCAGAAGAATGACAAGAGATCAAAGTAGCTGCACAAGGAGCTTCTAAAATGCCTCAAATGCAAAAGGGAAACATGCAGGCAATGGAAGCATGGGCAGGTCTCCAAGGAAACTTACCAGGGAATAGCAAGTACCTTCAGGGACAAAAGCAGGAAGGCAAAGATAAAGGACAAGCTACACCTGGCAAAGGAGGCTAAGGACAACAAGAAGAGGCTCTGTAAGTATGATGGCCAGAAAAGAAGGACTAAGGAAGCTGTGGGTCCTCTGTTAACAAGCCTGGGGAAACTCCTAACCAAAGATGTGAAGAAGGTGGAGCTACTCCACAGCTAGTTTGCCTCAGTCTTCACAAAAAAATTAAGCTGCAGCCAGACACTGAATAAGGATTATTTGGATAAGGAAGGGGTCTAGCTGAGGGATGAGACAACAAAAGAGGCAGAGCTTCTGTTGAGTCTGAATGAATTCAAGTTAGCAGGGTCAGATGAACTTTATCCCAGGCTCTTGAAGGAACTGGCAGAGGATATCTTGGAGACCTTGGTAATGATCTTCAGGAAGTTGTAGAAGATGGGGCTAGAAAAGGCCAGAATAGTGCACCTATTTAAAAAAAGCCAAAAAGGAGGACCTGGAGAACTACAGACCAGTTAACACTACCTCAGTACCTGGGAAGTTACTGGAAGATATCCTAGGGAAGGCCATTTGCAAACATCTGGAGGAGGAAAGGTTGATCACAAGCAGCCAGCAAGGACTTCTGAAAAAAAAAATGATGTCAAACTTTATCTCCTCCTTTGACAAAGTAACTACTTGGGTGTATGAAGGGAATGCTGTGAATATAGTGTATCCAGACTTCAGCATTTGCTTATGAGAAGGTGTTGCATGACCTTCTCATAAACAAATTGGAGAAATGTGGGCTAGATAAAACTACTACAAGGTAGATAGATACCTGGCTCAATAGCCACAAGCAAAGGATAATTATTAACTGGTCTATGTCAGAATGATGTGAGGTTTTGTGTGGAGTCCCACAGGCATTTGTTCTGGGCCCAGTGTTGTTCAACATGTTTATTAACAATTTGGATTCTGGCATAGAAAGTGTTTTGAGCAAGTTTGTAAATGACATGAAACTGGGAAGGACTGCAAACACGTTGGAAGATACGAGTACAAATCAGAAGGATCACGACAGTTTGGAAAGTTGAGCTAGAGCTAACAGGATGAAATTCAATGTAGACAAATGCAAGGTGCTACACTTTGGGAAGAACAATCAAAAACACAAATGTAAAATGGGTGACACCTTGTTGGATGGCAGCACTATGGAAAAGGACTTGTTGGTAGATCACAGACTCAATATGGGCGTCTATACACATACTCCAGGGTTTGGGGGAGGGTGTGTTATTTAGACTGGCTCCAAGAGCTGTTCTAATTAAAGTGATTGGAGTGTCTTGCGTATCAGCATCCCCATTCAAGCTTTTAGATACAGTGTCCCTGCTGCCATTTTGAAGTATGGTGGTGCTAATACTTGAGACATGGAGGCTGGCTGGAGCATGGTCGTCAGAGTAGCCTCCACACTTATGTATAAACACCCTATGAATCTGCAGTGTGATGCTGCCACACAAGAGGCGAATGCATTTTTAGGATGCCCAAAATACATATGTATATTTTGGAGACCAAAATACTGCACACGATACTCCAGATGAAGCCTAAACTGTGCTGAGTAGAGAGGCGCTATCACCTCCCATGTCTTGTACCTAATGCTTCTATTGGAAGGATGTGGACAATTTAGAGAGGGTAACAAAGATGATAAAGGGCTTGGCAAGCACGTCATACGAGGAGAAGCTGAAGGAGTTATGCATGTTCAGCTTGCAGAAAAGGTGCTTAAGAGGGGACATGATAGCAGTCTTCAAATACTTGAAGGGCTGTCATAAAGAAGAGAGAGAGCCTCTTTTCTGTCTTGCTGCAGAGAAGAGAATGCAGACCAATGGCTTGAAGCTGCAGCAAAGTATGTTTAGATTGGATATCTTGGAAAAACTTATTCATTGTTAGAATCATTAGGCAGTAGAATAGACTGCCTAGGGAAGTTGTGGACTCTCCATCTCTGGAGGTGTTCAAACAGAGTTTGGACAGGCATTGGTCAGGGATGATCAAGGCATAGTTATGCCTATGTTCTACTATGGGTATTTCCCATGCTTTGGGGCTTTTCTGCTTGTCCCCTTTCACCCTTTCTGCTAAATGTGTCAGTGTGGTTTTAAGCTTTTCTTAGAGGCATTGGGTGTTGGCTACAGCCAAGGCTGGAGACTTTGACTGGGGTGTGCCAATGCTCCTGCTGGGACCAAAGCCAGTTCCTGGCTCGAGGGTCTTGCCCCTCAACTCAGGGTCAGATCGATCATCAGATTTGCAATTAGGAAGGAATTTTACCCCATGGTCAGGTTGGTATGGACTGTGGGGGTTTTTGCCTTTCTCTGTAGTGGGTGGGGGGTGGGGGGAGGAGGGGACGTGGCCCTTTACCTGGGACTTCTTGAGCATATATTAAACATGTTATAGAAGCAGGACATTGGTTACTTTGGTTCCTCTGCTTTACTTGTGGCAGGTTAGGATGTTAGGTCAGGGTTGATGGTAGTCTTATGTAGAGTTTAGATTATGGATTTGTATGGGATGGTTTGGATAGAGATGATCCTGGCTCAGGCAGGGGGTTGAACTAGATAACGTCTGGAGGTCCTTTCCAGCTGTATTTCTCTGTGACTCTAAGCTGAAGCAGGCATAAATCATTGCACATTCCTTTTGCCAAGTATTTGCTTGATATTAGCCTTGTTAATAAAAAGTTGTTTGGTATTTTTTAATGTTCAGCTACATTTGTATCTAAACATATGGGTTAGGTTAAAACTATTTGAAATAGTGGGTTTAATGGCTGTGCTTTATTTAGGATAAGTGTAAAAAAAGACGAGCCTTTTGTTTCAGCTCTGTTTCCAGAAAAAACAGACATATCACTGACCAAAACAAAGGTACATGCAAAGTGTCTGTAGGTGAGAGGCTTCATTGACTCTTTTAGTAGAGAAATCTTGAATAAAGGAAAGGAAAGCAGCAAGAAAATAGTACAGAAACAGAAAAAGAGCTGAAGGCAAAGAAGGTCTGGGGCATAGACAGATGGTACAAGTACTAAGATGGTGACCCTGATAAAGGCTAAGAGAGAGTTTTTAACTTAAGTGCAGACTGAAAAATGACTTGGAACTATGAGCAGAGACTCCATGGCTTGATTGTTTGTGTTCAAGGAAGCAAAACATTTATATATATGAATAGGCTTGCATTAAAGAAATGTCTAATTCCTTTGCCAATATCTCTAGCCAGTTCGGTCAAAAAGGGTAAGGAAACATTTCAGCAAGTTGTATGTGGCTGAAGAATTTACCCAGGAGAACTCAATTGGAAATTTAATATCTCCATGAACTCAGAATGCTACTAGAAAGCTTGCTCTTTATTCCAGCCACTGAAATCAGAAACAGAATCAGAGCCATAAAGTGGAGCCTGTAGGCCAGAACCTCCAAACCTTAGAGCAGGACTGTTCAACTGGCAGCCTGTGGGCCACCTGTGGCCTGCAAGGGGTTAAATTTGGGCCCTGGGCATTCACGGGAGGGGTGCCCTATGCGTGGCTGCCTGGCCTGGCCCCAGCCCTGGAGAGGGACTCTTCCCCCTTTTCCCCTCATTGCTCTGGTGGCAGTAGTAGCCTTCTGGGCTCCCTCTTCTAGCTGCTACTTCCTGCTCCAACCCTGGTGGGAAGGCCAGTGTGGCATGGGGAGCTGAGGGTGAGTCCAGGGGTATGTGGGGGATGGGCACCCCCACCGCATGCAGTTTGGGGGGTCCATGGCCCCTGCTTGGTGTAGCTTGTGGCGTATGAAGCCTGCAGATGCTCAGATGTTAGACAGCCCTGCTTTGGAGCATTCTTTTCCCCAACTGAGAAAGGCAGATGGTATTTGACTTTTGGCTGGGTTGGGCCATAAATGTCCAAATACATAAGAGTAACATCCTAATAGACCACATGGCACTGATTTTTCCAGCAATATGGAGAGCATTTATTTGCCAGCAAAGTGCTATACACAATTACTAGAGGGGGATGAGTAAGATATGCAGTGAAGTTAGCTTCTCTTCCGTACTGTTCATGGGACATGCATAAAAAGTGTTCAACTTGTAAAAACTCATATATTACTCAAATGTAACTATGACTAGATTCTGTCATCTGTAGCTGAACAGTTCCATGACTCCATGAGCAGTCCCAATTCAGTGGATATGATCTGAGGCAGGGGTGGGCAAAATATGGCCCACGAGGCCATTCTATCCAGCCCACAGGGCCCCTAAAAAATTTAGAAAATTAATATTTATCTGCCTTTGGTTCCTGTAAAAAATGACAGGAACCAAGGGCAGTAGGACCCAGGAGAAGCCTGGTGGGCTCCCACAACAGCAGGGCCCACCCGGCCATGCCCCCCCAAGCTGGAAGCCCCAGCTGGGACTTCTGGCCTGGGAGCATGTGGTTGCCCTTGTGGCACTGGAACCGCAAGTAAGGGGGAAAGAGGGTGGGGGGAAGGGCAGGGAAGGAGCCCAGGGAAAAGCTGAGGATGGGCGGGGGGAAAGCGGCCCCTTGCCCGCCCCATGGTTGGCACCCCATGCTGAAGCTGCTCGCAGCCCCGCGGGCTGCGAGCAGCTACAGCAGGGAGCATGGGCCACAGGGAGGGGAAGGGAAAGGGAAAAGGGCTGCTTCCTGCCCCCTGTGTTCAGTTTTTCCCTGGGCTTCTTCCCGGCACGGAGGAAAGCAGCCCCTCCCCTGCCCTGTGGCTGATGCTCTCTGCTGCAGCTGCTTACAGCCCACACAGGGCTGTCCGGAGCAGGCAAAGGCAGCCCCAGGTGGGCAGTAAGTGGATGCAGCTTGTGGCACCAGGCACGGGGAGGGTGAGTGGCCACTTCCCCCCACCCTGCTCAGCACCACCTTGTAACCCAGCCACACTGCCAGTCGGCCCCATGCCGGATCTGGGCTCACTTGTTGGGGCTGCGTGTGGTGACAGCAGATGTGGCCCCCCAACTTGCCGCGCCGGGCAGTGTTTGCCACTGTCGCCTCTGGGCTGCCCAGCACGTGAGCTCTGGGTGGGTAGCAGCAGCCAACACTGCCCAGCGTGGTAAGCGGGGGGGCCACAGCTGCTGCCGTTGACAGGCGAGCCCGGAGCCAGCTTGGAGCCCAGGTTGGCAGTGGGGATGATTTACAAGCTGGTGCTGAGTGTGGGGTGGGGAAGCGGCCCCTCACTCACCCCATGGCCAGTGCCCCACACTGTAGCCACTTGCAGCCTGTGTGGGGCTGCCTGTGCTTGCTGCAGACAGCCCCGTGTGGGTTGCGAGTGCCTGCAGCAGGGAGTGCCAGCTATGGGGCGGGCGAGGTGCTGCTTTTTCCCGCACTCAGCATCAGCTTCTTCCCTGCTGGCGAGCAGGGGTTTGGAGCTCTGCGCTACCCCCAGCCTGTACTGCGGGACTGGGGGGCACTGGGTGTGAGTGGGCATGGGAGCCAGCGGGGACACGGGGCCTGCATCGGTGTCCTGGGGTCAGTGCCGGCGGGGCCCAGAGCAGGGTGGCAGGAGCGTGGAGTCCCAGCCGGCAGGGGCTCTACGGAGCCTGGCCAGCTCCCCCCTCTCCCTGCTGGTGCAGCCCAGCCCAGCTCCACAGACCTCTGCCAGCCTGTGCACTGCTTTGGGCCCTGGGACATTGGTCCCAAGATGGTGACCAGGGGGCAGGGCACCTGTCAAGGGGTGGGACTACCCATGTGGCCCTTGACAGCCTGCCAAAACTGGGTAAGCAGCCCTCTGCCTGAACTAGTTGCCCACCCCTGATCTGAGGCATGAATAAGTGTGATAGAATCTGGTCCTTGAAGAATTTGCAAGCAGTTTCCCACACTGGGCAGATGATCATAAACAATGTACTACAAGCATTTGATATTCAGGATTCTGAGCTGCTTTGGTATGTTACTTGGTACTGTGGTTTGATTATCTGTATAATCAGTAGGGCTAGGAACAGACATTCAAAAAAGCCCAAGCCTGAATTGATTCAATCTTTGCAGGTTAGTCTAACCTACAGACAGTGAACCAGTTTGCAAGTGGATAGATGTTCGGCACATGCTTGCAGTGGCTCAGGCCAGAAGCCCAGGGGCACTAGAACAGTCCTTTCCTTCCAACAGGGAAGCTGAGCTGAGGGGGTGTGTGGCCAGGCCGGGGGTGTGTGGCTGGACCTCGGCAGACCTACCTGCAGGTTTTGGAGGATGGGGGAGGAGGGCGCGTCTGGTATGTGTGTGTGTGGGGGGAGGAGGGGAGAGCTCTGCCTGCCCCAGTGGCCCCCTGACAGCTGGGAGCAATCCCGGCACACAGTACTACTTGGCCCTGGAGGGAACTCTTCCCCTTCTTCCTCCTCCTCCCCCTGCCCCCCCTGCTGCCATGGGGCAAGGAGGGGGGCACTGTACGGCTGCCTGGCCCCAGAGAGGAACTCTTCTCCCTGATTCTCCCCCACCCCCAGGTTGGGGGGGCTCTATGATATGCTCTCTGGCCCCAAACAGGGACTCCTTCCAACCCCCCCCCCCACTGGGTAGTGAGGGGGGCTCTGTTCCATGCTGGGGGGGAGTCCTTTTGCCCTCCCTCCTTTTCCCCCTGTCCCCAAGAGATGGGGAGGGGGGTCTCTATGTGAGACTACCCAGTCCCAGCCCTGGCAAGGGACACTTTCTCCCCCCTGCGGGGCCGGGGGCAGTTCTGTTCAGTGCTGGGGGGAAACTCTTCTCCCACCACCTCCCTTTGCCCCCTGCTGCTGTGGGGAGGGGAGGGAAGGGGAGGAGAGGCTCTCATGGTGACCCCTGGCCCAACAGGGGTGTGGGGAGCATCTGTAATAGAGCCACAGCTGCCAGTGGTGGCCCCAGCCCCACCACCTGGCCTGGCCTGGCCTCACTCAGCCCCAGCTAATGCAGCTGCTTGGTGGGGTCACCTCTGGTGAGTGCAGCTCAGTGACGGGAACATGTGCGCAACTGGGCAGCTGCTTCCCCTGTCAGTGAGTGCAGCCTGGTGTGCACAACTGGCCAGGCAGTGGCTTATACAGGCCTGCTTGGAGGCACTGCAGGGGCTTGTGGGACCTCAGTGAGCCTCTGTGGTGGGCTCCTTCCCCCTCTCCCCTCCCCACCACAGGGTGATGGGGGCTTCTGTGCAGCACTGCCTAGCCAGGGTGTGGGGAGCAGCTGTAACTGAGATGCAGCTGAAGGAGTGAAGAGTGGGGGGAGAGTCCCCCTTCAGGGCTGAGCAGCCTCACGTAGAGCCCTCCCAGGCTTGCAGCGGCAGGGGGGGGGAGGAGTAGCCCCCTCCAGCATTCCACAGATCCCCCACTTCCCTGCCATGGGGGGAGGAGGTGGAAGAGTCCCCCCCCCAGCACAGAACAGAGCCCCCCTCCTTGCCCCTCAAGACAACCGTGGATGGTTAATTCATAGATTCATAGCCATTAGGGCTGCAAGGGACCTTGGAAGATCACCGGGTCCAGCCCCCTGCCAGAAGGGCAGGAAGTCAGCTAAGGCCAAAGGATCCCAGCAAAATAAGTGTCCAAATACTTTTTAAAGGAGTCCAGAGTAGGTGCTTGCACCACCTCTGGAGGGAGTGTATTCCAGGCCTTGGGGACTTGGACAGTACAGAGGTTTTTCCTTATGTCCAGTCTAAAACAGTCTTGGAGGAGTTTGTGACCAGTGGACCTTGTCATCCCTTGGACCATGTCAGTTCACTTCTGATACCAGTATCCACATTGTTGATAAAGATGTTAAGAGAACAGGTCCAAGGACGGAGCCTTGGGGGACACCACTGGTCACGGAGCGCCATGATGATTCACTTCCGTGAACCACCAGCCTCTGGGTCAGGCCTTGGAGCCAATTCCCCAGCCATCAGACTGTGATGTAGCCGAGGCCACAGTTGGCCAATTTTTCCAAGAGGAGATCATGGTACACCAGATCAAAAGCTTTTTGTAAGTCCAAATATATGATGTCAATCTCTTCTCCCTTGTCCAGATGATATGTCACCTGGTCATAGAAGGAGATGAGATTGGTCAGGCAAGACCTACTCGCAAAAAACCCATGCTGGCTGTCCCTCAGGATGTTGCCATCAGCCAGCTTGTCAAGAATGGTCTCTTTAATAATCCCTCCCTCCACCCTTTCTGGTCCCTTCTGCCCTGCAGCTGGGGTCTACCAGCTCCAGGGGCCACTGCCGCAGCCCCTCCCTTCTGCTCCCTGGCTGACAGGCAGACCCCAGCTGTGGTGGGGAAGGAGGGAAGAATTAATCCCCTCCCTGCTCACTTTACCTTAATGGGGCCATGCTGGCCAATGTCTTGCCATGCTCTGTTCCTGCTCCAGCTAGAGAGCCGAGGGGCAGGGCCAGCCCAGCTCTGGAGCAGAGCAGAGCCCCACCTAGAGGGCATGCTGGGATGCTGGGCAAGTGTGGTTTAACTTAAATCAGGAAGGGGTCTGGGACCCAAATCAGTTCAGTTTGATACTACATTCAGCCAGGTTTATCTCAAACTGTTTTCAGCCATTTTCAAGCTGGTTTATGTGCACTGAATGTCTGTTCTGTTACAGGTTTAAACCAGCTTCTGCTCCCTTAAACTGGTTTATGTGTAATGTCTGTCCCTAGCCTGGGAGACTGAGCTACTTACCTGGTGCTTAGAGTTTGAGCAGTTTTGGGGGAAGGAGGCAAATAGGCAGGATTCAGGGCTTTTAGGAATTTTTCAATTTTTCCTTTCTGGGACAGACTTAGCTCAAAGTCTAGTTCTTACTTAAATACATTTAGATGTGTTTCCTGAGTATAGTTTCTATCACTAGAAACTTGTGACTTTTGTGACCATAGGCAGACAAGGTTCTTTGGGTAAATGTGATTATCTTTTATTAGATCAACTAAGTAGTTGGAAAAATTGTTCTTTATAAGCTTTCAGGCACAAACGCCCTTCTTCAGGCATAGGGAGAGCTGTCTGGAGAACCAGCTACTTGCTGCATAAGCAAGTACTAAATGACTGTGCAATAATAACTGCACAGTTTGCCGCATGTGTAGACATGGCCTCTGTGAACCTTTTTTCATCCAAAAGGTTCTTCTTTTTGTGCTTAGTACAAACAAAGTCTCATCTCTCTTCAGGGAAGAAAAAAAAAACATGGCACATCCCACGCAAGTCACGACTGATTCACTGCTATCCATATTTGTCTTTTTGAAAAGTCTGTTTTGGGACACCTGTTAGGGAAAGAACAAAGCAACACCCAAAACAGGACCAGAACAGCACAATATACATGAGGATGTCACTGCCTGCCCAGTAAGTTCCCACAGGATAGTTCCAGCTACACATGCCCTGTTGAATGTATGGCAAAGAGCTGATTGGTACTAATATTCAAAAGCCCAAGGTGGAATTGATCGAGGTTGTGCAGTTTTCTATAAGCAACATAGTTTAGATTGGAGGAGCAAATCTTAGACCTAGTTTTACCATTTTTAAACTAGTCTATATGTACCAAACTTTTGTTTTGTTATGGGTATAGACCAGTTTTGTGCTCTGAGCTTCTGTTCTGTTACGGGTATAGACTGGTTTCCGATCGCTTATACTGGTAAAAGTGTAATGTCTGTATCTGGTCTATGACAACAAAAAACCTATTTCTTAAAGGTTCTTATATTGTTATATTGTAACTGAACACTTTACAGTTTTTAATGCATTTCTCCTCTCAGTACTGCTTTGAAGAAGGAAACTATTATCCTTCTGGAGAACTGAAATAGAAAAACTAAGGCTGAGATTCACAGTATTTAGGTCCCGAGCTCTTACTGAAATCAGTTCAGAGTTAGGTGCCTAAATACCTCTGTACATCTAGGCCATAAAGTGACTTTACACTGAGACAGAGTAGGGAGGGGAGCCTGAGTCTGACGATTCCCAAGCTTAGAACACAAATCACTGGATGAACCTTCCTCTCTACAGCTGAAGAGGAGGTATGAAACAGATTTCACATCCAGAATGCATGAATATAATTACAGATTTATCTTTCTCCTTGGAGCTACCATGACAGCAATAGGAGGCACATTTTATGCACACAACTACTAGGAGCTAAGCACTTTGCCTTCATGCTTCCAAAAGAAGGATGTAAACTTGAGACTTGAGCTCAGTCCCTCTGTCTTCAAGGATAACACAGTGGTTTTTGTCAACTTCTGGGGAATAGAAGGAGCAACTTGTTTATCTCTGGCAATGAATGCTCCTGATTCCTCACTGGAGTGGAATTACATGCTGGATGGAAACTTGGGCTGTGGCCATATTACTGTGTATTTGCTAAAATTTCCCATGGCTGTTACAACCGTTCATTCTCCACCAGTAGTAATAATATTGAGAGCACAATTTTAGATGATTCTTCAAGAGGCTGTGGGCATTTGAACCCCTCTGCCATTTAACTGAGATCTATGTGGCATAGCACTTATAATATTGTTTCTTTGCCAGTGTTTCTGGTATGTTCCATAAACACTGGCAAGATTATGTGACTGTCTAATGACAATTCCTCAGTGTATCCAAAGCTTTTCTTCCATTTTCCTGTAGGGGAGATGGGGTCCTTATAGAGATGAAGGGATCACAACACACTTGCTGCATACTTTTTGCTGTTTCATGACAGGCTTCAGGAATTAATGAGAGAGCTATATTGTCATTTAAAATTACTTTAAAAAATGTATATAATCTCCTATGTGTTGTACAGCAGTAGGGGGAGGTGAATGTCTTGCAAAAGTTTTGGGAGTTTTACTGGTACAACGGTATATCACCATAACAGGTAGGGTAGCAGACTGCAGTCACTGTACATACGAATGGGTACTTTCATAAAACTAATGGTGCCAGCAGCATTTCATTTAACTCCTTTTTAGTTATCTGATTAACAAATTTAAGAGTTTCATAAAAGCTGAAATGTTCTACTTTACAAGGTTTGGGGGTTTGATACTTAGTCATAGGTGAATAATCCATCACATCCTCTTCCTGTTATCCCCTTATGTGAATGTATCCCCCTGATTACAAAGTTTCATGTCCTGCTATTCATGTCATGTAGGGTTTATGTAGCCAGAGGAATTATGTGGACAGAAAGAGAGGGTTTTAATTAGAAGAACTAAATTCCTACAGGAAGAAAAATTGCTTTACATTAGTGTCAAACTGTCTCTTCTTAGCGCTGCTAATAACAGGATGTGGATTTAAATATTTAATTTGAAGGAACTGAGATCATTTAAATAGAAATAGCTCTACTTTTGTGTGCTTTTAATATTCTGCCTGCAGGTCCTATGAATTTTGGTCTTTTTTCTTTAATTATAGTTTTTCAATATATAATTTTCTGTTGGTCCTCTTCCTTCTCCCCCTGCCCCAATCAATTCTTTTCTTCTTCTCTACTTTTTCCATCTATCTACTTTTTCCTTCCAGGAATTAGATTCTGCAGCCCATATGTGTCCCCCCCGCATCCACTAACTTCAGTGGGAATTCTTTGTGCAGAGGCTTGCAGGATTGGATCCTCAATGTTGATGTGCTGGGTGAGGACAGTTAGTTTCAAGCTCTAGCATGCTGTCTGACAACTGGTACAGACAGTTACTAAAGCCTACTCATTGCTTTGTGGCCCTGCACTCTCAAAAGCAGATTCTAAAAAAAGCATGAGGGTGGAATATGGAATATGATCCTGTATGCCATCCAGGTCATCAGACTGCAAGGGACACAGGGGAACTCAAACTTAAATAGTCTCCTTGCAATGGCCACAGTTAATGCATTTGTATGATAAAAAGGGGAAGGAGATATATGCATGGCTGATGGGAACCCTGATGTGCCTGTTACTTAGGCAGTGTTATTCAAGAACAATTTGTTTGTGAGAGAATATGACACTTGTAATGAAGCCAATGCCTTTGCAAACTGTAGTGCCAGCTGCGTAGACCTGCCTGAGGCACTAAGCAGGCCTTCTGAGCAAGTTGCAAAGAAATCTCTGTGACAATGCTTCCTGAATGGTAGGCTCCATCTCCTGCCAGAATTTTCTCTTTCCATGTCATCTGTTTGATTTCTCAGCAGAAGTTCTTTTTGTCCATTGTCAAGCTGCTGACCAAGTCATTAAAGAAGGCATTTAAAAAAATGTCAGATGTAGTTGTCTATGAAGTACATTTGAAACAGAACTTTTTGGTCTGTGCTGTGAGAGCCAGTTTTGGGGGCACACTCTGAGATCTAGTTGCAGTCAGAGGCCTGATGGACAAACATGTTACAGTGAATTAAAGGGGAACAGGGACTTACCAGTTAGCTACTCTGCAGTAACTGCCTTTGCATGTGTACTTATGCCATAGTAAGGCATAGTTATACTGCATTGCCTTTCATGGATAGGTAGCTTAGCTATCACTTAATATGGAGTAATTGCAGGTATGTGAACAGGTACAGGCAGTTACAGTTGCAGGTATGTGGAGTAGCTGATGCACAGTATGTCCCACCCTCTTTTAATTCGTTGTGATGTCACTTGCCCATAGCCTTAGTTGCTGTCATATTTTAGAAGGTTAACCTTTTGGTTTGGATAAGCACCAGGAGTCTGAATGTCTAAATCTAATCATTTGATAATTCCTCTTTTTAATATATTGTGGCAGTTTTCTATTCACCTCTGTAATCCCCTTTTCTCATCAACCTCTTGAACACCATTGATATTCTCTACTCTTTCTTTGGTGATGCCTGCTAAATTTTCTCTACCAGGTTACCAGATCCCAGTAACATTATATAACATTATTCACAAACCGCTCATTCAATCCATCCTGCTTCTGTTGTTCAGGCAGTCTGAAATGAGACTCGACTCCCCTTAGTAGGCATGTAGCGGGCAGTCAGGTGTGTTCTGTTATGATGTCTCCCTGTGTTGTGCAATGCTGAACTAGATTGGAAGTGAGGTGGTTGGGAACATTTTGATGAAATTTTCTGTTGCTGTTGGAAAAGAATTGTCCAAATAAAAAGGTTTTAAAGCTATTTCCCTATTAGAATTAAACTTACTGAAGAAGTTTTTTCTGGTTTTACAATGTGAGAGATTCACTTCAGACTAGGCAGTGGCTAACTTCGGTATAAACCCCTGGCCTACCTGATTTTAGACCAGAGATTTTGAGTCTTTGTTTTCTGGTGGGGGCAGAGGAGGCTGAGAGCAGGGGGTGCAGGCAGGGCTGGATTAACCTTTTTAGTGGGACCTTGGAAACAAACGTGTGGACCCTGGGCCAGTCTAGACCCTCTCCCCTCCCCACCCTGGCGCTGCCACTTGCGGGGAGTCAGAGCCACTGCTAGCTAGCAGAGGGCAAGGGAGGTGGACAGGGCCATTTGTGCTGCTGCTGCAGAGGGCAGAACCTGGCCCCACCACAGCTCAGGGCTGTCAGCATATGCCTAGTTTGCCTATGTATTAATCTGGCCCTGGGTGTGGGTTGCTACTCCTGCACTTCCCTTTGAGAATTCCTGGATCTGCCCCTGTGAAGAATGTTACATATTTTGACATTTCAGAAAGCCACTTACCTCAGTTCTGGGAACATATGGACCCCATTTGACACACTTAAAGCACTTACCTTTATATTAATCAAGAGAGGTGAATGGTAGAATTTTAGTTATGTGAACAAATCCACCTCTCCAATAAAACTGAGGTCCAAGTGGATTGTATAGTAGCTGAAATAGATTGCACAACTTGGTCCTGTCATGATGACATACTTAGGTAGCTGAGTCATTCTCCTGAAACCCTTTGTGACTGAAATGGAAAGAGGTGTGGGAGAGGAAAGGACAGGACCAATTCTGAAAATTTCAAGGCTTTTCCTTCTAAAACTGCATCAGATGTATACTACTGGAGGTGCTCTTGTGCTGTCCTTCAGCTGGAGGTACATACGAATATTGATACCACTTCTTATTGTTAGAAATACAATCAAAGTTAGAGGACAGTGACAACTGAATTTATATTTAACCCCCCCCCCCCCCCAAATCCCAACCTTGAAACCTGTGAATGTAATCAGCATGCTGTAAAAAGAAAAAAGAGAGAGATGAGATACTGAAAGACTATGTTTTTTTTAACAGCTTAGTGACTTTAATGTATGTAGGGTAAGCAGCTGATAGGCAGTTCATTTCAGCATGGTGTGCCTTAATTAGCTCTAAAGAGCTTTGAACAGTTCGATCGTTCATGATTGATCTTTTTTACATCCCTTTTATAGCTAAAGGGTGCTTGTGTCTGGAATTAACTGGCAAAATAGCTAGATTGTTTCCCAAGAGATTGCTTAGTGCTTCCTAAAGGGAAAGAGAATATGCTGTTTGCCTTGTCCAGTTTTTAGATCAGTTACGTGTCACTTGGTGAGCTGTGATTGGCAGAAACCAGTGGCAGGGAAATACATGCCACCCTCATCATGATTGATTTTAGCCAACACTGTACTTTCTTTAGGCACCCACTGATCTGTATAAATCTCAAATGTTGACCTATACTGTTCTATGCTTGCAGGTTTATTGGCATGAACATGCCTTACTGAAAGCTTTGTTGCTGAACAGTGCACATCAGTTGGGGGGGTGAATGGTAAGGAGAGTGGGGGAAGTGTTGCTGTATCTAGCCATGAGTGCTTTAAGCAGTTCAACTGAAGGACAAAAGGCAGGTGGCAAACCAGGACACAGATCTTTTCTGTGGGATCAGCAGCTGGGGGGGTGTAGTTGGCTGTTTTGAATTGGTAGAGACATTGACAAGTGTGCTGTCTTCTACCTGGATGTATGCCCATGGTTTCCCAAGGCATTCACACCATTTCACACAATCTGATCACTTTCACAGGAGGTGCCATTATGCATATAACTATCAGAGTGTGTTGACAATAGGACTGCTGAAGAAGATAAACAACAAAAAGCTTGTCAATTTGTCTTGGGGAATCTTACCACATGAACTAAACACTGCCTGCAGTTGTACACAGCAACTTTTGCTTAAAAATTGTAAGGTAGCCTCTAGTATAGTAGATAAATGCCACTTAAAACAGTATGATAACCTCCCTGGCCAATGAGGGAAGAGATAAATATAATTTGTGTCTGTATTTGTGCTACCCATCAGAAAACTGTGGGTCTTCCTCCCACCACAGAACCTAAACCAGGAGAATAACTACTAATGAAAAGAAACTAAGAGCCACAGAATGTGATTAATTGGGGTCAAATTTGAAATAAGTACTTGCTGATATAAGTTGTGGCCATACTCTAAAGGAATGAGAGGTCATTTTTTATATGCTACAGGAGCAGAATGTTGGGGTTGTAACAGAACAGGATAAAGTAGAACAGGTCCCTTTTTCCCCAGGGCCTACTTGCTTATGAATATTTTGGGGTGCATTTCTTGTTTCAACCTGCTCTTCAGTCCCATCCAGTGGGTGAATGTCACTCTGGCCTTGGTTTGTGCTCATTAGGGTAAGATGGATGCAAATTTACAGCAGGGTCAATTTTGCTAGGAAAGGTGACCTACAAAGATGACAGTAGTTAAACTCCAGCCATAGCTGTATTGCCTGCCCTTGCTTCCTCTCAGTCAGCCCTGCTCTCTTCCATACAGACTGGGTTTGCCTTCTTCAGTGGACTTTGACTTGTATGGTTTGGACATGCACAACTATTATGTTGCAAGTGGACTTTCTGCTGTCAAAGTTACATTTAAGTTGTCCCTCTGCACAGCCAATGAAGCACTGTTACCAAAGAGATGCTTCTCAGCCTTTGCCTCAAAAATAGCAAGTTGGAAGCTGGGGAAGTCATAATGTTGTATTGGTACAACTAAATAATTTATTTGGTTCAGAATTAGTCTGGAAAAAAACTTGTGTGTACACTCATACCATTATATCCATTTATATTTAGGTTGTGCTGAAAAATGTACAATTGCATTCTACAGTGCTGTAACCAATCTTAATCTGATATGAGTCCAGACACACAGGGTACATTGGCTTAACTTAAACAATTTTAACTAAACTTCTGTAACCTCTGCAAGCCCTAAGGCTCTAAAGAACTACCAAGAATGAATTCCAGAACACAAAGCTGCCAATACCCTTCCATGTTTCCTCTCCTCCCCCCTTGGGGATTAACTACATAAGCATCTCATGTATGGCCCCTTGAACCTCTGTTTAGTGAGGCTAGTCTGCTTATGTCTCCTAGGTTTTTCACAGAAATCAAATGTCTATTCTGGAGTGTAGCCTAGGTCATAAAGCAGCTTGGGAAATAACTTCCTGGTTAGGTCACAGAGATCATGATCACTTTGACTACTGTCTGTTGGATTTGGTGTTGATCCTTTTCTAATAGTGACAGGCAGTGACATTTCAGTACCTCTTAACCTCATTTCAGTAACCTCTTAGTAAGCAGAAGCAGGTACAAATATTGCACAATCACTTAATTTTGGAATAGTTCTTTAAAAGGTTTATATTTGGATTTATGAGATGGGAGGAAACTTATTCTGCACCTGAGGAAATATTAAAAATAATCTCCACCAATATTTGTTGGAATTTAAGTGAGTTTACTTTGAATGTGCTTGCATCCCTTTTGTGCTCACTTGTCAGACAGTCTGAGTAATTAGCTTGTTACTAGAAATGATCATGCACGAGGGCACAAGGTGAAGGGTTAACTTGAATCTTGAAAGAGACATGCAGGAAAGAAATTTCAACTTGATAATTGCAAGTAGTTACACCAGAAACTTGATTCTCAGACCACAAAAAGTCTCATGATTTTAGAAGTTTTTATTCAAACTACAAAATTACTTTCTGCACTTGAAACCTGAATTTGATTTAACTGATTTACTGTTAAACTTTGACCCAATTTCAGCAAAAATTCCTCTGAAACCTATCAATGAACATTTTCTATTAGAATGACTGACACTTGGGGCAGGTTCACTTAAAAAAATGTTGCAATAGAGACTGCATGCACAGTGTTACTTGTTATAAAGCATGATGAACAGCTTTATATTAGTTATGCTATGTATATTTTTGACCAGAGAGTGGTGCTATTTTTTAAAATAATCCTTGGCTTAATTATATGATTGAAAAAGTTTTAGAAACCAGTTCAATTATATATTTTCTATGAGCACTGGTGTGCTTGTAAACCATGAATCTGAAACTTATCAAACTATGAGAAGTTCAGAATTTGAATTTGAATGTTGTGGTTTGTACCCAACAGAAATAAGTTCAATGAACATCCGCAGAGAGCATGTAGCTGCCATCTATGCTGCTCTTTCTGTAGCCTTCACTTCCCATAGATTCCTGAGAGACCCTATTTTTGACCTCCCACCATCCTGAAATGTGACCATTTACCCCTATCCTTTGCTTGCTATCTTTTAATCAGCTCTTGATCCCTAGCCATCTCATTTTTTAAAGCCTTTGGTGAGTGACTTTGTCTAAAGCTTTTTGAAAACCCAGACATATAGGTCATGGAACAGAAGTCACACTTCTGTGCGGTAAGTCCACAAAGTGCTCTACAGCCAAAACTGAACTGACGATCAGGGCACACAGAACTCTGTAAAAAAGGCAGATCCCACTCTAAGAACCCTGGATGGATGCGCCAGATTTTAGCACTGTAGGTTAGAGCACTAACAAACATCTGCACCAGATCCCATTGTGACTCATGTAAGGTCTCATTCATGTTGCGGCACCCTGCTCACCCAACCCCTCAGGGTGGTCGTCTACCCTTGGCCAGAGTTCAAGTGGTCTGCCCAAGTGCTGGGTCGGCTCTGCTCCTGGGCCTTCAGTGACCTGAGATTGTGAAGCCCCTGTTTCCAAACCATCCCCACCCCTCACCCTGTTTCTTCCAGCCAGCTACGAGCCACTGTCTGGTAGTATTGCTCAGTGTGTAAATTTCTTTACCCAATCTGGCAGACAAGGTTCTTTGGGTGAATCTGATACCCAATCTGGGCATTTGTAAGGATTGCAGCTTTTGATTAAGTGCTGTGCTGTTCACTGGACACTACATTCACACAAGAGGCTGTCCAAGATGTTCATCTTGTACAGCGTTATTTTAAAGTGTTTGTATCCAGATCTTGGTCTGTTCAACTTGACCCATGCTTCTCTGTCAAGATTGTGCCCAGTGGGGGACTTGTTTGGTGCTGGTATAAAATGCTGTAGGAATAGATTTCAGATTGGATTACTCTGAATGATCATTTCATTCCCATTCACCCCACCCTTTAACTAAATTTAGTGAAACATACAAGGCCACAGTATCTGGCCTGCTGGACTCTCCGTGAGCCCAGAAACCTGGCAGCAGGAAAGCCGTTTGGGTCTGTCTTCTTATGTCACTTGGTCTTGGTCTAATGCCCTAGGGCATTTATACACATACTTTTGGTCCTGCACTGCACCGAAGACCTGCTGCTTCAGAGCAGACTCAGTTAATAGAGTCTGCTCTGCACGCAAGCTGATGTTCACTGCATTGCGTCGCGTGCAGTTGTATAAGCAGCGGAATGTGCATCAGCACACAGAAAATGGTGGCGATGTGCTTTTGAACTAAAGCACCTTCTTTGAGCTTTAGTTCAAAAGTGCACCACTACCACTTTCTCAGTGCTGATGCCCATTTCACCACTTATACAACTATAAATGTCACAGCACCAGGTGCTTCTCAAAGTGCCTGGCACTGTGGCACTTGCATGTGCAAAAATGCCAGTAGGGTGCAGGGAATACATCTGTGTCCGTATAAGTTGTGCAGCCTGTTATGAGTCTCTGCATGCTGTTAAGTACAGCATTGAGCTTTTTAGTGTGACAGGTTCTGGACCATACAGGAGCACAGTAAACTGCTGAGGCGTATACCACTGCAAGTGAGGTGGTTCTGAGCACTTTGAAGTTGGCACCCCATGCCATAAGGCTAGATGTCTTAAAGCATCTACCCGTGCAGAGACTTTACTGCTGATCTTCTGAATGTGATGTTTATTAGTGAGGGATTGGTCTAAGTGACTCCTTGGTTGTCCATGTCACTGCTTGTTTTATTCTTTATTAAACATTATTTTATTCTTTATTACAAATTCTACCAATTTGCCAGAGATAGAAGTGAGACTCACTAGTCTGTAGTTTCCACGATCACCCCTGGAGCCCTTTTTGAAGATGGGTGTTATATTGGGGGTTATGTTATGGGCTTGTGTCTCATTGGTATGTAGTAGAAGATGAGCAGTACACAGCTTAGTATCTTAGATCTGTCCTTGGAGATAAATTTTAATTTCCCATTTAACAGTGGTTAACAAGAAATTATTCATTATCTATACATTAGAAGAAACTGTTGTAAGGAGATTTGCAAGATGAGCCCTGTGTATTATAGGCCAGAAAATGAGGAAGAAGTTTTACAGTGACAGGTGTTTAAGTCATTATTTATGGGAAAAGGAGGGTGAAGAATGAGGGCAGAGAATGGATAATTTAACAAGAAAGCCTACAGTTCCAGGATGGTTTTTAGCATGCCTGAGTGTGAGGCAACAAAGAGCAGAGACAGAAAAGCAGCTCCCCACTATAACTGGGAACGTTTTGCAGGAAGCGTTCAGAGTTACAACAATCTCCTGGACCAAACAGAAGTTCACTGTTAGTTCCGGTGGGGAGGGGAATCTAGCTGCAAGCCTGCAGCCATTTTCCCCAAGCAATGGCCCCTTCTCCTTCCCAGGCTAGATGCTGTTTTCAGAATGGGATGGGGAAAAGGAGCAGAGGGAGCTCATTCTAGGGGTTCCCCAGCTGGCTCTGGAGCATGGCTCCCCACCCTCCAGCACCATTTGAAATCCCCAAATTGAACTCCCTCTGCTCCTTCTCCCCCTTCCATTCTGAAAACAGCTCAGAGGCTGGCAGGCAGGGAGACATAAGTTACAGAAGACCCTCTGTTTTGAAATAACTTCATTTGAATTTTGCAGGATTTTGCGGGATCAGGCCCTTTTAAAGTGCTTTGCAGCTATGCACTTCTTTTTGGTCATGGCTCTCAGAGGCCAGAATGGGCAAAAATGATCACTTCTGTCTGTGTCCAAAAAATTAAATTTGGCCTTGAAGCCAGTGACCTGTGACTGATTTGAATTCTGGGAAATAATAATACTTATTTTCTGGCTGTCATTTGCTGCAGGAAGCAGCAGCTCAATGGAAACTTTTGGAGCAAAAATCTACACACTGTCAGTAACTTAAATCTTTCAGGAAATGAAGCATAGGCTTAAGAAGCCAATAAACCCTGGCTTACCTCCAAGGAAATTACCTTACTGATTTTACTTTTACAGTCTTCAGTGGGTTGAGGGTGGCGTTTAGAAAAGAATAAAAATAAAAAAAGGCCAGTTCATTCAGCTGTTCATTGTACTTTGTACGTACAAAAATATTGTAAGCCTTACCAAATATATGTTGGGCACTGTGTTGGTTCAATTTAGGGTCAAGGTTTAGACATTACACAATCAGATTTTATAGAATCCAAGATAACAACAACATGTCCAAGAATTTCTTTTAAATTCTGATGAAACGGTGCTAAGCTTATCTCAAAACTTTCCCTTGAAATCTTTACCACTCAGACATTACAACACAGCACTGCTTCCTGACAGTGAAATGTAATAAAACTTTTATTATTAAAAAGTAATTAAAACTATAGGAATTAAGTCACACAACAGAAAGAGTGTTGTCAAAGAACTTGACATCAGAATTCAGGTTTGTAGTTAGTTTTGCCATGGATTTAGTGTATGATCTTTGACAATCATTTCAGATTTGTTTCAGTTTTATCAGCCTTAAAAAGAGTCTTAATAAAGGTGAGTCGTCTTGTACAATATTATAGACGATTTGATTTTCAGAAGAAAGCTGCTCTGGAAATAGAAGCATCATAACAGCATGACATAAGTGACAGCTTCTTTCAAATTATCAGGATCTCCTTTAAAACTAACTCATGGAAGTCTCTTCTTTTTCCTTTGACTCTTTTTCTGGTGGAAGATAAAATAAATAGTAAAAAGTGGAGAGTAAAAAACAAGTTATATCATATTTCACAGTAGTGTAAGAGTGGTGTGGCCATAAGGATCCAGAAGTTATGCAGGATGCAAGGATTTCTTAGACTCTACTCCATCTAACTACACAGTTGATTCAATAAAAGCTATCACCCTGAGGAATCCTTGCTTATCAGATTTTACTGAATTTCTTGTACATTTTCAGGGCCATAGAATACAAGCCTGCATTAGGAAATGTTGCAAAAATTCCAAAATATAGGCTCCAGTTTTCATGAAAATGCTTATTTGATTAATTTATCCCTGTTGGAAAGGAGACTGTTTAATTATAGTTGGTTTTAGATGCTACCCTGTAGAAACTTTTAATTTGTTTCACTGCTCCCAAGTAAGAAGAAATTTATATAACCTTGTACCTCCAGAGAATTTGACTTTGTTATATAGTAAACATAGACTTCAGAAATCCCAGACTTTCTTTCAAGGCAAGCTGAAGACATATATTTATACAATAGTCTAATAGTAACATCCATAGAAAGACATAGCATCTAAACCAGCGGAGGCCAAGCTTCTTGGCAGGTGTGCCAGGAATTAGAACACACCCTTCCAAGTCCATTCTGATTCCTTTCCCCTGCCTGATCTTCTGTTCTCTTTTGCTCCCTGCTCAATTTGTTGTCCAACTTTCTACTCCCTGCCTTCTTTGCTACTGTGTTCCCTGCTCCCTCTTAGGGTTACCATATTTCCAGTTTGAAGAAAGAGGACACCTGGGGGTGGGGAAGGGGTATATGATCATGGGGAGGGGCCAGTGATATGTCCCCTGCTCCCCCAGCCCTGCTGGTGCCCCTCACTCCCGACCCACAGCCCCTGCCTCCCTAGCCTTGCTGGTACCTGTCACAACCCAGTTAATCAGTGCCCATGCCACTAGCAAGAGACACCATTCAGACCATCCTCATTTTGCACACAATAGTCAACTAAGGGTTAAAAGAAATCCTTGCCAGAAACTCCTGAAACAAAATCCTGGCAGAGAGCTGTATATAATTAATGCCCATGTCACAAACAAGAAACGAAACTTAAGACTGGTCAGGGTGAAAGGGGATAGCCCTGCCATAAATCCCTGCAATAAAACCCGGAGGGAGAACTGTAGGTAATTGGTCAGCTGAAATAAAAAGCGAGGGGAAACTGTATATAATTGGTCAAGAAATAAGCGTAAGCCTCTCTCACGTAACGTACTAGAAACCTAACCCACTACCTTGTAACCTGATAGCAACCTGAGAGCACAAAGAACTGCTGCTTGCCAGAAAATTAAAGATTCCACATAACGGTTCATCATTGGGTATCTCCGTCAGACACCTCGGTTTATAAATAGTTTAGCAACTTCCGCTCAAGCTGGAGAAGCCTGGAAAAAATCTCTGAGGAGAAACCTAAGTCCATCACCAGAGTAGCTTGATGGTCTGATCATCCGTCAATCACTCCCCGTCATCGTTAATTTTGATGTAATAAAGCCCTGCAGGCTTGATAGTCTGTTCTCGGCGCGCTTCGTTCGTCATCGCTTGATATTATAACCCGACCTCGTTCGCTCAACTGTAACCAAAGCAACTTGTCAAGGCGGGGTCCTCTTGGAGGGCCGTGATCTCCTTAAGGTCCCTCACTCCGTGTCAGGCTGGCCCAAGGCACCCTCTAGTTCTCGCCTGCCACGTCTTGTTGGAAAATGTAATAGGGAGGCTGCCTATGACTCCCTGGGCACGGCTACTCGGGACCTCTGTCCCCGTGTGTTCCGGGACCCCTGGGGGTCTCCCGATATGGTGGGTGTTCCTCGGACACCCTAGCCTTATGGGCTATGCGTGGCTCTTACCAGCCGCTAATACCACGCCCCAAGCCTCGCAGATGTAATGGACGTTGTTAGGTCTGCACGCCCGCTTCCCGGGCCTCCTCTATAGTGTAGCCCACTCTGGGCTCTCTCTCGCACCCAGCCTCTCGCTGGGACTCT
Source organism: Alligator mississippiensis (assembly GCF_030867095.1). Taxonomy (NCBI): domain Eukaryota; kingdom Metazoa; phylum Chordata; order Crocodylia; family Alligatoridae; genus Alligator; species Alligator mississippiensis. The sequence continues at coordinate 58,808,240 of NC_081826.1, read as the reverse complement.
TGTCCAGCCCACTCTGGGCCTTCCCTGATGGTGTGGTCCTGCTCAGGGACTCTCTAGCGGGCCTCGGCCCTTCCCTGGCCAACCGCACGGATACCCGCTTTGACCCCGGCTCACTGCGCTGCTACTCCCAGTCTTCTCGGGGGCAACCGCAGTGCCCTGCCTCCGTCTGAGGAGTGTTGCCGCACTAGCCTGCGACCGGGCTCGCTATGCCCCTCTCGGGCTCCTCAATATGGCCCCTCTCGGGCTCCTCACTATCGCCCCGCTCTAGGGCTGCTCACTATGGCGCTCCCCTTCTTTGGGGCTCACCATGCCCCCACGGGGCTTCTCAATAATACAAAGTGGCGCTCCCCCTCTTTGGGGCTCGCCGTGCCCACCCTGGGCTTCTTAATGAAATCGCCCCTCGCTCTGGGGCTGGGGTCTGTGTACCCCGCATGCGATCCGGGGTCTATGTCCCCTGTCTGCAACCTACTGGTTGCTCCCACGACCCACTGGCCGCGCTCCTCGCCGCCAGTTGCTCCCGCACTGACGTGCAAGCTGCGCCTTCACTGGCGTTGTGAAAATAATGCGCCCTCTTGGCGCTAGCCTGCGCCCTCACTGGCGCTAGGGCTCCCCACACTCTCTCTGGGGTCCCTATATGAGGCACCTATGAGGTACCTATGATTGAGGCCTCCTCCAACCCCTACAGCCTCACCCAAGCCTCCGGGTGTAATAACACAAACACAACTTCAAGCCTCCCGGCTATAACTCCAAACACAACCCAAAGCCGCCTGGCTATAACTTAACATCATGGCTTAACCTTCTCTCGAGCAGTACTTGCTGTTAGCCTCGGGAGCTCCTGCCTCTCTGGCTGCTGGCAGAGAACTGCCAGCCTGGCCTCAGCCCTGGGCTTTATAAGGGCCAGGCCCTGCCCCCTACAGGCAGCTGGCTCCCCTTAGTTGCTCCGGCAACCCGCAGCTGTGCTCAATTGGCTCTGCCAGGGTTCTCTCCCTGGCAGTTTCTCCTCTCTAGGAGCAGGCACCGGGGTGCCCTGCGACACAACTGTAACAGGAACAAAGGCTCAGCCTGCGTCGCATGTCACTATCTGGGCGACGTAAGTAAACAATCTCCTGTAATGAACACGCGTCAGTGTGTTAATTCCACTCCATCCATTAATTACCCGCCTGTCAAGGTGAAAGTTTTACTGCTCTGGTGGGGGGGGTCAGAAAGCAGCTGCTGGCGCTGCTCTGATCTCCGACAGTACCCCTCACTTCTGACCCGCAGGCCCTCACTCCTGACCCACAGCCCCCTGCCTCCCAATGCTGCCGGTGCCCTGCATTTCTGATCTGCAGCCTGCCTGCCTGCCCAAGCAGCTTGCTCACGCACACACACAACCTTCCACCAGCTGCTGGGGCCCGCACAGAAAGCACGTGATCTCCTGACAATCAATCTGCTCGCCCACTGCCCCCAGCCCCGAGCAAAAGCAGAGGCAAAGTGAAAACCTGGACATTTGCTTGCATTTAAAAAAACCCTGCCCAGATGGAGAAGGGTCCAAGAAAGAGGACATGTCCGGGAAAACCCAGATGTATGGTAGCCCTAACTACATGCCACACATAGTCTACCCATGTCACTTGTGGCATGTACCTCAGGTTGCCCACCCCCGATCTAAATGGATTTCTTTGCTTGCTGAAAGCATCTTTATTTTATACAGCTGACATTTTCTGGGCTGGTTAATCTCATGTCACAGAGCTGTGGTTATTGAGGAGGGGAAAAAAGATTTTTGCTAGTTTTATACTGTATACATCACTCATTTCCTCAGCCTAGAGCTCCTTACCATCTGGGAGGCTGTATATGTCTAAGGTCATTCTGGGGAACTCTGCTCTGAAGTAATGAACATTGTCTTAAAATAAGTCCACAATGCATAAATAAATGAGTTAAGCAAGGATTTAGAATCTCAAACTGGGATTCATCTTTTTCTCACGAGAAAACATTTTATAAATAGATTTTTTCCTCATGGGATTTAAGAGCTCAAACCATAACCCCCAAATTAAGACCACACTTTGCTGTATAGGTAAATAGCTGTATCTTCAAATGACGTACATTACCAAGCAACTCAGCACTCTCTAGGTTTATTTCCGACAGGCAAGAACAGGTGGATACTATATAGCTTAACCTTGGAAAGATGACCCCAAATGACTATTAATTTACATCTGATGGTTGCGAGATAAAGTAAGGGTTAATTAAGGAACTTCTAGCAGGGACACAGGTTGTTCAGGTGAAAGGTGGAGGGAAAAATGTGCTGACCCAGAAACAGGACAGCTGGTTGTTTTTTTTTCTAAGACCCTCAAGTGGCATACTGTAAAGTGTGCTCCATTGCTCTGTGGTAACTTGAGATTTATATTTCTTTGCAACTCTAATAAATTATCCAGTGAATGACTGGTCTACTAGTTTACTACAGCATGCTGTGAGTTTGTATCTTGCTCCATGCAGGGCTTGGAGAATGTCAGGAAGTCATAGTTCAAGGTTTGGAGAGCTTTGAAGTGAGGTTGTCCCAGAAACTTGAAGGACATTCTAATTGCAGGATTTGAAACATTCAGTTCCCTCTCCTGTATTGCTTTAATTTTTTATTGGTTCTCTCTATATCATTGCTCATCTGTGACAATGTCCTTGCTCTGGCCCACTTTACCATCGAATGGAACAATCAAATAATGGAACTTTTTTGCCTGGAAAAGAATAATGAATCCTTTCCTCTCACTGGCACTCATCTCCACATTGGTAGCCCTCGAGGAAGGAGTTACAGGCATACAATTTTAAACCAGGCTACATCAAGCATGGTGCAGAGCTCCATTCCCATTTTAGCATTTTATTGATGATGATCTTCAATAAAATGCTCCACATTTGGATGGATCAGGTCATGATGGGAGGTCTGTACAGGTGGTGATGCCTCCTAGCTGGGATGTTGTTAAGCATGTCCCTCCACCCACAACTGCTTGTGCCCATAATTTCTAGTCCTCCTCTGGGGGGCCTTGGTGAATAGTTGCTCCCCCAAGTCCTGTTATACTTTCAGGTTGCTTATAAGCTGTTCAACATGAAGAACAAGTAACATTAGAATCATGGAATCATAGAAAATGAGGGTTGGAAGGGACCTCAGGACCTCTAGTCCAACCCCATGCTTAGGACCATCCCCCAACGATACCATCCTAGCCAAGGTTTTGTCTACCTGGGTCTTAAAAACTACTAAATATAGAGATTCCATAACCTGTCTGGGTAGCCTGTTCCAGTGCTTGACTACCCACCTATGAGAGAGTTTTTCCTAATATCTAATCTAAACTTGCCTTTCTGCTGTCATGACCCAAAGGGTATGATTTTGTGTGTGCTTCGGCACTGCAGAATTATTTCCCGCCACGAGGAGCTTTCTTTGCACGGTGCAATTCTCAGTTGCATAGAGACAACCCCGGTGCAAAGGAGTTCCCGCCACCCGTATGTAAATTTGTGTCCCACTATTGGCTGTTTCTAAATTATTCCCACGTGGCGGCTAGCGATTGGCTTGCTAGCCGTATAAGAGACTTGAGCGGTTTCCGCCCAAGTTGGAGGAGGAGAAGGAGGACTTCACATCTCGTGAAGAACTCTAAGTGCGCTGTGGAGCTTAACGAACCCAGCGTGTGCCTTAAGAAGGATATAGGGGCCTGATCAACCTCTAGCCTCTCCCCGTCGCCGCCTGATCCCTCGACGTACCCTTCCCTGCGCGCTTTCATGGAGAGTCACCTTTCGGATTCTCATCGTGGTATCCAGAGCTCTTCTCGGGTTATTTCGTCTGGTTGATTTGATGGGCTTGCGGTTCTAGAGCTCTCAGCCGGCCTTGGACCAGAGTTCGCGGTTAGAACTCTTGTCCGCTCTTCTTCTTTTCTATCTGTAACTGCAACTCAAGCAAGTTTTCCTGCCTGCACCGCGACCATCTACGGTGTAAGTAAAATAATCTTTAATCAACCTCTACGTGTCCGTGCCTAATTCTAGTCCGCCGTGCCGAATTCCCCGACCCACGTGCCAGGGCTGCTGGCCACAGCCCGCCGCGCACCCCCAAAAGCCTTGGACCGGTCCTGGCCTGCACATCTGCAACGTGAGACCATTGCTTCTTTTTCTGTCATCTGCCAGCACTGAGAAAAGTCTAGCTCCATCCCCTCTGTATCCTTAAAGCTGAAGGCTTTAAATCCCCTCTCAGCCTTTTCTTCTCCAGACTAAGCTCAGTTCCCTCATCCTCTCCTCATAAGTCATGTTCCCCAGTCCTCTAACCATTTTTGTTGCCTTCTGCTGTACTCTATCCAATTTGTCCACATCCTTTCTGTAGTGGGAACCCAAAATTGGACACAGGACTCTAGATGTGGCTTCACCAGTGCAAAATAGAGGGAAAGAATCACTTTCCTCATTCTGCTGGAAACACTCCTACTAATGCAGCTCAGCACTCAATAAGCCTTTTTTGCAATAAGGGCATACTGTTGGCTCATATTGAGGTTCTTGTCCACTGTAACATCCAGGGCTTTTTCTTCAGAGCTGCTGCTTAGCCAGTCAGGCCCCAGCCTGTACCAGTGCATGGGATTAGTCCATCCTACTTGCAGGATTTTGCACTTGTCCTTATTGAACTTCATAAGATTTCTTTTGATCTAATCCTCCAATCCTCCTCTAATCCTCCTCTAGGTCACTCTGAATCCTAGCCCTACTCTCCAATGTATCTATTAATCCACCCAAATTTGTGTCATCCGCAGACTTACTGAGGGTGCACTCCATCCCATCCTTCCAATTGTTGATGAAGATACAGTATTGAACAAAACCAGTCCCAGGACCGACCACTTGGGCACTCCACTTGAGACCAGCTACCAGTTAGACTTTGAGCCATTCATTACTACATTTTGAGCCCAACAATTCAGCCAGTTTTCTATCCACTTTATGATCCATTCATCCAACTCCTATTTCCTTAGCTTGCTTGTGAGAATGTTGTGGGAGACTAAATCAAAAGCCTTGCTAAAGTCAAGGTATATCACATCCACTGCTCTCCCCACATCTGCACAGTGTAGCAGTACAGCATTTACACAGGTGCATTATGCAGTATTGGGGGCAAGGGTTGTAGGGGGTGGGGGAGGTTGTGGGTCTGTGTGCAGTGATGCCACAGATGCATGGTATAATATTGCGTTGGGGGGATGTCCCCAGAGTGTGCAGCCCAGGAAACTGTCACTCACCTCGGTGTGGCTAACACATGGCATGTGGACCCTGGTTGCTTAGAAGTTGGACAGCTTTGACTTATTGCAAAAGAACAGATAGGTAGCCAGCACTAAAGGTTCACACGCTGTATACAACATCATAGGCTGTGTCCAGACGTGCATGGACATTTGGTTCCCCAGGGACAACTAGTGGTGGTGCACCATGTACTGCCACTAGTTGTTCCTGGGGAATGCCTGTGCCACATGCGCTGTGGCATGTGGCAAATTACCCCAGCTGGGGTAGGGGAGGCCAGGGCCAGAACTGGGCTGGCCCCAGCAGCCTTATCTGGGGTCCTGGGGGCCTTGTGGGGCTGCAGCTGTGGCTATCTTGCCGTGTGGAGCCTGGCTAGCAGGAGAGTGTCACTTCGGCTGGTCAGGCTCCAGCTTTGGATGGTGCACACTGCCACCACATGCATTGCTCTGCTTTTTTTCCCCGTGGTTTGTTTGTTTGTTTTTTTGACCTGTGGATATCCAGCAGTCAAAAAATCCCCCCATGCAGTACAGAGAACAACTGAATGTGTGGTATATGGCATCTGAGGCGCTACATACTGCACAGCCACGCTCGTCCGCATGCAGCAATAGCGACCCAGTCCTGCTTTCACTTGGCTTGTGACAAGTCTGTCTTTCTTTCCTTTTTTCTTTCTTTTTTTTCTTTTTTCTTTTCTTTTTTTCGCTGCAGAAATCCTTGTTTTGGGGACATTTTGGGCAGTGGCAGCTTTTCTGGTTCAAAAATATTTGAGGTGTCTGTTTCAAAGCCTAATTAAGTCAGTGGGAGGAGGTCAGATAATCAGTCTGGTCATCATGGCTAGAGTTTCAAAAGGGCTCAGCTCCCAACCTGTGTTTGGCATGGTATCTTGCCATTCACTTAGGTGCTTACATGGGAGGTGAGCTCTTTTGACACCTGACCCTTCAGGTTAAAAAAGCTTAGAGGGCAGAACCTTTCTCCTTCCATCTAGATATTTTTGTAGCTAGTGTAATGTTTTGCTGAACAGGTGCCACTATACTGTTTCCCTTGCTCTACACTTCTGAGATCTTTGTGGTTTCTACAGCCTCTTAATAATCTCACAAATGTATCAGCAATTGAGGATACACAGCAAGAAGAGGGCAAAGTCATCAAACTGATCTGGTCCTCCAGCCTAATAAAACTTTACAGAGTGAAAATGCTTAGAGCTTAGAGCTGCAGAAGCACAAGGCTGTGTGGGGTAAAGGCTATGAAACTGTAGTGGAAACAAGGCCAAAACTGCAGAGGAGAGCAGTGGTTTTGCTATGATTGTCCTGTGCTCATACACGCTGTAAAAATCCCTTCAATGGCAGACTCCATCAGTCCTAAAATGTAGGATTGGGGAGAGGAGGATGCAGCATACTTTCCAGGGGACAGGCAGATTTCCAATTGGAAGTCCATCCAAGCAGTTGCTGCTAGTGAGACTGGCAGTAACAGCAACGTTTGCATTCCCATGTGTTTTTTGTGTAGAAACCCCAGGGTAGCAGGGGTCAGAACTGCCATCCAAAAGCAGTAAATAATGTGTAGCCCATGGGCCTCCATGAAGAGACTTCTCCTAGTAGCTGCCTTGAGATTCACATTGATCTCATGTGAATTTGCAGTATAGCGGGATTGAACTGAATCCGTTTCCAGTTTCATGGGACAAATTCTATCCACTGGAGTTGTGATTGGAGGAAGCTCCAAGGCTAAAAGTCCAATCTTGCACAGACCCTACAAGAGAACCTGTGTGGTGGTATTGTGAAAACCTAGCACTGATTTTAATGGAGATCAGTACCACATAAAATGAGTCTTGTTAACTGCACCTTTAATCATTAGTGAGATAAGCCTCTGATCTTCTGATGGGATGTAGAATAAAATATAGAATAAAGCAAGATTGCATAGAGAAGTAAAATTAAGTCTCTTGCAGCAGTTCATTTTTCTACAGCTTCCACTTGGGGTTTTTAATTTATTTTTGTTATTAAATGTTATAGGCCTGAATAGAACACAAAAATTGGTAATGAACTTCTCGTAGGTTTTCTTATTTTGATTAGGAGAAATAAATGCAGATGCAACACAGAATTTAATTTAGGACTATGAGAATGTGTGTGTGCTGTCTGGCTTGCCGATAACTTAAATATGTATCCTAGAAGATTAAGCTCATCCTGCAGTGGATGAAATGAAGTGAATATACATGACATAACAAGGACAATAACTTTGATATCAATCTCATATGTACTTTTGTAGATGAACATTAGCTGCTGAGGAAAAAAGGCTCTTTTGTGGGGATTATGTTAATGACTACGCTCATTAATTCTGTGTCATTAACTAGACTTTTTTCAGGGTATCAAATTTGAAGGAGTATTGATATTATTTAAATTATTTTGACCCTTGGTGGAACTGAATCAAAACATGCTTAAAATGATATTTGTCATGGCTTTTACATCTTGTGCTCATCAGCATAGTCTCAAAGTACTGGAATCTAGAACAGATTCATAAGCAACATTTTTCAAGGATTAATTTAAAAGAAAAGATGAACTGTAATCTAAAGATCAGTGGATTAGGTAAGTCTTGGATATCACAGTTTATGCTGTACTCAACAAATTTGGTTAACTCATTTTGTGTGAAGTTCATTAAGGATTTTACATAGTTAGCTGGTCATTTAATATAAAAACATGCTAGACCTTATTCTTTATTTTGCATACACCTACACAGCCCATCAAAAACCTGGATCTCACTGATGAAATGGAATACAGAACATACAGTTAGGGAATATTAATAGTACAAACCAAATGTGCCACACGTAGGCCATAACGAGCAGTGACTCAGAGAAGGCTGAGACCCTTGCTGAGGAGACTAATATTGATGTAAGGTAAAGGAAGGAGAACACCAGAATTGCCTTGTAAGCAAACTAATTTTTCTGTTTCTTTAAGTCTGTCAGACTTGTTAGAGTAGAAACCTGATGCAGTGGAGTACTTAATAACCATCTTTGAAGTCAGTGAAGTTGATGAGTTTCTTGAGTTCTCAGCACCTTACTGTATCAGCTGTTTTGTGAGTGGGTTCATAGGGGCAGGTCATGTCAGACCAACCTGATTGCCTTTTACGATCAGGTCACAAAAGCATTGGATGAAGGTGTCGCTGTGGATGTAGTCTTTCTGGACTTCAGCAAGGCCTTTGACACTGTCTCCCACCCCATCCTCGTTAAAAAACTAGGCGACTGTGGCATCGATGCCTACAGAGTCAGATGGATTGCTAATTGGCTGAAGGGTCGTACTCAGAGGGTGGTGGTGGATGGGTCATATTCTACCTGGGGGGAAGTGGGCAGTGGAGTCCCCCAGGGCTCGATCCTTGGGCCCGCACTGTTCAATTTCTTTATCAGCGATTTGGACGATGGGGTGAAAAGTAACCTGTTCAAATTTGCTGATGATACCAAAATTTGGGGTGAGGTGGGCACGCTAGTAGGGAGCGAAAGACTGCAGAAAGACCTAGATAGGTTGCAAGGGTGGGCTCAAAACCAGGATGCATTTCAATACGGACAAGTGCAGGGTGCTGCACTTGGGCAGTAGTAACCGGCAACACACTTATAAGATGGGAAACTCCTTTCTTGAGAGCACGAAGGCAGAAAGGGATCTTGGAGTCATCACTGACTCCAAGATGAACATGGGCTGACAATGCGAGGTCACAGTCGGCAGGGCTAACCAGACCTTATCGTGCATCCACAGGTGCATCTCAAGTAGGGCCAAGGAGGTGATCCTCCCCCTCTACGCAACACTGGTCAGGCCATAGCTGGAGTACTGTATCCAGTTCTGGGCACCCCACTTCAAGAGGGATGTGGAAAACATTGAGAGGGTCCAGAGGAGGGCCACCTGCATGATCCAGGGACAGCAGGGCAGACCCTACAAGGAGAGGCTATGGGACCTGAACCTGTTCAGCCTTCACAAGAGAAGGCTGAGGGGGGACCTGGTGACTGTCTATAAACTCACTAGGGGGGACCAGAAGGGTTTGGGGGAGACCTTGTTTCCCCTAGCGCCCCCCGGGATAACAAGGAATAGCAGCCACAAGTTGTTGGAGAGTAGGTTTAGATTAGACATCCGTAGGAACTACTTCACAGTTAGGGCAGCTAGGATCTGGAACCAGCTTCTAAGGGAAGAGGTGCTGGCTTCTACCCTGGGGGTCTTTAAGAAGCGGTTCGATGCCTACCTGGCTGTGGTCACTTAAGCTCAGTTTCCCTCCTGCCCAGGCAGGGGGTCGGACTTGAAGATCTACAAGGTCCCTTCCGACCCTACTTCTATGATTCTATGTACACACCACAATTTTTGCCCTTTCATGCACTGCAGCTGTGTGTCTGTTTGCACAAGCAGGATTTCCCAATGCTTTAAAAGTCTTTCTTGTGCATTAAACTAAAACTCCTTGGGCGTAATTTAGTACAGCTCACTGGGAATTAAAGCGTCATGTCCATGTTTTGTTGTGTGCAAACACAAAGGCACTCAAAGACATGTAATGAACCTCTTTGTCCACCAGATGGTGCTGTGACTTTTTTGTAGTTCACTCCTTCAAATTGCTTTTGCTTTCAAATTGTTTCTGCTTATTTTTTTCTTGTGTGGTTTGCTGGCTCCCTGCTTCCACAGCTGCATGGCAGGACATGGGCATGGGGTTGGGGGGGGCTCAGGTTGGGGTGGGGGACAGCACTGGACCATCCCACTCTCCTGCGATGCTGGCTATGGACTCAATTTGTCTGAAAACCTAGTGTGTGTAAACACAGATGCGATACTCCAAAATAAGCACATTTATAAACCTATTTAATTTAATGAGGATTTAAACCTGTAGTGTGTACAGGCACCCAATGAGATTAAAATTAATACAGATTTTACGTAGAGAGGGAAACATATTAAGACAGTGAAATGTATCTAAGACACTATCTTAAGACACTAAGAGTGTATCACTACAAAGCAGTTTAGGGAGAAGACTGGGGGAGCTGGTGCCAGTGATTATTGATTCAAGGAATAGGGTATCTCAAGGACAAGGGTTACCTTATGACAGCCTCAGTGGAGTAACAATACACCTTTCCCCCCCCCCCCCCAACAAATGGATCCCATTGTAGAGTATGCTTAGTTTCTTGCTACTAGATACTACTACTGACTACTGTTTTATTCCCTGTAGTCCCTAAATCAGCTATAGTCCTTATATGGATGCCCTTGGCAGTCCTACCCATTCCTTTTTAATTTTCACCAATTTGGCCAAACACTCCTATTTCTCCACATTGAAACACTCTCTCCAAGAGACACTGGTACACACATCTGGTTTTGTTTATTTTAAATCTGTCAACTATTTGCATGAAAAATGGCATAAAAGTTGCCAAAATGTAGGAGGGATCTGGAATACTCAGAGCTTAGTACTTGTGGTTGCATCACTGAGGCACAGATTACCTTGTAGTTTTAATTTCTTCATTCTATTTGCATGTTTGTTAAAGAATCCAGTTACTAAATTAGTAATGTATGTGATCTTTCAAAGCAGAAAAGGCACATCGGAGTAAACACATTGTACTAGTGTAGCAAATCTCAGCTGGAGGCTTGTTGAATCTATCCACAACTTCGGCCCATCTCTAAAGTTACATTAGTTACATTCTTGAAGCACATCAAAGAAAAAGAGTAATTCAGTGACTAGGACACTTTGTCCCAAGAGGTGATCCAGTCTGATGGGGTGAGGTGCCCCAGGGCTATGGACAAAACATACCATCCTTTTATCTACTTTAAAAGGAGAGAGGAGTGAACTGCATGTCTGGAGTGCACATCAGCTGTTACAGTATTACAGTGACAATGTTGCAGGGGTTTGGGTTGTATTACACTGACAATGTAACATTTACATTTGCTATGTAATAACATACTATTGTAGTGATACAAGTTATCCTTCCTTTTTTCCTGAAGGAAGCATGGTTAAAGCTGGAGCCCCCTTGCAGTACTTGCATTGTTACAGAATCATTCAAATGTAGCTGTTATATGTGACAGCTTGGATCCTTTGATATCAACATAATTGTTATGTTTGTCTGTACCCTGTGACAGTGGGGGCCAACTTTTTTGCCAAGTATGCTCAGACTTGCACCCTCCCCAAGTGTCACTCCAATCCCTTTTACCTGCCTGATCTGTTGCGCTGCTTTCCGCTCCCTGTGTTTTCTGCACTTCCTGCAATCTGCCATGTACCACGCAGAGGTGTCTGTGCCAATTGTGACGTGTGTGCTGAGTTGGTAACCCCTGCCCTAGGATACCTTAAGAGTTAATGGAGAGAGTTTGTTGTCTCTAAAAGGTGATCCAGAGCACCTGAACACTGAAATGGATGTTCCTAAAAGTAGCAGATAGGAAATGCCAGGTGTGGTGGTGACTTTGAATGTCTGCTCCTTCTTAGAGCTCAGGTGTGTGACTCAGGATGGCATATTGGGTGCATCTGTGTTAGGAGATACCTAACACTTTCAGGAGAATGCCCTTGTTACTGGTCTCCTTCAGCTCATTCTCCATTTCATTGTGTGGAGTACAGATAGGTAACAGAAGCTTTTTGTACGTAAAGTAGGAATTTCTATTATAGTTTGTATTCCTGTAGTGACTAGGAGTCCTAATCATGGACCAAAACTCTCTTGTGCTTGGCACTGTTCATGAATAGGATGAAGACTGTCCCAGCTCCAAAGAGCATACAAAGGAGACAAGGGCATGCAGGCAAATAAGGCAATACAGGCAGTCCTCGACTTATGTTTTAAGTGAGAAACGTTGAAAATTGACACCCTGTTTCAACTTTCTGATGTCAGTATCGACTTTACAACACTTGATCTGACACCAAGCCACACCAATGAACAAGTTCACTGCATTACCCATCTCCCTGGAGAGCATCTGTCCAAACTTCCTTGGACACTTTCTTTAAGAAAGCAGACAAGACTCCAGAAAAACCTGCAGCCAAGACTCCTGAGAAGACTCCAGCCAAGAACCCTTCAAAAAGTCCAACCAAGAGCCTTTCAAAAAGTCCAGCAAAGTCACCTCAAAGAAGTCCTTCCAAATCAATATGATTGCTATTTACAATATAAATACATTAATGTAGCTATATTACTCATCTATAATTGATTGAGTACAAAATTCAGGGTTATTTTTGCTGAAAATAGGGTATCGGGCCTTGGTTCAGGAACCAATCCCCCATTTATAACATTGTTTCCTATGGGAAACTCGGTTCTGAGTTACAACATTTTGACTTAAGATGTGCGTTTCAGGAACCAATTATGTCCTAAGTCTGAGGACTGCCTGTATAAGAAAACAGTATCAGTCAAAGTGACTGGTAGTGGGTTGAGCACATTATCTGTGTATTTTACATTTGTTCTGCACCATCTTCCATTTTAATTTTTTTGTAAAAACCTTCTCCTTTTCTTCTCTGTAGCTATTATTGAGGAATAGAGGATTTGATTGGCTCTTCTCTGGGGAACCAACTAAATCTTACATAGTTACACACATGCTTGATTAAAAAGGGGATGTTATTTCAGTAGAGGTGTTGACTGTGCTTTTGTTCATATAATTTACTTAACAAAGGGAGTACAAAAAGGTAATGTAATATGATAGAAATAGCAAAGAGGACAACATGGATCCGTTTAATTTAGTGCTTTCCTTCAGTGTCTGGTGTGGAAGTGGGGGAAAATGAATTAGTCATGGGAGAGCGAGCACTCTGGACAGTTATGGCTAACAGGCGTGCTCTTGCCACTGCATCCCCTTTACTTGAGTAATGCATATTTGAAATATATAGAGTTATGAGATGGAGTCACAACTGAATACAGATGCTAGTTTGCTTCCTGGCAAAGTCCTTAACAGTCGGTGCACCTATCAGATAAAAAAAACAGACATTGCTACCTATGTGGTAATGATGACTCTGAACATCATCACATAGAACTGGTGTCACAATGGGGCTTGGAGCTAGATATGTGGAGTTGTTCTGGTACTTTGAGATATTTCTGTGGTGATGTAGCCTTTTAATCACATTGATTGGAGCTAAGGCAGTAAAAAGGGGCCTAATAATGCCTGCTGAAGCAGGTACTTCAGCTCTCCAGTCTAGCCTTGGTGGCTTCTCCCAGTAGTGTATCAGGTGGCAAAAACAAGCCTCAGACAGAAATAGAGGCCATCATGACTAATCGAGTACCCCACTTTCTGATTTTGACTTTCTACATTAGCTGTGGGTAAAGCCCAATCCTTTTAGACGTAGAGTGATCAGATATACTGCAAATAACTACAAGCAGGGCCCCTGTGATTCCTCACTTTTGCACCTGTGGCCAGTTAGAAGAAGTAGGCAACATACTTGCAGGCTACAGCCATTTACAAAGGCTATTTGGTTCTCTCATGGTCTTTCATAGTTTCTTTCACTCAGCTGCTTAATAAGTAAGACATCTACACATGATTGATTTGACTATCTATGTAAATATAATTGCTGTATCTTGTCAAGTGCTTTTGCTCTTTCCCTCAGCCTATGCATTTAGCCTGCTGTCATAAATTTATTGGCTTCTAAATTATGAAAAATGTAAACTTGTTGAATTTTAGAGCCTTTTGAATTCTTTTGACAATATTTCACACATTGATTTTAAAACATTTCATTTGAAATATATACTTGGTGTTTGGTTTCATAGCAGGATAATGACAGCAGGTATAACTGTCACAATTTGGAAGAGGTTATATTACTTTGTTTTTTCTATGGAATTTGTCCCAGTGCATGGTAAGGACATGAATTCCTCATTTCATGTTTCCTTCTCCATTCTTATTGTTGCTGTCTTTCATGAGTGTCACACAATTTAATTATGTCTGCACTTATAGTTGACATTTTGGCACTTTTTACTAATGCAACAAAGAACCCTATTGTAATTACAGCATGAACATTTGTTCCCAGTTAATTAACCCTACTTGCATTTGAACATGATTATAAACAAACATTTGTATCCAATCCAGACTAGCATTTATAACTGTGTATATTAATGTGTTAATGAATGACTGCTAAATTGTTATCATACCTTTTGTGAACTTTGAAGATTTGAGCTTACCAAAATAGTACAAGGTTAAAATTCGAGCACAACCATGGAAAAGAACTCATGCCTGGGATATGAAATAGAATATATGGAACTAGTTTTAAGAACTTTTCCATAGGTGTGGAAACACTCAAAATGGCTAGTTCTGATTCAATATTTTTTTTATCTTTTATTTTTGTTTTTGAAATAATGCTGAAAGAAAAGGGGCATATTTATAAATTTATTTCCTAATATTCTTTTATTAGAAATGTAAGGTAAATAATGGTGAATCAAGATGTAGTTATACATTTCATGTCACTATTTATATACAGACTATTCCTGTGCTATAATTGTAATTAAAATTTTATCTCCATTCTTTTTTACTGATATTTAAACAATTAATTCAAGAGTTTGGATCCTTTTTTAAATCAATCTTTTTATAACAGTACTTTATTCCTGTATTCTGGAATTAGGAAATATAGTCTTTAGGGCACGTCTTCACATGCACTGTAATGCACATTAACCTACTTTAATGCACATTAAAGTGTCACCAAAAAAGTGCTCTTTAGTTAATGTGCATTAAAACAGTCTAACATGCATTAAAGCATCACTAAAAACCATAAGGGCATTGATACACATATCTTCTGTCCCGTGATGTGCCAGATATCCACTGAGTTGGTGCAGACTGAGCCATGTACAGTTGTATTAGTGGCGAAATACATGTCAGCACGCAGAAAATGGCAGTAGTGCGATTTTGAACTAAAACACCTCCAACGTGTTTTAGTTCAAGAGTGCACCGTCACCATTTTCATTCAAGAAACAGGTAGTAAACTTTATGCATCTTTTTGCAACCTTCACAATGTAGCTTTACGCTCAGAGGTATTTTAGTTCAAAAGCACACCACTGCCATTTTTTGTGTGCTGATGTGTGTTTTGCCATTTATACAACTGCAAGTGTAGCAGTAACCCTGAGACCCCCAGCATCCTCCAGAGATGGCTCTTTGGAGTCAGAACTGTTAGCTTATGGGGTTGATTGAATGAGGCAATCCTGGTAGATTGGCCAGCTACTGCTCATTAGCGCCTTGTTAAGCTTACATTAATGGTTCAGTCTCCCCCTACCAGAGCTGTAGCGTGATAGAGCATGGCTGTAGAGCCAGCTAGCTGCACCTGGTGGTAACAATTACTAATTTCCCCTTAGAAAGTCCTGGTTAAATACACATGCAATTAAGGTGAATTAGGTATGTTGACACCTCATTCACCAACCAGAGGTAATGCTCTCCTAGACTTGGTCCTGGCCAAAGGAGACAACCTGGTGACTGACTTAAAAATAGAGGGTAGCCTGGGTGACAGTGACCATGAAACCATCATGTTCACTGTAAGTCACACGGCAGACAAATCTGATAGCAGGGTTGAAGTCTTGGACTTCAAAAATGCAAATTTCAACAAGCTTAGGTCACTAGTAGGTCAAGTGCTGTGTGGCCAGGGACTGAAGGCAAAAGATGTGCATGAAAAGAGGTTGCTCCTTAAAGACATGATACTAGAAGCACAAAGGAAGTCCATTCCCACATGGAGAAAGGGCAGCAGAAGGGCTGAGAAGCCCTCCTGGCTAAACGGGCAAATCACGGTCCTCCTTAGAAAGAAGAAAGAGGCATACAAACAATGGAAGCTGGGGACAGGCTTCAAGGAGGACTATACAACAATGACCCACACTTGTAGGGTCCGCTCAGGCAGAGACTAAACTTAGATTAGCAATGGGAATCAAGGACAAAAAAAGTTTTTCTTTAGATACGTGGGGAACAAGAGGAAAGCAAACGGGTGTGTGAGGCCACTGCTCAACAACCCGGGACAGCTGGTTACCAGGAGAAAACTGAACTCCTGAATGACTACTTTGCCTTTGTGTTTCACCAGGCCATAGGAAAAATCTTGCCGGATAGGGTACAGAATGAGTAGGGTAGAAATGACTGCCTCCCTACTGTTGCCATAGAACTGGTGTGGGATCAGTTAAAGAAACTAGACACATATAAGTCAGCAGGACTGGATGAACTCCATCCAAGGGTGCTGATGGAGCTGGCTGATGTCATCTCAGAGCCTCTGGTGAAACTGTTCCAAAACGTGGTGCTCTGGAGAGGTCCCTGAAGACTGGATGAGGACAAATGTTGTGCCCATTTTCAAGAAGGGCAGGAGGGAGGACCTGGGTAACTATAGGCCAATTAACTTAACTTCTATCCCAGGGAAAATCCTGGAAAAATTCATTAAGGAGCCTATGTGCAATAGGCTTGCAGAAGGTAGGATTCTGAATGACAGCCAACATGGCTTCATCACGAGCAGGTCTTGTCTAACTAACCTCATCTCCTTTTACGATCAGGTGACTCATCACCTGCATAAGGGAAAAGTGGTGGATATTGTATACCTTGGCTTCCAAAAAGCCTTTGATCTGGTATCCCATGATGTTCTTGTGAGAAAATTGAAAGATAGTGGGCTTAACTGCGAGACAGTTAGTTGGGTATGAAGCTGGCTGCGAGGTAGGACCCAGAGAGTCCTAATGAATGGGTCTCTGTCATCTTCATTCATTTTCATCTGTGGCAAGAAGTGGGCAGCGGTGTCCCACAGGGGTTGGTGCTTGGTCCTGTATTTTTCAACATCTTCATCAGTGATTTGGATGAGGGGATGAAGAGCTCACTGGCCAAGGTCACAGATGACACCAAGTTATGGGGCAGTGTGGTACGCTTGAAGATAGGCTACAGATACAGGTGGATCTAGACAGGCTAGCAAGTTGGGTGAGTCAGAACCAGATGAAGTTCAATGTCAAGAAGTGTAAAGTGCTCCACCTGGGGATGAGCAAGCCCCTGCACACCTACAGGGTTGGCAACGCCAGCCTGACCAGCACTATGGAGACCTGGGGGTAATAATAGACCACAGCATGAATATAAGCTGGCAATGTGATGCTGTTGCCAGCAAGGCAAATAATACTCTGGCATACATCAATCAGTGCATCTCCAGCAAGACCAAGGAGGTGATTCTTCCACTCTACTTGGCACAGGTGAGAGCCCAACTGGAGTACTGCATCCAGTTTTGGGTGCTGCACTTTAACAAGGACGTGGTAAAGCTTGAGAGAGTCCAGAGAAGGGCATCTGTATGATTAGAGGCTTGCACGGCAACCCATACGAGGAAAGGTTGAGCAACCTGGGACTCCTCAGACTGAAAAAGAGAAGGCTCAGAGGGGACTTGGTTTACTGCTACATCAGGGGAGTACATCAGGGGCTCAGTGAACAACTGTTCACCAGGGCACCCTTGGGGAAAACCAGGAGTAACGGCCACAAGCTGCTGGAAGACTTTTTTAGGCTCATCATTAAGAAAAACTTCTTCACAGTTAGGGTGTCCAGACTGTGGAATAAGCTCCCTTCAGAGGTGGTGCAATCACCTACCGTGGAAATCTTCAAGAGGAGACTGGATAATTATCTTGCTGGGGTCACCTGACCCCACCTGTCTTTTCTGCCTGGTGCAGGGGGCTGGACCCGATGATCATCCGAGGTCCCTTTCAGCTTTACAATGTATGAATCTTTGACACGCACTACCCTAGTTTGCCTTACATTTAAGTTTTAATTAAGGCAATTTTTGCCACTTTAAAAGTGCATTAAAGTCAGTCGTGTATTAATTGATGACTTTAGTTTGCTTTAAATGGCAAAAATCATCATGTTCTTTAGTTAATGTGCATTAAGATAGACTAATGTGCATTTTCCTAGTACTTCACAATGTAGGTACTAGATTTAACGTGCATTAACTAAAACACATTCATGCATATGTAGATGTGCTCTAAGTGTGTAGGATTTGAGGCTTAAAGCTACATTGTGAAGGCTCCAAAAGATGCACAAAGTTTACTACATGTTTCTTGAATGAGGGTCTGGTTGTCATTCACTTGTAATTTCATTAGTTGGCAATGTTAGAGAGAGAGAGAGAGAGAGAAAAACAGTTATCTCTTATCCCATCGGCTGTTTCCAAGCAAAAGACCCTGCAAGCTCCATATTCTTATGAGGTTCATTGTGACTAATACAAACTGATAGTCCTTGCAATGTCATGTCAAAAGCCTGGAGGCAGTTAGAGTCCTGTTGTTTCAAGGGAGTGTGTGCAAAGCAACATGGGTCATGAAGGTCTGTTAATATTTTGTTGCATGAAGGGTATATGTATGCTGGCATTAATGAGTGTAGAAACACTGTGAGAGTGCCTATGTGTATTTTAAAACATGTAGTTCATGACTGAAACTAATAATTGCTTTTTTACTTTGTTGAACTTGTTTAAAGCAGTTAAATAACCAAATCCTCAATAAAGCTAGAGATTTGAATCAGTTACTGTGCTAGAACACATGAGCTGCATTCAGTGATACTAACACCTATAAACGAGATTAATATTTTTTGTGGCTTCTACCATAGCTTTTAACTGTAGCATGTATCAAGCAAATGGAAATGAAAGTATGTCATAATGAATATCAGAAGAATTTAAAGGTAAGGGTGGATACCACATGTAGAGGATAATGATATTCATTATGGCATATTTTGTCTGGTGTTCCTCTTGAAAAATAAATAATATGACAAAGAAATTGTTACTACATGTTTTGTCCCCTTACAATTTATTTTCATTAGATGCTCCTCTCAGTTTCCATGGGTTTTGTCTTGATTTATTTTGAGTTTTGCCCTGATATCTATGACAAAGAATAGAAGAATAGTTTATCTGTCTCATTGTTTCTTGTTCTACAGTTCTGAAATGTCAGCTTGGATTACACTGTCCTAAGGAAAATCTCCTCTTGCTGTTACCACTAAGAACATATAATTGGCATTGGGGTGAGAGTGGAGGGAAGTTATATCAGTTATATTTCCGAATAAACAACCCTAGTCTTATAAGCCTGTAGAACTGATCAAATTTGCTAGATAAACTGCACCTGAGGATAATGACAAGCCTTTTCTGTGTGCGATGTAGTTACTATTGCAAAATAATGAGGCAGCCCACAGAAATCTTTAGAGGGTTGGCATAGCTCAGACATGCTCCTACAGTAAAACTATTACAACAGCAATGTGAGATTTGGTGCCTATTCACTAGAAAATAGAACATATACAAACCATGGATGTGCATGGGCAGGGGGTGTAAAGGCTAAAAGAAAAATTTAGCTCATCCTAATAGGCCTGTGGAAAAATACTGTATTTTCTTATGTACCCCAGGCCCCCAGATAAGAAATTCACTTTGTTTTGGAAGGCGGTATGCAGAAAAAAATATTTTTCTAATCATGGCTTACTGTGTGACACAGAGCATCCAGAAAGGGTGGCATCCCAGGAGGCCATCTGGTTGAGGCAGCAGGAACTTCCTGGTGTGGCAGGAAAGCAAGAAGGTGAGGCTCCAGCCCCTTGCAAGGGCAGGGACAAGACTTATTTTTTTTACTGTAAATCAGGACTGTCCAACATCCTGGGAACCCCCCCTACCATTGTGTACATGTTCCCCACACCCCACTTCACCATGTGCAGCCCAGGCAGCCCAACTCTACTGTCCCTGGCTGCATGCAGAGCATGGGCAGCACAAACCCCTCCCTGACCTCCCTTCCGCTGTACTGCTCTGGTTCCAGGAGCAGGACTGAAGGCAGATGCTGGAAGAAAAAAGGGGAGGCCAGAGCCCCCAGCTGCCCTAGCTACAGCAGGAATGGGAGGAGTTAAGTGGGAGGTCCATGGGCCACATGTGGCCTGGAAAGGATTAACCAGCTGGACAGCCTTACTGTAAATAATAAACTGTTGTTTCCATACCAGAAGCCTCAACAGGATACTACAGACTGCATACAACAGTTCATTTGCCCAAGCCAGCTCAACTGCTGTTTCAGGAACAAATTACAGTGCTCAGCCAATAGCTATTACAAATTCCTTAGTTAGTAGCTGTGAGAAGGTTAACACTGGATTCTTCCCCCTTCTGCTTGCTGGGCCAGAGAAGAGTGGGAACTATTTTGGCAGCCATTGGAGTACAGTATCTCCATGTTTCTGTTCTAGTGAAGAAAATCACATTCCTTACTTAACGCATCCCAATTTTGAAGGGCTGATTTAGGTGGGGAAAGGTGCATGTGGTATCAGAACAAATACATTATCTGTGAATTGGAGTAGTCAAGAAAAAAAACCCTTTTATGCAGACTTTTAGTGAAAGAGGAAGTTGTAGAGAAATCTTAACTGCTTAGGGTTTACATGTATTAAAGCTACATTGGTATAGGAGGTGGCAATAAATACAAAAGAAAAAAAAAAATTGAGAGAGGTTATATAAGACCATAACAAGAAAAACTTCCCCAAATTGTAAAAGCTCTGATCTTAAGTTCTTGTGTAAGTAAGGAGATTCAAATGATTTCTTTTTGTATTGCATAGTAACTGGACAAAAGAAAGGAAGGCAGTCATCATTTGGTCAAACCAGAGCCAGCACCAGGAGCAGAAATATGTTGCATGACAGAAGAGGTGAGACATTGAACCAATTGGTCTGAGCAACAGTTGGGAGCCATGGTATGAATAGCAGCACCAGAGAAGAATAAATTAGGATCTGCAACTTGTACTCTGGGTTGTGTATTGCTGGAAGTCAGGAAGGGAAATTATTTGTGTGTAGCACTGCTTTTGCTACTGCTGTTTTTGTTCAAGTATATAAACACCTGTAGATAAAACAGTCATGGACTTCAAGCCAAAAATTTCTGATCTGTTGCCTAAAGTCTTCAGAACCAGCAATGCCCAAATGGCTCTGAAGTGAGGCAAAATGAATTAACTCATCACTAATTATGCAAGAATTTTCTCTTACTAATTCAATGGGATGTTACCATTTTGGCTGTGGTGGCTACTTAGGAAAGCATATTAGGGTCCTATGTTTTCACTTATTTTCTACAATTTATTTTTTTAAATGGTTGGCATTTAGTTAGCATATACTACCATCAAACCTAAATCTAAAGCTCATTTTGTATAATTCTGATATATGAAGTTTTTCCATAATAAGTCATTTTGAATGATAAGTATTATGGTAAAACCGCATTAATCATACAATCACTAAGAAAAAATACATAATTCAGTATGATTTTCCATGTTCACATAATATAAATGTCATCATGACAGAATGACTAAAATTTTAACTTAATGAGCTACAGACATCTGTTACCATCATTTTACTGCAGTGATTATAATTCTCATGTTTCTATACTATTCTTAGTGTTTTTGTGCCATACTGGTTTTTGGGGAGTGTGTAGAGAAGTTTGGATACAGCTGAATTTTGAAGGGCAAAATCTGCACCTGAACATATTCCTAGATATATTGCCTATTATTAAGTAGTCTTAAGCATGATCTGTACATAGGACTAGAGACCAGGAACACTTCAGTTCATTGATAAAATTGATAAGCTTCAATTAATTGATTACCACCCTGTGGAAGTTAGTTAATCCTTCACTCTCACTTTCTTTCTTTGTGAAATGGAGATTTTAATGTCTACCACCTCCTAAGCTTATGGTGATATATTAGGCCCATCCTCTATGCTGATGATGCCTACTCCTGTCTATGCCTGTGAAGGTTAGTGAAGTTCACAGACTACCAAATTTCTCACTACAAGGTGAGTGAGTGGAAAGTGGCAGGAAATGGGCTGAGCCTTGGCTTTTCTTGGCTTCCCTTCCCTTTTCAACATCAGACAGCAAAAACTGTGTTGGTGCAATCTATGATACATGCAGCACTGGAAATGGACCCAGCACAATTTGCTCCGTTCCTGGAACATCAGGAAAGTTCATTGGGAGCTTGTGACTCCCAGATTCTGTCTCCTTTCTGGGCTGTCACTGCAGTAGTAGAACAAGCTACTCCCTCTTACTCTGAGTTTATAGCAAAGCCACAACTGAGAACTCTTGAGTTGAAAATGTTACAACTACTGTTATTTGCTGTGAGTTTTTTTTTGTCTGACACTGCTTGTATGATTGGCTTCACATTCCAGTGCACAACCACTAGTAACACTACTCTGTACTGGCAGCCCAAGGCTGTAAAGGTACCGGATACCTTTAACCTTGATGAGTGGTAACACATTGGAAAAAGCTCTCCTGGCCACAGCCCGAGCAGGCAGATTTCACTACTGTAGAGCTACTTTGATTTATATCATTTGAACATCTTGAACCAGATTCTAAGCTGATGTCTGTCACTCTAGCATCGTTAACTTTTCAATCTGCCTCAGCCAAGGATCTTACCGTTAGTCCTTGATGCTTAATCCTTCTCACAGCAGTTTTTACATACTATTATAAATAAAATCTGTTTATGACATGATCATAACATTTATTATCATCTTTGCTGTGGAAAGGTACAGGAATTATGGGTAGGATTAGATAAATCAGTGTTCTTGACTGCTTTTTGAAATAAAGTTGCATGACTCAGATGGGTGCTCTCTCTGCACTATTCATGCAGTGAGACTAATGATCATGGTGCCATATTTGTGTAGATTAAGTATTGTCAAGTATGGGTGGCTGACTTGATCTGAACTCTTATTGGTTACAGAGGCTTGCCTGTCTGAAAGCCAGAACAATTGCTTGTTTCTGAACTCAGAATTAGCTCTGATTGACATACATATAGTTGTAGAAGTGGGTGGGCTATGACAGACTCACTCATCTACCAGGGCTCTCTACCAGGGCAGAGTTGCTTGTCAAGCTGCTTGCTGATACTGCTTGTCATGCCTGCTGTGTAGGGCAGGTTAGCAATCCTACTGCAATTACACATGTGCAAACCACATCATCTGGGAAAATGGCAATAAATGCTAAGCCAGTGAGTTTATAACAGAGAGTAGTTTTCACATTCAGAAGCACTGATACATGG
The DNA here is from genome assembly GCF_030867095.1 of Alligator mississippiensis. Classification (NCBI taxonomy): domain Eukaryota; kingdom Metazoa; phylum Chordata; order Crocodylia; family Alligatoridae; genus Alligator; species Alligator mississippiensis. Next base: position 58,785,192 of record NC_081826.1, on the reverse strand, counting down.
ATATAGTGATGAGAGTTCTTGAATTTTCAGAACTACACTTTCAGGAAGCTATTTCCTTCTCAATCTTAAGGATAAAGGGAGGACAGGGGCCTGCTGTTTCATGCAAAAACGTCTTTGTTAGAATTCCGAGTTATATTCAGTTTATCAAAAATCACTAGTCCCATGATTCATATGACAGAATCAAATGCCCCTGGAATAATCAAACTAGAAAACATACCCTTCCTCCTCTAACATTGTACCTTTAGGCAACAGGAACATGCTGAAGTAGCTGATAGTGAAACACAAATAAGGGTAAGCCCCATTGTGAAAGGGGAGAAAGCCAAGCATGTCACTGACAGTCTGGGGAAGTCGAGAGACAGCTTAACTGAACACATTTTTTATCGACTGGATGAACTTTTAAACTACATGAATGACAAAACTATCATTAGATTAAAAATCCACATGGTATTTCTTGCAACAGCAACAGCAACAGCATGTAGTAATTAGAAGTTGGATTTTGTTGCTTTCACAGCTCAGGGAGAGGACTAGACTCTATTTCCAACTGACACAGCATAAATTAATTGTCCTGTCTCATAATGTAGCTTTAGAAACTCTTTGCATCTTACATCGCTCCTTACTACTTTCCATGTGTCAGAATAAGCCAATTCTCTAAATTGCTCCATCTCAAATCAGGTAAAGAAGATTCTTAGTTTTGCTTCTTTTTTCCCCTATTACTCTTTTCACCCATTTGATTTTGTTGGACTTTGTTGTGGCCTGTACATAGGTTGCTAATAAATGGATCAGGACATCAGGTAATATGCAGCAGTGGGAAACAAACATCAGGACTTGTTGCAGAAGTGATACCTTTAGGAGTCTCAGGGGGGTTGAGATATGAAACATATGAATTTAAGACTTTTTCTACAGTAGAAGGAATGATTGTAGACAGGCACTGAACTTGGATTTGGGGGATGCGATATCTGTTCCTAACTCTTCCACTGGCCTGCTGTGTGAGTTCAGGCAAGTCATTTCACTTCTCTGCCTGTCCTCATACTCTTTCTCTTTTTTTGTCTCTGGTATGTCTGCTTGCTGCTATAATACACCTAGTAAATAATACTTGGGAGCTATCAGCAGAGCGGATAACTTTTGCTAGAAACTATCTTTGCATTTTCTCTTTTCCAGATGTCTTTTCCACAGTGTCACTTTTATAACTAGCCAAGACTGTTTTCTGGGACTGTAGCATATTATGGGTACAAGGAATGTATTCCAGTTTAGATAAACCAAGTACAGTTCAAACTAATTCAGTCAAGAGGTGGGGGTAACCACTCTTATGGTGGTTATTTGCTCCAGTGTTGTCTTTTGGACCATAGAAGTTTTGTGAAAATCCTTGACTAAGGTAACATGCAGAAAGTGTGTGCTTTGGACTGATTTTTTTAAGGGAAGTATTTTATGTGCTTTAAGCAACTCCTGTTATAAATAATTAAAGGATTCACATTGACTTCAGTAAGACTTGGTCAGCTCCCCGCCCCAGGCTCCCACTGGTCTCTGCTGTCCCCGGCTCCAGCTCCAGCAAGAACCAGAGGCTTGCCCCCCATTGCTTTTGCTGCCTGACCCAGTCCCAGAGGGCAGGGCAGTGTGGCATGGTACAGTGCAGCCCGTGATGCTGGGTGAGGTGGCAGCCCAGAGTGTCTAGGCAATGCAGTGCAGTGAAGGAGCCTGCAGGGAGTTGCAGGTGACCCAGGCTACTCTGCTGCATGGGGTGGTGGGTAGGGGTTTGGGAGTGCTCACCTGCAGTGTAGAAGGATGGGAAGGGGCACCACTCCATGTATATGCATGACATACAGCCTAGGGGGTGTGCAGCCCCAGTTGGTGCAGCACTGTAACAGAGTGCCCTGTCCTGTTAAGAAGAGGCAGCCTGCCTGGCTGAAGGGCTGCAGCTGTGTAAAGGCTAATGAGGGAGTAGCCCCTGGGAACCAAGCAGACTCAGAGGGCGATATGGAGGAGAAGTACCAGAGTGGGAGACTGTTGTGGGAGGGCTAGAGCTACAAAGGATCCTTCCCAGTATCCAGGACAAAAAAGTGTTGTTTTTTTTAAATGGACTTTCTTTATTTGTTAAAAGATTTTGTATATTACTGGGAGCAAAAGCCAGGTGGTTTAAAATACTCTGTTGATTACTGGGAGTTTGCTGAGAGTCACTTAGGGAGCAAAATCCTGGTTGTAGGGGCCCTGAGATGGAAGCCTGCTATAGCTCAGAGCTCTCCAACTTTTACGTGGCTGCGGGCCTGTAGCAGGCTTCCACCTCAGGGCCCCAAAACCAGGCTTTTTCTCCCCAAGGGACTCTCAGCAAACTCTCAGTAACAAATAAAGTAATTTAAACCACCTAGTGTTTGCTCCCAGTAGGGGTAGGTTACATCACAACAGATAAACTATGGGATCTTAGCGGCTAGGGACGGACATTACGCATAAACTGGTTTAAGTGATCAGAAACTGGTTTAAAAGACTGAAACCCTTTGCAGCAGGCTGGCAGGCTCATTCTCATTTCACCATTTAAGTATTACTATTGTTAGGCAGTGTAAGTCCCGTTGTTGTCTCTTGGGATGCAGGTAAGCTCTAGGTCAATTGCCTTTTTAGTAGATCAGGATTTATTAATCCTGAGTTATCAAAATATCCTTAGAACTGTAACTAAATGAATATTAATCCAATTGTGATAATGTTGGATAGTAAAGCATTTACCTTAGCTGATTATTTGGGAAAGATTTCTACTTTCCTTTGTGCATCTAAATGGCAGTATTCTGGCAATGCAAGAGGCATTTTTGCCACTTACACACATGTTGAGATTCTGTTACTCCTGTAGCATGGATGTGTACGTGTGTGTGGGTTTAAATCCTCTCTGGGTAAAGGGAGGGGCTTAGAACCTATGGACACTTTTACATGTGCTCCAGGGATGGGGGACAGTGCTTTAATTAAAGCAGCTCTTGGAGCAGTGTCTTGTGTGTCAGCATCCCCATGCTTCAAAACAGTGATGGGGTGCTTGAATTAAAGCTCATTCAATAAGCTTTAGTTCAAGTTCCCTCACTGCCATTTTGAGGCATGGGGATGCTGATATATGAGATGCGGGAGGCTGCTGGAGTGTGTTAATTACCATGTAATTAGAGCATGTCAGAGCAGGCTCCATGCTTGTGTACAGGCACCCAGTGTTCCTGGCTTCCTGAGCAAATGCTCTAACCACTCAGGTACTGGGCCTAAAACTTAGCTCCGTTGGAGTTGGTGAAGCTAAACTGATTTAAACCAACCAAGGATCTGGCCCTATAGCATTAGAATAAGAAATGCATCTGATCAGTGCTGTAATGCAAGAGCAGTTTATAAGGCAATATATGCTAGTTCCCTGATTCATGATATAATACAACTTCTGTCAAAGTAACCAACAATAAGGTTCTGAAAGAATGGATTACTTAACAAATTTGGTCTTCTGGCCAGCTACAGACATCATAATTTTACTGGTATAAGTGATCAGAAACCACTTAAGAAGAACAGAACAGCAGTTTGGCTTACATAGACTGGTTTAAAAATGGTGACACCTGGTCTAAGGTTTTCCCCCTGCCCCCCACAACAAAGGGCGGATGTGTGTTTTGTTCGCTACCTGTCTAAACTACACCGCTTACAGAAAACTGTAACTTAGATCGATTCTGCCTCAGGCTTTTTGAATATCTTTACCTAGCCCTAATGCAAATTGTGAAGAAGTATACTCCTGGGATACAGACAGGCTAGTAAGAGTAGTCTTTGTACAGATTTCATGGTAAATTTCTAGTTAAATTACGCAGCTCATAAAGAAATATAAACTGAATGGCCTGCAAGGACTCTGAGTGGGAGCACCAGGAAGAGGTTATAATACTGCTATATTACTAAAACAAATACTAGTATCAAAGACAGGTCTAGGAAAAGCTACATATAAATATGCAATACAAGTCTGCTAGCAGTGCTGAATGCCAGCTAACAGTGATGATGCTAAATTAGTTTCTCTGGTGCTATTTTGAGCACCAAAGTATGAGATTTTCATACTGAGGTTTTGATTCCACTCATTTTATTTGATTAACTGCTCACACACCTGGGCCTGTAGCTCATCCATATTTTATGGCGGGTCAATTATAAAGAAAGAACCTGGGTAATGTACTTTGTGTGAAGAGTATGTCAGTCATCTAACTGCATGACAGACTATTCATCTCAGGCAAGCCACTGTTAAAACAGTTATGATATTGATTTATGAGATGTCTGTCTTTGTGCCTCTCTCTCCCTTTTGGCTACCTCTTAAACTTGCCCACTTCTTGAATGAAATGCTGCAACAGCTTGAAAGCTCACAGCAGCCTACAGAACAACATATGCCAGGAAATAAAAAATATCATATTGAGTTAAAACTGCATTGCAAATATTGTTACCAATTCCTACAGAAGACTTCGTCAAGGGTGTAGGGATTAACATGTCTCCTCTTGTGCACAACAGTTGGTCACAAGAGATCCAGACTTATGGACTTTGTTTTCTGTCCCGACTTCCTCCTGTGTCTTGAATCTCAATCCAAACCACGCACATTTTACATGTCTTATTAAGCATTTGGACTATTGTATTTTGTGTGAAAGTTAAGGAACAATGAAACACAATATTTTAAACAATGCAGTTTTTTAACTCATGCTAGAGAAAATAAAATTCTCAACTATCTAGCCAGCAGGAGCTTTGCAGGCGCTTAATGTTAGTTCTTTAAAAGCTTGTGTCTCATCAGCATTGCATCACAACATATAGAACAAATCATACATATATGCTTTTGTAGAAGTGGTTACAGTACAGGGAAAACTGTAAAAGTAAATAAATAAATAAATAAATAAAATAAAAATCCTAAAAAATGTTCAGTCAACCTGATGGCTCCCTTAGTTAAGGATGTGTCCAACTGATCTTATGATATTGATGAATACATCTAGACCCTTACAAATATTTTAATTCATTGAATGCTGGCACTAAAGACAGCATGATTTTAGCTGCATCAAAAGTCACTACAGAAGGCCTCTGGTTGTGAAATTATGGACACTTAGACCATATGATATCCTATAAATAACCTTCATTTTGAGTCAAACGGCTCTGGGTGGAAAAAGAATTGGAATATTTTATTTTGTATGATTCTACAATGATTAGAGCAAGTCACAAAACCCACAGTCCTTTAAGTTAAGGTCATCTGGGGGAACAGTCGAATGAATATGTTGAAACACAGGTAAGTCAGCAGGTGTTCCCCAAGTGCTGGATATTCGTGTACCTGCACTTTCCTGCTTTGATCTATGTACCATGGATGGTCCCTACAGGGAATTTAAAATCCTTTCTTACTGAATAACTGAAACGCTGAATTTAAGGTGCCTTCAGCTGAGAGAATTTTACTCAAGTTACATTAAGGTCAGGAAGAGACTGCAGCAGACCATTACACCAGATTTTATATATCTATATCTATTAGATGAGATGGTCATCATTAATGATAAAACTTTAAGATCTACTTTCCTTCCATGTGAATGACCGTTATTTGATCCCAGGATGTAAGAAAAAACTGTAATCTTGAAAAAGATTAAGATATTTTTTCCTGAGAACTGCCACAGAGAGAATCATTACAGTCCTTGTTTTTTAGTGTTATCTTGCTAAATATTATTTTGTTTTACTAGTTAGCTTTCCCTCGTTTTCCTTGCTGACAACTCCATTTTAGAAGGGAAATTGGCTCAGTTTACACTAAATATGAGGTTCACATACTCATTTCTTATCTGAATTAAAAGCATAATTGTATATATATAATGCAATGGACAGCAAACAATGTCACTTACTGTGCAGCCTACTGAAGTCACTATTGGGCCTTTTAAAACTGTGTTCTATATCATGGAAATACTTAAACCATTGACTATAATATAGAATATTTAATTTCACCTTTGTCTAAGTGATACACCTAGCACTTAACAGCTACTACAGTCTCTCTTTAGGGGCATGTGAGTTTCTAGAGTTCTTATGGTCTATTTTATATTTACTTATTTTTGGACTCTCTTTCAGAGCTATTTGGGGACTTGTTAGATTCTTGGTTCCTTCATGCCAGGATTCTAATAAGGATAGACCATAATAGTAGCAGATGATCAATTTGTCATCTTAGTGACATTAGTGCAACTTTAGTAATAGTGTGATGAAGATTTGGTCCATGTTACAGTATATCTGCCGACATTTTTATGCCACTTCCCATCTAACTGTGAGATGTCAAAGAATAGTGGCAGCATTTTCATGCATTTTAATATATAGTTACCTTAGTTCTGGGTCTAAAATGTTCTGGTTTGAAGAAGTATAAGGGTAGATTTGCCCCTTATAAACTAAATTAGAGAGAGACAGCATAAGCTTTCATGAGCCCGAGCTCATTTAATCAAATGCTATGCTGATGAAGTGAACTTGGGCTCATAAAAGCTAGGCTATACATCCCTAATTTAGTCTACAAGGTGCAAATCTACCCTGTCTTCTGCCTGATTTCAGACTAACACTTACCTCTCTCTGTTCATGGGTTTGAAGAAACATCAATGTTTGGGGCTGAATCCCAACTAAATCTCTGCAAGACCTTTTGCTAGGCCTTACAGTTCTCTGTTCTCTCTCTTCATATTTCTACTAACCTGCAGTATTTCTAAATGCACTAAATAAGCCTCACCATCACTCTGGTGGTGGGCGGATGGGTAAACTAGCAGGGAACCAGGCAGGTTTCTAATAGATACCCCTCTGATTTCAGCTGAAAGTTCTCTGAGAATGTTTTGGTCTGGATAAATTAGTATTTTCTCCCAGAAAAATACTCTATTAGAAAATGTTTTACCAAGTCTATTTAGCATACCCTTTAGGGAGACATAAGCAATGGTTGTGCTACCACAGCCATGCAGTGAAACCCCAAATGTAAGCAAAGGTGAGAATTCTTTAATGATACTAAAAAAATCAACTATTTACTATAGGATTCTTCGTAAAAGATATATTTCAATAGTAGGTCTGGAAACTGCAGGCCTGCTGTTGAGCTTACAAATGCTTTATGGTCCCTCTGTCGTAATTTTTAGGATTCCATTTGTTTCCCTAATTTCCTGTTTCACTGCTTTTCTTTATGGACCTCTAGACTTGATCCTAAAATCATAATTGGGGACAGTTTCCTGAAATGTGTGTTCTCTAGTTTTGGCTTGCCTCCTTTCCCTGGCTAGGCTCTATAGCATTACATTTTTCAGAAGAGATCTCTGACATCCTGCTCTCCTTTTTTTTTTGCCACTATATCATTTTCTTAAGCTAAGGTAGATTGGCTGTATTTAGTTAACATAACAGATATGTTAGCCCTTAATTTAAATTTAGTTCCTTTTTCTTAATACAGGAGGAGAAAAACTTCCCATTTGCTGTGCCACAGTGGAACAGAGTTTTACTTCCCTATACTTCTCCACTATGGACAGAATATATCCTGTGTTAACAGGTAGAGGACTTATAGTTTCCTGACTGAAATCATCAGCTATGCCAAAATGTTGAGGCTTGTTGATTTTTATCATTATCTTCTTATTTCTACTGTGATAGCAACTAAAAGCATCAGGTAAGATCGTTGGGCTAGGTGTAGTTCAAACACATGGTAAATCAGATTCTACGCCAAGAAAAGTTTGCAGTAGGCGTGTCTACAGGTTCATTAATGCACCTTGGGTGCATTTAGTTTAGTATTTGCTTAATAATATGCTAACTAAATGTGCAGTAACCATAGTTTCTGTGCAGTAGTGCCAGTGTATGTTTTTTTCATGACACTTACTGTACGTTAGCCTAATGACACTGCGCAGTAGGCTATTAGCACAGTTTTTAACCACCATGCTACTGTGCAATGCTGTTAGGCTAATGCGCAGTAAGTGTCTCATGTAGATGTGCCCAGTATGAATGGATGAGATGGAGAATGAGGAGAACAGAGGGATGAGATGACTTGCTTGAGGTCACTCAGCGTAACCTAATGAGTGGTGGGCAACTGGGCCACCTACCTCAGGCACCCATTGACAGGGGGTACACGAATGGCAGCTGCTGCCACTGCTGTCCAGCTGTCACTGCTGGCCTGGTCTCTGCTTCCACTGCCCTGTGACCTGGTTGGTATGCCTCTGCCAGTAGCCTAGGTGGGGCAGAAGCCAAGTCTGGTGTCTTCTGCAGTGAACTATCCTGAATCTCAAATTTTAAAAACACCCAGATTAAAGGCCTGATTACAAAGCCTGCTTTTGTTCTCATTTATTCTGGTCCAGATTTATTACAGTTAGCACGGGTTTTGGCCTACCACCTGACTGGAACTTGCTTTTTTAAATTTCTCATTTTATATTATTTTTTTACAATTTGATAAAGGATTTTGTTTATATCCCTGAGAATTTGTATTTAGAATTTTAGCACGGGATGTCTTTGTTTGAATTCCAGTCTCCCCTGAAAGCAGAAGGAAGTACTAGAATGGGGTGCTAATGAGAAAAAATGAATATGCAAGAAAACATAGTGTTTTCAAACAGAGAACTGGTAACTAATATGCAAGTAATGCAGTATAATTTATTTCCTAAGTTTTTATTACAGAGATTTATACTGTCTAAAATATAAGGATCAAGATAGTCTTACCTTAGAGACTTTAGAATCTGAGGCTGCATTGTATATCTGACTTCTATGTGGTGGTGTCAGTGTGAATAAATATGGCAGATTCAAACATCATTGGGTGTGTCTACACGTCACCATACAACAACATTACTATGGTGCCGTGCTTAAGTACTAAAGCATAGCACAGTTTCATAGGGTCAGAAGGGACCTGAGGAGATCATCTAGTTCGACTCCCTGCCATGGCAGGAAAGAGTACTGGGGTCAAACGACCCTGGCCAGATGTTTGTCCAGCCTTTTTTTAAAGACCCCCAGGGTAGGAGCCAGCACCACTTCTTTTGGAAGTTAGTTCCAGGTCCTAGCCGCCCTGACAGTGAAATAGCGCCTCCTAATGTCTAGCCTGAAACTACCCTCCACTAGCTTGTGTCCATTGTTTCTTGTAACTCCTGGGAGTGCTCAGGGGAACAGGGACTCTCCCAATGCCTGCTGGTCCCCCTTGACTAGTTTGTAGACTGCCACTAGATCCCCTCTCAACCTTCTCTTTTGGAGGTTGAACAGGTTCAGGTCCTGTAGCCTCTCCTCATAGGGCCTGCCCTGCTGACCCCTGATCATGTGGGTGGCCCTCCTTTGGACCCTCTCCATATTGGCCACATCCCTCCTGAAGTGCGGCGCCCAGAACTGGATGCAGTACTCCAGTTGTGGCCTGACCAGTGCTGCATAGAGGGGGAGGATCACCTCCTTGGACCTGCTTGAGATGCATCTGTCGATGCTCGACAAGGTATAATTGGCCTTCCTGACCGCGTCCCCACTTTGTCAGCCCATGTACAGTACAGGTGGTTACTGTGCTGGGTGTGCAGTGCACGGTTAGATTTTGCTCCCACGTTGCCGTAGCAGTGTGCTATAACCTGGGAGCACATTGCTATGGTGATGTAGCTGGTGATTACGTGTAGACCCGCATGATTGCTACGTCACCATAGTGTGTTGCTACGTTGCCGTAGGGCAGTGTGTGGACGGACCCATTATGACATAAAGCACGTGCTCTTGGATATACCTGTTGCCCATGCAGTCTGCTGCCTGGGTGGAAAGTTCAAATGCATGTGACCTCTCTATATCTGATTGATGGGTGATTCACAGATAATATAAACCTAAATTTTGCTGTACTTTAAGGGACTGTCTTTAACTTGGAAGGAAAAGATCCTGTGCTTTTTTTTTTCTCTGCTGACTGATACCTATATGCATGTCACCACTGACTCATTACACAAGCAAAAGTACACTTTCATACCAGGAATTTACCATACAATTATTTGCCTATGTGTGTATATATATGTATATATGTATTTTGTAAGTTGATTTTAGGTAACTATATTTCAAAACCTGGCCCCTTAATAAATAAGGGGGAGCTATACACATAAATGTTTACCTTACCTTGTTTTAAAACTTTCTTTGAAGAAATTCCTGTACAAAAACTGGCAGTAGTGTTAAAGCTGGTCACTTACAGCTCGCCACACTTTTATTTTAAGTTTTTCATCATTATTAATGGATTAGAAAGTCACTGTAATAACACCAGTCAAAATCAAGTACTCCCATCTTAAATACTTCAACTGGAATTTCATTGTAATTCAGCACATTTGACACACTTATTTGAGGCAAAACACAGTTAACATCCAGGTTAAACAAACTGACTTTCATTATGCCTTAGCTCTGGGATACTAGATGCAACACTGACTTCAAAGTTGCACCTGCCTGAAGTAAATACTGAAAAAATTAAGAACTTCAAAGCATCATAATGTTCAAGTATTCCATTAAGTCTTAACAGCCTCTGCCCCGCAAACAGAAGCATTTGCATAACCAATTAGTTTATCATAGTAAATAATCCACTGACATTTACAATAAGTATCCCCACTGCAGGTTGAAGTAAATATTAAGTTGCATGTAAAGTTATAAATAGTAAGAATTTTGATGCCAGGCACAGTTTTAAAATACTGTGGAAAATAAATGAGCAGGGGCTGTGTGAAGTGAGTTTGCATGTCTTGGTATACTGTTCAAATGCTCAAGTTTCCCATCGACTAAAGGGTCAGCTGTCAAAATTCACTAGTGTATTTTCATTATTCACATTAGGTGGTGCATCTGTCCATGCAGAAGTGAAATGTTTAATTCTAAATAGTATCCCAGCAGAGGTGGTGCAGTTGCTATCCTTGGAGGTGTTCAAGAGGAGGCTGGACAAGCATCTTGTTGAGCTCGTTTGAGCCCAGTTACCTCCTGCCCATGGAAGGGGACTGGACTCGGCGATCTTACAGGTCCTTTCCAGTCCTTTGATTCTATGATTCTATGATCTTGAAACAAGAAATAGCCCCAGTGGGAGGAAGCACAGTGTTTTAAAACATAGGATTGGCAGTATTCTATTCCTTGCTTTGCCAATTAATTGATACAAGAACTTATGAGAGTCACATGACCCATAGCAAAACGGAGACCCAACTTAGGAATGAGAATAATATTATCCTTGTTATGCAGGCTTGCTGTAAAACTTGTAAAACTAAAATCTGTGAAGAAGAAATGTGCCAGAGAAGTGACAAATATCATCTTATAATGATCAAAACTGCTATCTGAGGACTATACTAATCAAGGGGGGATACTTTGAAAAATATAGAAGTCTAGGGGTCTAGTTGTAGAGGGCTGCACATCACTCAGGGTCCTACTCTGTCAGTACCTCTTATTAGCAGGCCCCTGCCAACTACCATATTTTATGGAGTATAAGTTGAGGTTTGGAGTCAAAATATTTACCTTTTAAGTGTCTACCTTGACTTATACACCATATCAAGGAGTGTAGGTTGTAGCCGTGTTGGTCTAAGGACATAGGCAGACAAGGTTCCTTGGGTGAATCTGATATCTTTTATTAGACCAACCCAAATAGTTGGAAAATAATTATTAAGCAAGCTTTCGGGTTCAAAAACCCTTCGTCAGGCTAAGGAAGTTTCAGCAGTTGGTGTGTGCTCTTCCTGGATGGAATGAAAAGTAAAGAAGCCAGGGGCTGGGTTGGTATGCATACAAGACAGGTAGTCAGTGAAAATGTAGATTGAGGAGTCAATGGGTGGGAGACAGGCGAGGGGGGTGGGGGGAGAGAGAAGGGGGATGAAAGTGGAGAGATACCTGGGGAGTCAGATGTCAGGCAGGTTATAATGTGTCATAAATCCAATGTCTATATTTAGTCCATGATTTTTAGTATCCAGGAGGTTGATGAAGTGGAGTTCATAGGCTCGTCTCTGGGAAGTGTTTTGTAGGTTTCCTTTGAGGATCAGGACTGAGAGATTGGAGAGAGAGTGGTTTTCTTATGAGAAATGTGCCCCCACAGGTAATTGGGTATTCCTGTCTTTGATAGATTTTCGGTGTGCGTTCATTCTGGTGCGCAGTTGTTGTTTGGTCTCTCCTACATATTTTCCATCAGGGCATTTGGTGCATTGGATGAGGTATATTACATTTCTGGAGGTGCAGCTGTAAGATCCAGGAATGCTGATGGCTCTGTTGTGGGGTGTAGTAATAGTGGGGGTGGTGGAGATGTGTTGGCAGGTTTTGCATTTCTTGTCCTGGCACGGTCTGGATCCTTTTGGTGTGTTCTGGGCTTGAGGAAGTTTGCTTCTGGTGATGAGGTTGGCGAGGTTTGGTGCAATGTAATATACCTCATCCAATGTACCAAATGCCCTGATGGAAAATACGTAGGAGAGACCAAACAACAACTGCGCACCAGAATGAACGCACACCGGAAATCTATCAAAGCCAGAAATACCCAATTACCTGTGGGGGCACATTTCTCATAAGAAAACCACTCTCTCTCCAATCTCTCAGTCCTGATCCTCAAAGGAAACCTACAAAACACTTCCCAGAGATGAGCCTATGAACTCCACTTCATCAACCTCCTGGATACTAAAAATCATGGACTAAATATAGACGTTGGATTTATGACACATTATAACCTGCCTGACTTCTGACTCCCCAGGTATCTCTCCACTTGAATCCCCCTTCTCTCCAGGTATCTCTTCACTTTCATTCCCCCCCCCCCCCGTGCCTCTCTCTCACCCATTGACTCCTCAATCTACATTTTCACTGACTACCTGTCTTGTATGCATACCAGCCCAGCCGCTGGCTTCTTTGCTTTTCATTCCATCCAGGAAGAGCACACACCAACTGCTGAAACTTCCTTAGCTACACCATATCAATACTTTTGACCCCCACCCCAGTACTGCCATGGCCCTGGCCAAAACCCGGCCTGGCTTTGATCTGACACAACCTTTTTCACCTACTGACAGTGTCCGTGTTGCTGGAGGCCATGGGGCCCATGCTCAGCCAAAGAGTAGCCCAAGGGCCCTGCTGTCAGCATGGAGACGCTGCTCAGCCAGGTGCTGAGCCTGGCCACATCTCCTGCAAGCGATGCTGCCTGGTCTGTGCCAGCTGAGTCCAGCCCTGTCCCCTGTGAGTGGTGCTGGGCTTGGCGCTCAACTGGCACAGCCCAGGTAGCACCACTCACAGGGGATAGGGCCATGTCAGCTGAGCACTGAGCTGGGCCCCATCTCCTGCAAGCCATGCTGCCTGGGCCACGCCAGCTGAGCGCCAAACCCGGCCCCATCCCCTGTGATTGGTGCTGCGGCACATGTGCACCCCTCAGATGCCCACCCTGCAATGAGGTCATGCAGGGGCTGGTATAAGTCAATCCCATATTTCTGATCCAAAAAGTTAGGTTGGCATATACACCAGATCTATGAAACTCCTACCTTTTTGGATCAGAAAAATGGGGTCAACTTATACACTGCTTTGACCTGTACACTATGAAATATGGTAAATTCGGTGGTGCAAACTTGACTAGTTCTTTAATAATAAGTACTATTTCCTCCTTTTCCGAACAAACCCACTAGCTGTCTTCTCTTATATAATGAAGCCAATTATCATAACCTCCAGCTAGTGAAATTCTGCCAGATTCTATAGAATCCTCTTTCAGTTTCTGATGGGAGAAGAAGCACCAGGGTCATTCAGTTGTTAATGACTCAGAAGCAGTAAATGTTAACCAAAGACAACTGAGGACCCACATATGAAATTCTGAAACATAGTCTAGTTCAAAGGAAAAAAAAACTATGGTACTTTAAGCCTGGAAATATGGCAAATATCAAACATAGTGTCATTGGTATATGGTCTTTTGAATGTACTTTACAAGAAGCAATGCAATTAAAGAAAAAATTTGCATTTTTTTCATGTTCTCTGTGAAAAGTCAGTTGTATTGCAGGAGCGTCAGTTTGACTATTTTTTGCTGTGTGTATCAGTTGATAGGGATGTCTCTTGACTGATATGTTCATTGTATATAATATTTGTCATCGGTTGGGGTTAGAAGCTATTTTCTGTGATGAAAATCTTGGTTCATTGATAGATACAGAGACTGACTCCACTTTGATGTACAAATGGCAGACAGGCTTTTACACATTCTAATTAGTGCTTCCTTAAAAGTGATTAAAGGATTTTATTTTATTTATTTATTTATTTTTTTTACTTTCCACTGTTAACTGACAGAATTTACTGCTGCCACATAATGAGACCAATAGTTTGGTGAGATGTAAAAAATGGAATAGGTATGCTGATGGATCATGCGACTATCCCAGTTGCACTGAAGTGGTAATAGAGGTTAGAAGGAGGATAAACCCTCCTGCCATAGGGATTTCCAGTTGACAGGAATTAAGAAGAAACTTCCACATCAGTCCCTGAAGGGTTTCCTTTATCTCATGCTGTAGCCTTTAGTGCTGGCACATCAGAGACATGATTCTGAACTAGATGGGCCAGTGCCATTACATTTCTGATTTTCTTGCATGCCTGCTTGAACTTGACTGTTACTTTAATAAACAGTAAGTACACCTTGTTCATTTTGGACTTACTAGGACTGCACTTTTTATGGTTAATTATGTGTACATAATGGAGTTAGTTCTGCCTCCCCTTACTCATGGACAGGACCTTTGTTCACAAGTAGTCCTATTAATAATGTCATAAGGCACCAGCCATGGGAACAAGGGTTGCAGAATCTGACACAGTGATAGTAATTCAATATAGTGCTGTAAGGTTTGTGAAAGATGTTGTTCAAAGTGCTGTATGACTGGCGCACACTCTGGGTAGACAGTGCTATTCCTGTGAATAGGGGTAACATTTTCCAGTGTGCTTACATAACTTGGGAACTAAGTCCAATTTTCAAAAGTGACATGAGCGCTTAAAAACCACAAAAGTTTTGATGAAACGTAGGCTCCTAAGTCATGTAGGCACTTTTGAACATTTTTTGCTAGCTCGTCCATTCTCAGATTGTCTTGGAATTAATTTTGGTTTCTTCAAAGATGACAATTCCAGCATTATAGCAACTCTATAATCACAGTGGCTTCCACAGTTCCTGCGACTCTTTATTAGCAGATCCAAGGATACAGGAACCTTAATTTCTGAAATTTCCTCTAGTTCTTATCTGTACTCTTAGTTGAGTATCAAGTTATCTTTAGACAATATACCAGCAAAGAAGCCTAAATCAGTTTATCTCTTGTGAGCATGTACTCACGCACACGCATGCACACAGAGGTTGTATTTCAATGCATGCATATTAATTTATCACTACATCATTACTACATGTGGGGCATTATTTATATACTTAACATGATAGGCTATTATTTTCATTTACTCAATCATCTTATCATTCACACTGGCCACGTCTACACAAGATGCTGGCTGCACAATGTTGTTACTGCACAGCCATTTAGTACTTGCATACAGAATACTAAATGACTGCACAGTAACCAGAATTACTGCAGTACCATCACTGCACAGCTTTTTGGTGATGCTGACTGTGCAGTATCTCTTTATGATTGCACAGTAGCATTGTGTCACACTTCATTATTTATTTTTATTAGATGCTTACTTTTCCTGCTTTTTCTTTTGAAACCTACACGTTCAAAGTTGGAGCTGCATGAACTTTTCAAATGGACTGGTATTCAATTGGGAGTCATACGATCCTGACGAGAATAGTCCCTATGAAGTTGAGAAGAAATAATCCCTAGCATCTCAGTGTCCTTAAACAAGCTGTACATCTCAGAAAATATCAGCGAGATTTATTGGTGAGGGAGAGGGAGATGAAGGAAAGGCTAAGGATAAGACTATCATTTGTAACTTTTAAATCACTGATGAGCCTGATGGAAAGGAAGCCCTTTGAAGTCTCTCAGACTGAGTGGTGTGAATTTTTCCTAGCTATTCCTTTTGCGGCTTTTCTTTTGAGCTGTGATTTACATCTTAAATCAAAAATGCTGCACTTAAGCACTAAATAAATTTGTATCTTTCAGCTGATGAAGGGAAGACACATTGAACTGCTTGAAAATGTAAAATAATATAATATTCTGTATCACTTTTAATCATATTTTGGCTTTTATGTCTTCAGAGTAAGTGAAGTGAATTGGTGACTCTGGCTGCCTATATATGTGCTCTGACACATTTTAATTAGAACGTGTTGGACCAGACTTGCTTAATTGAGTCTGCTCCACATTCCAATTAGAATGCTGCAGAGTTGCTGCAGAGTCATGTGTATTAAGCCTCCATGTATTTTAAAAATGCCTGCAGGATGCTTTTAACTAAACCTCATCAAATTAGGTTAGGATAATAGTGTCCCATGGCCATTTTTAAATGCATGGGGGGCTTAACACATTTGGTGGTATAGCATTTTAATGAGTGGCTGCCTGGAAGCTGCTCTAATTAACCTTCTCCCCCCCCCCATCTGAGCACCTGTATGGGCAGCCTCTGTTTTTTTTATCTCATATTTTTCACTTGTCCTCTCACCAGTGCCATAGCTATGAAATTTGACACCTGGGGCAAAGCCCACAGCAGCAGCCTGCCTTTGCCCTGCGTACAGATCCGGTGGGGCACATGCCACCCCATGCTTGCCCGGGACTGCATGCAGTGGTGGGAACCGCCCTTCCCTGTTCCTGTTTCCCCCCAAATTAGCCACTTGCTGCTCTGTCCCTTGTCCTGCCTCAGCTGGGCAGTGCCTGTTGGCACCCCTTTGCTTTGGCACCTGGGATGGTCGCTCCCCTTCCCCCTACTTGCTACGGCACTGCCCATCACTCAACAGAATTCTGCCAGACTTAGAGCTCTTTCCCCATACTGTCTGGTATCCAAAAGGTGTTCTTGACCATAACTCTATTTCCTGTGATTAATGTGATATTGATTAATTTTGTTACTCTGACAAATATGATTTGACCAACAGAAGTATACAAATACGAGTCTGTTATGTGAACATCCTGATAAGTGTGCTGTAGATGTCTGTGGTACTTTGTGGCAGGGTTATTTGGTTTTGTTTTATGGGCTTTGACCACTTCAGAGTAATATCTGTCCCAAACTGTAACATTAGATAGAACCTTGTTCTGAATGTCAAGTATCTCTATAGCCTGGGGATGTTAAGATCTGGAATTTTTGACTGGCTTTATATTAAACTTAGTGAGCTATGAATTCTGGGTTGGATTCTGAATAACTTCAGCCACTAGAGGTGGGAATACAGGAACTTCAGGAGCATTTTCCTGAAGTTAAATGCTCCAGGATTTAGCATTTAAAGATGCTAAATGCTAAGGATTTGGATAAAATAAGCAGCTCAGTATCAAAGAATTAATTTATACAATGAAAAAAAATCTTGTTTGACTTGCTACATAGAAACAGCATTCTTCACTAAATGTTCCAGTGCTAGAAAATGAGGGATTCTTGGGCAATTTCCTAGAATTGGGTGATGTGGGATGGGTGATGGTACTCTCAATGATAGTGAAACACAATTTCCAAATGTCTTCATCCTAAAATGTTGTTTCATCTATTGGGTGGAATTGATTCTTAATTATATAGGCATCTGCTTTTTCAAACAAAAGTTGCACTTCCCAGTTTGCTATGATTTTCTGGATCATACCATATGCTGTAAAAAGCATCTCTTCATTCCAAAAAACAGCAAAAGAAAGAAGTGGCCTCTATGTATGTATGAATAAACAACATGGACTGGCTACTTCATTCCAGACCTGAGTTAGTTCCTTTACTCAGTAAGAAGGTCTAAAATAAAAACAAACAACAATACAGCTTGAAAGTGTAAAGTGTAGACTGTGCCAAATATTTTATGGCCAGCACAGTTTTCAAGCACCTGGCAAGCACAATTAATTCATTTTCCATATGTCATTGGCCAGTCAGTTCCTCAGGACATTCCCTTCTAACTCACAGATACTTGATAGGCACAATCAGCCAGAATTTGGCCTCCAGCCTTGTTCTGTTGTCACGTGTGCAAACTGTAAGGACGGAAGTATATCTCGCTTCTGTTTTTGTCTTCCAGGGGGTAACTTCTTGATGATTTCCTTTACGTTTATTTTTCTTTCCCATTAATGTAGCACAATGTGTCAACAGAACTTTGATAGAAACATATTTGGAATACTGAAAGTATTTTTAGGTGCCTAGACACAACTGGCTCTTGGTATAGTATGCAAACTATCAGTGGTATGCTGTAATCACCTAGCTTTCAAAAGGGGGGGGGGGGAGGGAAGAGAGAGAGAACACGATCATCCACACAGCTGCAATGAATTGGATGTATGTGCGGTGTGAATGCTGATGTTCAGTACTGCCGTCTGCAGGAGAAAATGTTTCAAACTTCATGTTTGAAGTTTCCTGCCTCAAGCTCTCAAAAACTTGAGAGGGTCCAGAAAAGAGCCACCAATATGATCAGGGACTTGCAAGGCAAGCCATACGAGGGACGGCTGAGGGACCTGGGCCTCTTTAGCCTAAAGAAGAGTAGGTGGAGAAGGGACTTGATAGCGATTTACTGCTATATCAGAGGACTGCAACAGGAGCTCGGTGAACAACTGTTCACCAGGGCACCCCATGGGAAGACCAGGACCAATGGATACAAACTCCTGGAAGGCTGCTTCAGGCTTGATACCAGAAAAAACTCCTTCACAGTCAGGGTGTCCAGATTGGAATAAACTCTTTCTAGAGGTGGTGCAGTCACCTACTCTGGTGGCTTTCAAGATGAGACTAGACAGTCACCTCGCTGGGGTCACTTGACCTCAGTTGTCTTCCTGCCTAGAGCGGGGGGGCTGGACCCGATGATCTGCGAGGTCCCTTCCAGCCCCGTACAATCTATGAATCTGTGTGCATTGGAGAAGAAAGTCTGGAAAGTATCTGACCTTGGTATTCATTACTGGCCAAGCTAGAAGGGTTTGGTTCTCTAGCCCACTGAATGGGGGTAGAGGCCTCTTGATACCACAGTATTTAATTGACTGGCAGCTGTGATTTTCTTTCAAAGATGACAATTTCAGTTTCCCAATCAAGTGTTTTCTACCATGTCACACAGGGAGAGTACATGTATACTTGATGTAGAACTTTGGATGTTTTCCATTAGGTTTCTCCCAGATCACTTGTTGAGTTGTTTTTTGAGCTGCAAGCTTGACTTAAATATGCAGAAGATTCCTTCACGTAACAGGAACACAAGACTGGAAAGGACAACTTTGGGCCCTCAAATCCAGCCACTTGTGTATGCAGACATCTGTTGGTCCAGAAGGGTCCATAGAAACATCTACTGAAGCCCCTTCGATAACTCACAGCCACAAAGCACCAAAAAAAAGGAAACCTATAGTGTGCCACAGAGGGAGTACAGGAGAGACAAGGGCACCACCGATGGGAAGTTCTCTGGCTTCTCAAATGAAACCTAAAATCTTTTTATATTATTATTAAAAATAAATTAAAATAACGCTAGTTTCTATAACTGAAATGCCCTTTCTCAATTTCTTACTTTCAGTAACTGTGTCTGTTGTATAGGAAGGACAGCCAGTTAAGCAATGGCTACAGGGATCATTGAAGGCTATTTTTCCTCATGAATGCATAACAGCCTGTCGCATCTTTGTATATATGAAAACACTCCATAGCTGGAGAAGCTGAGAATTGGTCCTTTTTTGTTCACATGAGCCACTCCAGATGTTCAGTTTGTGTAATTATTAAAGTCTCTTCAAGACTGAGTAGAAAAAAATGTATGTCATTAAGACAAAGTAAATTACCAATAATTAACCAGTGGTAGTTGACACATTTATAGTATGTGAGCTTGTGTATAATATACCATACATGTTTATATACCTTACTTATCCATCAGTAACAGTTATCAGAATGCCTGAGCTTCTCAGATCAAGTATCTATTCTAGTTCTCTAAGATTCCCCCGATTTGCTTTTCAATAATGCTGCCCATGAGACTATCTTAATCTTTTCCCAGGGTAAACTGGGCTGCTTTTAAATAGCTCTGCTTCTTTCTGTAGTTCTGTGAAATTGTTTATCTGCTCGGAGGCTGTCTTGCTGAGTTACTGATAAAACTAATCTTGCATCTTGTGCATGTTCAAACAGTGTGTGAGGAAGTCTGGAATATGGTGTCTGGCAAATGCTGTGACACTTCATGTTCAATATCTTTGGTCGCATGATGCAGTCAGTGCGGGAGAATGTCTTACTGTCTGAGACTGAGACTTTGGGAATTTATGCTTCAGTCTTCCTCTAAAATATTTAAGCATTCATTTTAGTGGGAGTTGGATGCCTAAATGAGTTGAGTTTCTGGGTCCAACTGATCAAGAGGTTGTTTGCACATGGACACTCAGGAAAATTAATGGTACAAATTTAAAGCAGAGTAATAAAATGCCGGTGTAGTCACTTAATTAAAATTGAAAAGGCCTTAATTTGATATAGCTTAATTCACTTTGGAAGGGAAATTAGATTAATCAAATTAAGGCTGCTTTAATTCTAGATATATTGAAACCTATATATAGGTTTTAGTAAAGTTTAATCCACTTTAAAGTTAATTCAGATCAATTTTCTTTGTCCCCATTTAGATAAGTTATAACATTGAGCCTATAGAAAGGGACTCGTAGAGAAGGCCACTCTCTAGGAGGAGTGTTTGAGCCTGGAACTCAGTTTGTTCATGTACAGGTTGCATTGCAAGACTCCTCTCTTCTGTGTCAGATTTTTATTTTTTAGAAATTTGCACCTTTTTATATTTCTTTTAAAATGATATGGAAAAGATGACTTACCAATTTTGCTCTGTCATTGCTAGGCCAGGATTCTGGGTGAGGACAGTGTCTGATCCTGACTCTAATACATGGATGTCATATGGTCATTAGATGTTATCCATGTATTAGAGTCTATGGGGATGAATCATCTTCACCCAGAGGAAGTTGCATGGAAATAACTCCTAACTAGGATGTTAGAAACAGGAGAAATGGATAAAAAGAGAGAGAATCTGTTGGTAATATTTTTGTAGCAAGCAGATGATAGAATATGTTTCCAATTGTTACATAATCTCTTGTGTGACTAACAAGGCCTTGCACAGAGCAGTATGCAATGTTTGATACAAAAAGGAATAGCCATAAATACCAAGAACATTTTTTGTGTTCTAGGGACTTGTACACAAAGAGGGCATTGATAGCTGTATGATAGTTCTCTCACTTATCTGGTGGGTTTTATTGGTTTAGGTTTATCAAAATGTATTATTAGCAGGGAAATCCCATTATGCAAACTCTATTTCACAGCAGTTTTATGCAGTCAGTCAATATAATCTGCTATCATAATGTGTCTGCATTATTACTCTTTTGAGAGGAACCTAAGTTCTGAGACCGCTCTAGAATCAACCTGTTGCAATTAGACAGTTTGGTTGTTCTCAGTTTTAACATTGTGAAGCTCAAATATGCAGATCCTTCACAGGTGGAATGAGGTTTAGAAATGTTTTAGTCTAAAATAGCAGATGTAGTGTGTGATAGTCAGAGATCCTAGAAAGCCCTGGGGGTGAGTCTATTACTGGAACTTCAGGTACAGCCAAGTGGATTTTTTAAAAGCTTTTCTAGTGCCATGATTCCAAAAAGATTTGCCACCAGCTTCAAGGGGACTGGATTTCACTCTAGCGCAGAGGTTGTCAACCAGGGGTACATGTACTCCGGGGGATACTTGGGAATGCCCTAGGGGGTACGTGCAGGTGGCAGGGGATGGAGTGCCGCCACCCACCACCCCGTGCTGCCACCTTCCAGGAGCAGGGCCAGGTGGGGGTGGGGGGTAGGGATGGTGGTGAGGGCAGCAGAGCCCCTTTGTGGGCTGCACAGGCGCTGCCTGGCCAGCCGAGTGTTGTGGGGGAAGCTTGTACATAGTGGCTGCTGCCACCACCCAGCACCACGCACTGCCACTGCTCCATGTCTGGCTGCATGCCACCCTCACCCTGCTCCATGTCTGGCTGCACACCATACCCCCCACCTCCAGCTTTGCATCCAGCCACCAGGGGTACACCTATTAAGAAAGGTTGAAAACCCTGCTTTAGAGCATCCTAAATCAATATATATGTGCACAAGTCATAACGCTTACTGTAGTTACAATGTATAATAAGCCCCAAACAGTCCAGATCCTCAGAAGTTCAACTTGTTTTATAGTAATGTTTAGGGCTGTATGAAACAGCACCGTTTTGTTTCAACTTCCATTTCCAAGGGACAGTGTTTCATTTTGCTGTTTCAAAGCACTGTTCTGTTTTGTTTCATCGAAACTGTTTTGCTGTTTTGCTGTTGTTTAGACGTTTCACCCATAGGCTATTATGGAGAATCACAAAAATGCCTGTAACATTGTCACTTCTTGCCTGATTTGGATGCAGATTGCAGAGATGGTAGCCCCTTCTGAGGGAAGGAAGTCTGCCAAGTTTCAAGGAGATAGGTTCAGGGGTTTTTGTGAAATGGCACCTCAAACTGTTCAAAGCAAAACTAATATTACTTGCTGGCAGCAGCAGCATGCTGTCACTCTGCACGCAGATCCGGGGACCCACATCCCCTGAGAGCAGTCTGGCACAGCCCTGCAGCCCTCCTGGGCAGGGTGCAGGCTCCTGGATCTGCGCGTGGGATGATGGCATGCTGCCGCTGCCAGCTGGGGCCAGCACTGGGTTCTTCCCAGAGCTCGGTGCGGGCTGTGCCGGACAGACTCGGGTGCTGGCGCTGGCCCCAGCTGGCAGTGGCAGCATGCTGTCATCCACATGCTCTGCAGCTGGTGAGTGCAGAGCTTTAAAAAAAGAAAGAAAAAAAAAAGTCCTGCACTCACTGGCTCTGGCGACGGTGATTGGGGTCTCTGGGTGCTCATGGCAGAGCCCCGCTGTGCAGTATGGACTGCCCCCCTGCCTGGCACCCACACGGCAGCTGCCCCATCCCACAGGTGTAGCGTGGCTTGGCAGGGCCCTGCTTGCTGTCCCAGAGCTGGGGCAGATCCATCTAGCTGCCAGAGCTCCCAGTTCAATTCCCCAGCACTCTGATCATTCCCTCAGCTCTTCTTGGGGGCTGCAGCCCACGGATCTGTGCGCGGGGTTTCAGCAGGCTGCTGCTGCTGGCTGGGGAAATAGCCCACACCCACCGCCATCCCCAGCTAGCAGCAGCAGCCTGCTGTCATCCTGCATCATCCGGAGCCCTGCAGCGGGGAAGTGATCAGAGAGCTGGGGGAAAGAGCAGGGAGCTGCAGAATTGAACCGGGAACTGAAGGAATGTTCAGGGACCTGAATATTCCCCAGCCCCCAGTTTGCTTGCCCAGCTCTCTGATCATTCCCGTAGCTCTTCCTGGGGGGCACAGGCCCCCAGATCTGTGTGCAGGGTTTCAGCAGGATGCTGCTGCAGGCTGGGGCCAGCGGCAGCACCACAGTATTCCTGGCGCTTGGCGCAGGCTGTGTGAAGCAGCTGGTGCTGGCCCCAGCCTGCAGCAGCAGCCTGCTGAAACCCCGCATGCAGATTGCGGCCTGCACCCCCTGGGAGGAGCTGCAAAAATTATCAGAGAGCTGGGGAATCGAACCAGGAGCTAGATGTCAATATCAGAGCAGTCCTTCTCCCCTCCCCCCCCCCGTTTCTGTTTAGCTGCAAGCAAGTCCGCCTCTAAAACTTGAAATGTTTTGAAACTTTTGAAACATTTTTGAGTGCCCTCGTTTCGTTTCAAAGCCTTTCCTTTCATTTAATTTCATTTTGATTTTGCTGTTTTAAGCTTGAAACGTGTTGAAACAGCTTTGAAACAAAACACCTATTGAAATTTCGTACAGTCCTAATGCATGGGGTTAAAGTGACTGTCAGACTTTGGGTCCCTTCACATTAGACTATCCTGGAGCATTGAGATTTTTTTTGCCTTCCCTCATAACCTGCAACAGGGCTGCACAACTTAAAATCATCTCTGCATATTTCACCTAATTCTGTGCCATTACAGGGGCCTTAATGCACTGGTGACACTTTCTCTCTTGCTTCCTTCCTGTAGCACTGCATAGTTTTTTTCATACTAAGCAGACTAAGTTTGTCATAGGCTGCTGTGAGGTAATTTGTGGCTGTGGCATGCATGAGGAAATGGACACTTGGAAAAATGTATATTACATGATCACAGGGTCTGGACATGAAAACCCAGTGGTTCCTTCTAGCTCTTAAAGGAGCTGAGCTGCTTGCCAGCAGTTTTTCTCCATGAGGCTGTGGAGCTAGACTTTTCCCTGTTTTTTAAAAAATATTAAACTATTCAGCCATGTAACCTGCTGCATTGGTTCTGCTGCTTAGCAATCAGGTGTGTCAGAATCAGAGCTTTGGCCCCCCAAAACTGGAGGAGATCTATTCACTTATGCCCTTCCCTTGAGGCCCTCTCACTCTGGTGCTGCTGTTTCTGTTCTGGTCTCCTCCAGGTTTTTGGACCATCTTTGAGCTTCATTGCTGTGTTTTTGCAAGATCTCTGAAGCAGTGTCTAGCTGGCCTTCCTAGACCCACTTCCGTTTTCCTCTTGTAGTCCCCACTCAGTCATTCTTCTATTCATTGTATGTCCACATAGTTTCATTTTCCTGGTTCAGTCTTCTCTGTCAGGCCCTCCGCTCTCCATTTGTTTCTCTCAGATTCTTAGGCTCTCATTCCTGTTGCACAGACTTTATTCTCCTCACCTTGTGCTTTGCCCTTAAATCCTCCAACATTCGTAATTTCTTTCCCAGATCCTTAAATGCTTACTTCTTCTGCTACTTCTTTTTTCTCTTCCAGCTCATCAGTGTGTGTAATCTACACTTGTATTCTTATGCAGCACTGTGAGATACTTCATCTGCCTCTTTGGCAAACCTGCCTCCTCTCCCCAAATTCCATCTCTTTTCCCCCCTAATCACCTATTTCATCTTTTATTATTTCCCCCTCTCAGATTTCCTTAGTTTCTTCTAATAATCTCCAGTGCTCCTGATTTTCCTTCCTCCATTTTTTCCTCTCCTCAAATGATTCATCTCACTCCTTTGAACATCCTCTCCTCCTCCTCTCACATCTTACTCTTTCCCTCTTCCTCTTAAATCTCCTTTTCTCCTCCATTCATTTTTCTTACCTTCAAATTTCCCTTGCTCCTAAAGACTGTCACTTGCTTGTTCCTAAATACTTTCTTCCTACCCTGATGACAATGGCCTTTGGTGGTGTAATTTCTTATTTGTTTGTGGAGGCCCGTTGAAACTGATGCCAGGAATATGTCTCTTCGGTATGGTAGGAATGTAATGAAACCATCTACTGTACATGGTAATCTAATTGATTACCTTGCTTTTCACAGGATTTAAGCTGTGTGTAGAATTGGACTCTAGACTCTATGAAATGGTGCTGCTACTCACGCTGCTGCTTCTATAGTAGCAGACCCTGCCTTTTTACGGCTTCCTAAACCATAGACTCTAGAGCAGGGGCGGGCAATTATTTTGGGTGGAGGGCTGCTTACCCAGTTTTGGCAGGCTGTCGAGGGCTGCTTGGGTAGCCTTGCCCCTTAACAGGTGGCCCGCCCCCTGGTCACCATCTTGGGACCAATGTCTTGGGACCAATGTCCCAGGGCCAGCACTGGTGGGGCCCAGAGTGAGGCACAGACTGGCAGGGGTCTGTGGAATTGGGCTGGGCTGCATTAGCAGGGAGGGGGGATCCGGCTCCATAGAGCCCCTGTTGGCTGGGACCCCACACTCCTGCCACCCTGCTCTGGGCCCTGTTGGCACTGGCCCCGGGACACTGGTGCAGGCCCCGTGTTCCCACTGGCCCCCCAGCCCCGTGGTACAGGCGGGGGGCAGTGCACAGCCCTGACCCCTTGCCTGCCAGCAGGGAAGAAGATGGTGCTGAGTGTGGGAAAAAGTGGCACCTTGCCTGCCCCATGGCTGGTGTCCCGTGCTGCAGGTGCTCGCAACCCATGCGGGGCTGTCTGGAGCAGGTGCAGGCAGCCCCAGGCAGGCTGCAGGTGGCTGCAGTGTGGGGTGCTGGGCATGGGGCAGGTGAGGGGCTGCTTTTCCCTGCGCTCAGCACCAGCTTGTAACCCACCCCACTGCCAGCCTGGCAGTGGGGCCGGGTTACAATGTGGTGCTGAGCTTGGGGGGGGGGGGCAGAAAGCAGCCCCTCCCCACCCCAGCTGGCCTGGGGCTGCCTGTGCCTGCTCCAGACAGCCCTGTGCTGTATCTGTGGTATTTTTCTCAACTAAAAATGTAAATAAAGTAAAAATAAGCACCCTTGTCTTAAAATATCAGATACCATTCTAATCTGGTAGACTGCATCACCACAACAGCAAGGTTAAATGAAGTTCAGAAAACCCATTCTTCAAGAACATATAGTGCTTTAACTAACCCAGAGTTGTTGCAACCTGATGGATTACTGAACTACATTCAATAAAAATTGACTTGTTTTTTCTCCTGAAAGCAAGCCAGACAGGTTAGGGGGCTTATTTAGGCCCGGATCAATACTTCCAGTTTTGATGCCATTGTTCTAAAAGTTGAATCAAAACCTCAGAATAAAATCTTCCAAAATTTGGAAGATATTCCATATTTCAGGCAGGTGCATCTTGTTTTATAGGTGTCTCTCTAACTTGCTAGTTTGTAAGGGGTGGCATGAAGCAGCTGATGATGGAAGTAGGAGTGGAAGTGACTTACTGGATTTACTCAAATATAAGATGACCTTGAATATAAGATGAACCCCCAATAATTAGGTCAGGCATGGGGAAACTACAGCCTGTGGGCCAGATCTGTCCGACCAAGGTGTTTTGGCCTGTGGTGGATCACTCAGCCTTGCCCGGCCTAGGCATTGGCACAAGCCTGGGCCATGGTGCAAGTGGTCACCTCCGCTGGCCTCAGGGCACGTGGTAGGGCGGGGGCAACACGGCAACTAGACTCTGCTTCCTGGGAGCCCCTGCAGTGGCAGCTCTTTCCAACCGCTGCTTCCAGTGTTGTCACTGCTGCTGGACCCAGCCCCCTGCTGCCCAGGTACTCTGGCTTGTCCGCCCCACATCCACTACCAGGGGTGCTGGATGGAGTGGGTGAGTGGGTGGGGTCTCCACGGAGCATGATGGTAGGGACAGAAGCTGCAGAGGGAAGGCAAAGGGCAGGGGGCAAGAGACTGCTGTGTGTATGACTATCCCCAACCTGGGCTCAGGGCCCAAGTCA
This sequence comes from Alligator mississippiensis, assembly GCF_030867095.1. NCBI lineage: Eukaryota > Metazoa > Chordata > Crocodylia > Alligatoridae > Alligator > Alligator mississippiensis. The sequence goes on along the minus strand of NC_081826.1, from coordinate 58,758,161 downwards.
GAGCCACAGCAGTTGCCTCTCCCTCCCTCCACTTCATATGCAGATATAAGCAAAATATAAAACAAGGAGCTTTTTCCCCATGCTATTTTGAAGGTGGGGGAACCTCATCTTGTATTTGAGTAAATCTGGTATATTTCGGCAGTTCCAAATACCTGTTCTTCAGAGTTTCATAGTTGGTAGGGTCGGAAGGGACCTGAGCAGATCAAGTCTAACTCCCTGCCCTGGGGTCTATGTTGTCTTTTAGTGAACTGATGCCATATGCTCATTTGAGGTGTGACATCTTTTCTCCTGAATTTCCCCTGTCAGAGGACTGTTGGAGTAATTAGGATATTGGAAGTACTAGGGAATTGATTTTGTAAAACAATCTGGAGTCTTACTTTTCAATTATCCTCTGCATAAACAGGTCATGTCCTTCAGCTTTTGATTAAATTACAACAAAACCTGAGGCCAGTCTTTGAGAAGCAGAATGAAAACAGTAAAGTCACAAGCTCTAAGTGTATACAGCCTGGACATTTTGGGGAGCTCTGATTTTCCTGGCACAGTCTGGTAAATCAGTCCAACTTAAGACATTAAGATGTAAGGGATGGAGGAGGCACATGGAAGCCCAGTTGAGTGAGCTAGAATGAATTTGCAACACAGGGTATTTTTTCCCCAAGAGCTCCTGCGTTCATATATCAAGTCCTAAAATAATCATACCACACAGTCCACACAGTAAATCAAGAACCCCCAGAGGACTCCAAACTCCAGTTCCTTAGCTGGAGTCAGCTGTGGCAATCTATTCATTTTTTTTCATGATCTTATGAAAGACATTTATAGTGAGTCACTACCCAGATGATATCAGATTTTTCATCAAAGGTGCCAGGATTGACTGGTAATAAAATCAGCTCCAATCTGAAAGCTCTGGACATAGGGGTTTCAGTCACATGGTAACAACCTTAGGAATGAAGAAAATGGGTCAAATGGGAAACGGTGGCCTAACGCATGCATTTCAAATGAAGCAAGTACAATTACTCCAAGAGTTTTTGCAACTGAAGTTGCTCGTATCGGCAGCACCTTTGACCAATATGACTGAGCAGTGTGTCTAATAGGAAAAAAATTGATTCATTAGAGCGAGATCATATGTATTTACAGGACTATTGGGCTCCCAGATCAGTTAGAGACATTAGAGGGATTAAAAATGATTATGTATCAAAGAGACTTCCATAGGAGATCAGGCAAATCTAAAGTCTTTCTTTTTAAAGAAATACTAAATAACTTTCCTCTCTGGAAAAGCCTTTCCTTTTTCAGAATGATACTCTCAATGGCACCCCAGTTGTACCCCAAAAAGCTTCAAATGACTTGCCCTCAAATTATACTAGACAAATTTACTTAAAAATGCAAATAGATAAATAAAAACAAAAGCACCCAAAACAAAACCACTGATACACAAGCCCAACTCCTATCAGATGATGTATTCCAAAAAAAGGAAAAGGTCAAAGATGCCATGACCTCCATTAGGGACTTCATTGTTCCTATCAGTTCTTATCCAGAAAGTGATCAGTTAGCAGTACAAAACCTTGAGACAAACAGATGTAAAACTTCTATCTCCATCCCAGACTAAATGCCAATAGTGCTACAATCTGTTTCTTTCTGAAAGCCTTCTGTTATGGAGCAGATGATACCTGTTTCAGTTCATTTTTAATACAGTAGCCTGTAAATTAGTAGCATACCTCTTTTTTGGCAGATGCTGCTTTTGTTAGTTATTTTCCTGAGGAAGAGAGGGGAAGGAAGGAATTGCGATAGTTGCAGGGATTTCAATATTTGAGACAGATGCTGCAGATGGCTCTACTGGAGCATGTTACCCCATACAGTTCTTTATTCTGCTTAATATTAATTGTGTTCTTCACTATTTCTGCGAATATTAAACCAGGGAATTTGGAAATAGTAAATTTTGAAGGCTTAGTTATCTTCTTCATCTCACTTTTAACTCTCCAGTTTTCAGGTAACCATGCAGGAAGAGGAGAGTAGAATGGGCCATCTCCTCTGACTAGATGAGCATTTAATAAACTATTTCCAGAACCACTTTTATATACTTAGCAGCCATAACTTATGAACATACAGGAATTAAAAATATGAATGTCTTTACGTGGCAGTAGGTTTGTTACATAGCATCCCAGCTTTGTCAGAATTCTTCATTATATAGCTTAGCTATATCTTAATAGGGTTCTTAGCTTCTCTATCTGGACATTACACATGCAATTAATGCCCAGAAAGCTTACTGTGAAGTAAAATACTGCACAGTAAGCTTTCTCCAGCTGGGCATCTACATGTACTCCCTCAGGGATCAGTTCAGGGCAGGGCTACATCACCCCACTGTGCCCCCCTACAGCAGCCAGAAGGAGCTCTAGGCTCTCTTCGGTGCCAGCCTTGGGCTGGCAGGGGGCATCAGAGTCAGGCTCTCGTCTTCTAGGGAGTTGGGGGAAGCTGTCCCACCTCCAGGGCACCTGCCTCCCAGCCCTGTGCCTGGTCTGTGGATCGGGGCAGGGGACTGGGAAAGAGTCTCCTCCCCACAGATCTTTCCCACCCCCCTTGCCCTGATTGGCCAACTGGGGCAGGGGGCTGGGAAAGAGCTGCAGGGGAGGGGAATCTTTCCCAGCCTCCTGCCCTGGTTAGCTGGTGGGGCAGCTAGCAGCGAGCCCCAGAGCCCCTGGCTGGGTGGGGAATCCTTGCCCAGCCAGTGGTGGCTGGGAGCTGTCCCACCAATGAGGCAGCTAGCATTTACAGGTAGCTAGCTAGTATGTACAGATGCTAGTTAACTGTGCAGTAGATTAATATACTGAGTAGTAGCATTTATGAGCACAGTTACATGATGATGCTTTACTGCCCTGTAGATTAGTCTACTGGGCAGTAAAGCATCGCATGTAGACACACCCTCTGTATAAAAAATGTTTGTGCAAATGATTATTTTCTGGACTTGTTAGGAAAGCTTCACAGAAGGGTCACTTTTTTCTTTTCATGAAGTCTGCATTCAGTATGACTGATAGTGGTTTATACTGTAAATGTAAGAGGGAGGTTTTGGTTGAATATATCACAGGACCAGAATTTTTTAACACTGAATCCTTTCTTCCCCTCAGTGTCATATCAATACACAAACTAAAACACTTCCCACCCTAGCTTCCCATCAAATACAAAAGAGGAACCGAGGTTAAATAAAGGATTGTTGTATGTGCTAGGAAGACATTGTATAGATTTTCTCAGCTTTTGGTGCCTCACAGTTGTTCATTTGGAATCTTCCAACAGAAGAGAGAATATCTTGTCTAATTAGACAAATCAATACAGCATAATAAAATAAGTAAGAAAATTTACATTGCTGGAAAAGATGTGCCTCTGGAACAACAGCATTCTGTTTCCACAAGCCACAGGTAAAGTTCCCATTCATCTCCAGTCTCATTATGCCTGAAATTGTGAGAATGAGGAATGATACTATATTTTAAATCTGATTATGAAAACATGGTCTTCTTTATTTCTATGGAAATCCTTTGCTTGTTACTGGGAAGATTTTCACATGAATTGGTTCACTGTCACATTCATAATACTGCAGAAATATTTCATGTCCCACAAATCCCACTTTTGAAGATATGAAGAATATGGTATGATCAGGAAGAGGTGGTTTGATAACATCTTAATCAGATCATCAAAGTACTATAGAAACTTTCTCCCTTCCTTGTTCTCAAGAACTCATTTGTGCAAGGTAGAGTCAAAATAGCCTTTAGAGATGGTTTCTTTATGTAGAAACAGCATGCTTGCAGCTAACTTTATGAGGACAAATTAAGAGTAAATGCACAGCTACCTTCTTAAAAAGCTCCTAAAATGTATTGCCATTAAAGGGAAGCTCCTGAAAACTGCTGTATCTTTTTTTTTCTAGTTCAGGGCTAAATAACTGGTGGTCCATGGGCCACATGTGGCCTACAAAGTGTTGAATTGCAGCTGATGTGCCCTCCCCTCCTCCCACAATTGCTCTGGCTGCAACAGCAGCAGGAGTCTCCAAGTCTCCCCTCCTTCCTCCAACTGCTACTTCCAGCCCTTGTCTCTGTCCTAGGGATGGAGGAGGAGGACTCTGGAGCCATGTGGCTGTGTTGTGCAGCATGGGGGGATCACTACTGCAGAGGTGGTGGGGGGGTGACGTGCAGTGAGGGGGGGCACCCTGTACAGCAGTGGGGACAGTGCCCACATGGATGCATAGTGCAGTGGGGATGCATAGTGGAGGGGAAAAGTGTGTCTGTGGCCTGCAGCCTGTAGGTCTGTGGCTTGCCCTGGTATAGCCCCTGTGGTGTGTGGTACTTGCTGGTGTGGTCTGCGGGGCATGCGGTTCCTGGCTGCTTACACGGGAATGCTTCAGTACTGGTTAGCAAGTAGCTGGAATGGAAGAGGGAAAGAAAATAAAACTCTGTACAGATGTACTTGCTATGTATCCCAGCCAGCTTTGCTAGAGTTCTGGATCCACACGTGTTCTTGGCATAGAACTTTGGTTTAAAGGACATGGCATCTACCTGTTAGTTTTGGACCCGTGCAGATCCTGAGAATGAGGGAAATTTAAAAATCTTTGCAGATTTCTTTCTAGCAAGAGCTATGGGGAGACTATTCACTCTCTGATTTTTAAGGTTTATTAACAATTCACTCAATGAGCATTATTCATGTATCTGAAATTACATAAAAATCCTATCCAGGAAGGTAGGCAAAAGAGGAGAACGGTTGCATAATACAGCTTTCAACGTATTTTGAACTTCTGCTTATAAATTATATATTGCTTGGTAAATCCTGACTCACTTGCAGACAATGCCATTGACTTCAGCTTGCATCAACTTCAAAGGAGCCAGGATTAAGTTTGAAAGAGGTATTTTTCAGGAAAAACACTGTATTACACTGTTTGCATAAACATAACAAAAAACATATCTGCAACTCTGTTAATAACCATGTTTTTATTAGAGCAAATACAGTTGTGAAAACTGTACATTATACATTTTGGGTTTAAGAATTATAAATAGAGAAACTCGTAGATAAAGAGTTAATTCTTTCACAGCAAGAAACTTTAAAGAGACAGTGACATAATTAAGTACATTGGCAGGCTTCATGTGTTGTCCAAAATGTAGAGTACAGTATAACAATCAATTATAAATAGCCTTTCATGTAAAATACAGCTGTGCGCATTTTAGAAAAATACCAACAATTTGTTTTGAGCTTTGTTTTTTAAAAAAGCTTATAAATTGTACATATTTATAAATGGTACTACGTGCTTACTTAAATTTATAAACATTTTCATGAGTTGTGTTACCCATTCTCTCCAGGGCATAAAGTATTTTAAATAAATATTTAATAAGAATTAAATATGTCAGTTAGAAAATTAGCTCCTTTGGGAGGAGATGTGGGGTGGGCTGGGGTGGAAGGAACACTTATCCATGAATCAAAGCTTATGCAGTTACTTTTAAAAATTTGTTCTAATTTTAAAAATCACTTTCCTAAATTTAAAGTAAAGCATAATTTTCTTTTACCCTTTAAAAAATAAATATACAAATTATTTTCATTTGCTCTCTTTCTGCTTTCTTCTTTATTCCACACTGGTCAAAACACAGGATTCTCAACATACTTCTGCAAAAAACACCACTGTGTTACTGCCCTGCTTTAAGCTGTTTCAAGGCTACACAATATTCAGTCCACACCTACGTTACTTTGTGCTGCATCAAAAGATAGCTAATGTAGTCATTAAGTAACTTCTCAATTAAACCATGCAAACAATTATAAAGTTTACAAACAGATTTAAAAACTATAAAATATGAAATCTTTTCTAACAGAGAGAAAATAAACCATATTCCATCCAAGCCCTTTGCTTTTTATGTTTTAAATTAAAATATTTACTTTCAAACGACCACACCACATACAATTTCTTTAAGTAAATAAGCATGCTTTTTGAGTCATATAGGGTACAATAATTACAGTGTAATGGCACATAAAAGAAACATGATCATATTGTAACAAAGGACTGTAAAACTACTTAAGACAAACGTTCCAAATGAATTACTGAGGCTTTAATTTCTTTTTTTCTGAGGTAAAATTATGGATGGACTTTAAAGACACTGAAGGCATCAGATTGATAACAATCATTTTAACAGATCTAAATGCTCTACCTGAATGTATTCAACACACAGCTAGTAGTTTAAAATTCTGATACTTTACGCATATTAACTAGCTTAACTTTCATTGGCATTAATGTGCACTCAGATGAGACTAACTGCTGGCAAAGTATCTCAGTGTTGAAACATAATCATTCAAATCACCAATTACCACAACACCGGAGTCAGAAAAAACACCATGCAAAACTTGTATCTTTGATATTCTACCTTCCTTTTTTAATGTACTGATAACTGCCTGAAGATTCTCCCCTTGTCTCTTAAATAATTTTGCTTGCTATTGACACAAGCATTTGAGCATGTTTAGGAAGATATAAACAGCATCTTAAAATTTTATCATTACCATATATTACCTACGAAAACTTAAAGTAAAAAGACTTTATAGGCTTAGGAAAATGAGTTTCAAGAATTATACCTTCAAATAAAAAAATATATGTTTACTATAACTCTATCTTCTGCTTCTGCTGCTAGGTGCAACTAGTAAATGTTTCCAGGCTGGACTATGTACTATGTCATGGCTATACATCAGGTTTAATAAACAACAAATGAACAGAATCATGCACAAGCAAATGAAATTCAATCTCCCAGAACATTGCAGGAGATGTTAAAAGCAGCAGGTAATGGAATAAGACTGGTGAGTGATGCTGCTAACTATTTCTTCTAATGAGATAGGAGTGAACGCTGGAATCACTTCCACAGCAACAGAATCCTCTGACCACATTCCTCTGGCAGTCGTTTTCCCATCTCCCCACTAAAAACATCAGACGGTAAAATAGTAAAGCAGCTGTTAGCTTCCATCAACAAAAAGTGCAGCTCCGTACATTTCCAGTTTAGTCACACTGCTGGAACAGATGGAGTAGCCAACGTGCTTCACCGGCTGGGCTGCTTCAGCGGATTTTTTGTGTTTGTTTTCCAACACGGCTGCTTGCTTCAACTTTCAGAGGACCCCAGAGCCACAGATCATCAGCAGCGAGACTGATCGGGCCCCTGGCTGAATTTTCCAAGTTTCATCTCTCTTGCGTCTCATCCTAATTGCAAGCCTCCTTCCCTGTGTCTGAGTATGACTGGTGCCATTTAAAAGGCTGATGACACAACTGCAGAGAATTGTGGGCTAACACCACTAGTTGTCATGACTTCACTGAAGGGTCAAAACAGTTACATCGTTAAATAACTATGTTGAATCACATTCAGGCATAGCTAAAATTAAAGTGGGGAATATTAAAAGTTTGCAAATTCATCTTTACAATTTGAACGGGCTGTTTTAAATTGAGGTGGATTACAGTAATCTTAAATGAAAACAAAACTTTTCTTACCTTTCCTAATTCCAATCAAGTTAGAAAATGGACAAAAAGAATGGCTAAACCAATATTCAACAGCATTACCAGGGCAATCATGACTGAGTTAGGACCCTGAAAATAAAATAAAATGGATTCTGATTACATTTTTTTAATAAAGATGTCAAACGAACCTAATGTAGCCCTGAACAAAGTGCAGACTGTACAAGAACTGACAATAGCAAACATGTATTGATCCTGTCTTGACCATATGACCTTCCTTTGGAAGATTAATTACATTTAAAGGTACAAATTCTGCTCCTGATAAACAAAACACTTAAACTCATTATTTCTGGCATTCAGTTGTGCTAAATACCATCTGTGTGCAAAATGCAAGGGATGCAGTAAAAGCAGGTGAGATTAAATGTGGTGTCACACTGGTTTAATCAAATCAGGATTAAGTTGTTTTTCTGGGAAACGTGATTGTACAAATGAAAGCAAAATATTGCAGATAAAAACTATGCCAGGTTTTTATAACAAAACTCAAACCCAACAATCTTAAGGGAAAGAATTAGAACATAGGATTTCTTCCCTTGTTTATGTTTTTTCAGAGTCCAGTCTCTCTCTAATGTGGGAAATATAATTGTGAATAATGTAAAACCAGATACTGGAATGGTGTTTTTCTTGGAATTCCTCTTTTTTCCTTTTCTTCCACAAGAAATATGACCAACAAAAAGATATCAAATAGCTGTTAGTAAAATAATATCCCCCAGAAATCTTTCAGTAAAGCCTTAAATTGTAATTTAAACATCTGCAGAATTACAAACCTGCCTTTGCTCTTACTGAAGTTAATGGTACAATTCTCTTATTTTTATAAATGGAAGCAGTTACTTTTGTGGAGAAAGATGGAAGTCGAAACAGAAAGCACTAGCTAAATTTCAAAAGTATTAGAAAGCTGGTTCTTAATTGTTCTCTAGAGTCCTGACCTTTATATGAAATGGATAACAAAAGTTCCAGTCCAGCTATGTACAACTTCTTCTACTATAAAAGAGACCATTAGGACACTGCTTAATGTTCATTTATGAATAATTTGGAATTTATACTTAGCAGAAGGTGATCCTTTATTTCTGGTTTCTCCTTCTAAAACATTTGGTTACTTATGAGCAGGGATCCTGGTTTTCCCTGATAATCCCCCCCCCGGCCAAATTCTCTGATAAAAAACCCAAAATCCGTGATAAAAATTAAAGGCCCCCCACGGTTCCCCTCAGCCCTGCTAGTGCCCCTCACTCCCCCCCCATAGCCTCTGCAGTCCCGCTCGTGCCACTTACACAGACGAGCTTACACGAACCAGTGTGACACCACGTGTGTTGCCCACAACAGCCCCCCAGCCCTACACACACAGGCACAGGCGCACACAGACACAGACAGACCTACACCCCCCACCCCAGCAGGTAGGTGCGTGTGGGGGGGAAAGGAAGGGGTTGTGGGGGAAGATCAAGAATAGGGGGAGGAGTACATCTCTGTACCTGCTCCCGGGGGCGGGGCGGGGCGGGGCAAGGGCAGTGGTGCTCCTAAGCAGGAATTACCCCCTCCTCTCTGCCTTGCGGAGAGGTGTTGTTTTCTTAATGGGGCCATAAACACCGAGTTAGGAGTGATAAACACTGTTATCAATTCCCTGCTAGGCTAATCAGAGCATCCTGCTGGTGCCTGGCCATGCCCTTTCTCAGCTCAGTGCTGTAGAAGGAAGGGAGGGCTGCTCTAGTGTCCCCTGACTTTTAGCCTGAGCCACTGTAGGCATGTGCCTTCAGTCTGGGATGTCTGTGCAGTTACAAAGTGATTTAGCCTAGCCAGGTTAGACTAACCTGCAAAGATTAAATTAATTCAGACTCAGGCTTTTTGATCGATGAACACTGTTATCAATTCCCTGCTAGGCTAATCAGAGCATCCTGCCGGGGCCTGGCCATGCCCTCACTCAGCTCAGTGCTCAGTACTGTGGAAGGAAGGGAGGGCTGCTCTAGTGTCCCCTGACTTTTAGCCTGAGCCACTGTAGGCATGTGCCTTCAGTCTGGGATGTCTGTACAGTTACAAAGTGATTTAGCCTAGCCATGTTAGACTAACCTGCAAAGACTGAATTAATTCAGACTCAGGCTTTTTGAATGTCTGTCCCTAGCCAAAAAGCGAACGTTCATTGTTAGAGAAACAAGGAAACAAAAAGCCTACCAACCATCTTACCTATACTGTTTATTCCTAAAGTGCAAAAGGAAAATGCAAATGATCCATACAAACTTTGGGTTACGGCAAGATCACTGGATTTAATGAGGGAGTAGCAGATTCATTTGGAGTTTAAACAGAAGTTTTTGCACTTACTGCAAAAGGTACCTATTGTAAAATTTTCACTGTATTCAAGGACGATAATAAATATTATTAACAACTACTTGATAGTTTAAAAAACTGCCACTGTAGATTTCCATTTGTTGGAGTAGGGTAATTGGAAGGCCTATATTAAATAAATGGCATTTGAGCCAATACTATATCAGATGGTATTAAAATAACCTTAATGATATAAAGTCTAATCCTCCTAACACTTTTTACCCAGACTAGTGCTTACTATTGTTAGTAGTTCCTTCAAGACAATGGGAACAGTACTTCGAATAATATGCACTAGACCTGGTAATAAGTGTTTTCAAGGACTTGATGCAGAGTATGCAGCACAGTACAATCCACTTATTAAGAGAGCTGCAGAGAGGCCTTTATTCTTGGAGACATGAAGTAACAATTAACAGAGGACCCTGTTTTAGTGGTGCTGCTGAGTTCAAGCAGGCAGAGAGGCTGTCAAATAAATAGAAAGGACCATAGAGATGGAAAGAGGCATGCTATTTGGACTTGAATAAGGATTTAGCTGCCTCTCTGCCCACCTAGTAACTTGGCAAGTGTGAAATACTGAGTGTGAAGGCCCATATCATATAGTTAGCATGGCAGTCTCTTACCCTTGGTACTAAATGGTCTAAATGGCCATTTTTCACCTGCATAAATGTCCTTTTTGGCACTTATATGCAGTTTACCATTCCATTGCTCTTTGTTACCCTTATTGCATGAATGTGTAAGCATACATGCATATACTTAGCATACAGAGTAGACTGTGCACTGGCTGGACAGGGGTTCCACGCTTCATGAAAAACTCAAGTCACCTGTTTCCTGGATGCATGGCCTACCCACTCACCTAACTGGAGCTAACATACAGGAGGGCCTTCCTCCTCCTCCATCCTTCTGGGAATTTAGCCAGCATATGCCTGTGTGTAGCTATGTAGCTGCCTGGCTAGTACATAGCCACCTGAGTGTGTGCAGTATATGTGTATATGCTTACTGCAGGGATAATAGAATCACTGTTCTATGCAGCTAGGTAAGTGCCTTTTAGGGCACAAAGGGCACAGATTTTTGCTGTTAGTGCTTAAGAAATGAGATCACAGCTAACAATAGACTGTAAAGAAGCATTTTGCTTTCTGCACAAATTGCTGCTAAAAGGCAAGTGAAAATAAGGGTAAACACAACCTGTGTTAGGCTGAAACTAAATCAGTAACAAAAAGTCTAGAGGTAAGATTTCAGAAGTGACTAATGATTTTTGGTACCAGTTTCTGGAAGCCCAATTGTGGCACCAAAATTGCAAGCAATTTCTAAAAATCTTCCCATGTCACTAAATTATCTGCAGTTTTCCTACTTAAGCATAATTCCTTCTCCATCCCAATCCCATTCACTGGTACCATCTGCTGCTGAGTTTATACCAGTGTCTTCGCTGCAGTTAACTCAAGATTTTTCATGGTTGGGTGTTGCCTCTGTCCCCTCTTGTCTATCAATCCTCCAGGATCTTCACACAATTTTTCCCATGTGCCCAAAGTGTCATTTGCCTTCTCTTTCAGTTCACTGGGAAAGAATCACAGAGTTGTTCAATTCATAGCTGCACAGGGAAGCATTCCCCCGAGAAGCGAAAGTACCACACTGAGGAGAGTATGGTGACACTGAGGAACTAGTAACTCAAGTGAAGCTGTTGCTTCACATCATCTGATGAAGTAAGTCCACTGCTTATGAAAGCTTATGCTATAGATCTCTAATTTATGTAGTTTATAAGGTGCAAATCCACCCTGATTTCTGCCTGACTTGAGACTAACATGGCTAACTACCCCTCTCTTTTCATATCCAGGCCTTGCTGAAACCAGGTCCCATCATTCACATTAATCCTACTCTTATCTGATCAGATTATAAACTAATAATGAGTAAGGGTTCAGGATGCTCCCCAGGGAAAACTGCTCTCAGAAAATTGCTCCTGCTGGTTTCAGAATAGACTTATCTCACTGATGTGGTATGTCCATACTGCACACCAAAGTACACCAGAGTCCTGAATCAGTTTGGGGCCTCTACATACTACAGTAATACTGGGCCAAGATTTGCAAAGGGAGCAAAAAGAGTTAGGTCCCTTAATTCTATTGACAATCCATAGGAGGTGGATGGATACCTTGAAAGTGTCTTTTGAAAATCACAGCCACAAACAATAACCAATACTGGGTGGAACTCTGACACTACAGTCAATGGGAGTTTTTCCTTTTGAGTTCAGCATTGAAGCCAGGGTTTTTTCATTATCTATAAAACACCCTGAACTGTAGTCTGAATGGTATGACATGTACGTCAGGCAGCATTTGGTTGAATAATAACTTGGGGCTGAAGCTGAACTAGCAAAAGAAAGATAATGGGGGCTAGGGCTCAGCCTAGCAACAGATCACTATTTTGCGGAAGCATCTGTCTGTTTGATGATCTCTTTCATAAGTTCAAACTAATGAAGATTAAAGGCAGAATCTATAGCAAGAAAGGGTCTAGGATGTACAAGAAGAGGTCTTACCTAGAGGAAGTAATCTCAGGAAAAAGTGGCAGTAAAAATTATTGTTGCACATCTTAAGTAAAACATGAGGAAAAAGGGAGCCATGGTGAGTACGTAATGCTGAACTAGTGAGTTTATACTGTGTTGAGACAAATGAGGGCTTGTCCTATTCATCCTGGTGTATATATTTCACTTCCTCTTTTGATAATTAATACTCTGAACCCAACATGGAACTTCCTGAGGCATCTCAAAATGATCAGACAGTAATTCTAGATAGTTCTATTTTATACGTGGATATGCTACAACAAACCCAGTCTTCACTCTTTACACGCCTATGCTCTGAGCATTAAATACATTAAGGTGAAACATCATTAATAAGAACCTTAATGCCCTGCAGGAGCTCAAAATAGCAAAAGGCAAAATTAGTCTGTGCTGTCCAGGATTGACCAAAACAGGTACAATAAAGGTGCCACAGCAGAAAAGATTTTATTCTACATAAAACTCTCCTTTTATTTTTTAGGCAATAATAAACTCTTCGGTAGTTAAACACAATCAGGAAATGGAATTTCAGTTACAATTTCTGTGCCCACTTACAGGGCTTTCAAGAGTGCTGTATCTTCTGCTGTATCTTCCTACAATTCATACTGCTGTATCTTCCTACAATTACAGCATGTCTACACAAGACATATTAATGAGCTTAGCCTAATTTAATGTGCATTACAGGTGTGCATCTACATGCGTGTACTCTTAATGGCGAAAAATGGCGAAATTAGGCTAATCGTGCCTAAATTTGATACTTGCAAATGCAGGTATCACATTTAGTCGCGAGTAGTTAAAGTACATTAGCGCATGTGTAGACACCTGTCTGGCACTAACTTTAGTGCTGGGTCTGCCCAGACACTAGGGGCACATGGCAGGGCTGCAGGGACTTGTTGCTAACTTTAGTGCCAAGTATACTGACTTCAGTGCCAAGTCCCTGCATGTGTAGACACCTGCCAAAAATCGTTTAGTGTGCATTAGCTTAATGCACATTAAATTTAGTCTCACTTAAATAACCATGTAGACATGCCCTTAGGGTATTACATTGTATAATTATTAGAAGTTTACAGTGAAAGACCAATAAACCCCATATCACTTGATATTCTGTATATAGTACTGTAATAGTCTTAGGTCTATGGGATAAATGTAGCTAAGTGCTCAGTGTGGTTTAAACCCCACTTATTCTATGGCAGTGGTTCTCAACCTTGATAGACCCTTGGAAAATGCCATCTCTTAATTTTCACTTGTTTTTTGACTCTAGAAAAATAAGAGCATTTCTTCTGTTGCAAAGAACTCAAAGAATAGGTCAGAATGTTTTCAACATTATGGATTTCTATTTAAAATCTCCTGGTTTATCTTTGTGAATCATGCTTGCACACATAACAGTGCTAATGTTACATGGCACCCTGTGGCACCCTTGAAAGGATCCTGTGGCACCCTGATTAAGAATCACTGCTCTAAGGATACTCTTTTCTGTATAAGACAGCTATGCCGTTTTTTCCATCAGTCCTCTAATTAAGCTAATATGGAAACAAATAAGCAAAAGAATCATTCAGTGCTTGCAGGCAAGGCATAAAGCATTATCTCTTCATCCCTTTGACAATGATTTTAGCCTAATCTGATTTAGCTCCAATGATTTTTCAATTCCTAGCTCAATGGATGGGTAACAGTAATTTACTGATGATCTCTGTTTGCCAAAGGCTCAGAGTAGAACTAGAATTAGGACAAAGGTTTCTTTGAGGTTAAAACACTGGTCATGAAAATTAATGAGAAAAATCTTCAAACAGCATTAATAGCAATTATATACTGACCCTCTTCCTCACTCTGGTAGGCTTGCGGGCTTATCTCTTGTTGATTTACTTCTTTTACAATTTAAAAAATGCAAATAAGCAAGAGAATTTGCAGTGTCTAGTAACATAGTACATATGCTGGAGAAATCAGGATACACACACATTCTTATAGAACATATATATTTTTACATCTATAGAAGATGCCTTCATCATGAGAATAAGCCCTTAAGCCATAAATGCCTTCCTTTCACACATGCCACTTATGTTATCAAGACTGATGTGTTTAATGCATTTTGAGAGAGGCAGAGGGACAAATTCTGCATCAGTGGAATAAATAAACATGTAAAGATATTAAAAGAATATAATGTATTTATATATCCTCCCTACTTCTAGTAGGCCCTGCCCTGGTTATTAGAGAAGGTAGAATTTGGCATGCAGAGGGGCTCTATCAAGTAATAAAGTCAGTGGTTGGGTCTGTTCCTAGTCTTGGTTTGGTTTGGGAGGAGTGGTAGAAAAGATAAGATTTGGCTTGAAATGCTTGTAACTGGGCTAAGCCAAAAATTTAAATGTTAGACTGAAATTCTGTCCATTGATCACTTGAAATTTGGCTCCTTCATGGTAATGTATGATTCATCCACATATGTAAAGGGACTTTATGGCCACAGCATCACACTTGAAAGTTCAAGTTCAGCTGATTATCTATCATCCTCTCCTTTTAACCCTTGGTCTCTTTCAGGGCCTATGCCTCCCAGGGTAGAGTCCTTGTCCTGTAAGCATGGCCTGCATTCTTTGTTCCTAGGAGCATGTCTTGACATGTAGCTGTGTTAAAACACACATTGTTTGCTTGCCTCTATCCTACCAGTTGATCCAAGATGCTCTATATCAGTGATCTGTCTTATTATTGGCCACTTCCCTAATCTCTGCAAATGATATAGGAAATTATTTTGTCTTCTTTTGGGTAGTAGATTCTGGGCCAAGCGCTTATCCTAGCCAGACCCCACTAGAAACAAATCTGCTTAATGATGATTCTCCATTTACATTTTAAGACATCAGTTAGCTACATTTCAATACACAGTTTCTTTAGCCAAAGTTGTGACGATAAGTAAAGTGTCCTACAGAAGTCAATCAAATTTGTAACTTTGTATAAAAATGCAGTCAATTCAACAACATCTGTTTTCTTAAAATTCCCCTGATCGGCAATAATTAGCATCTTTAGCCTTTTTAAAATATTGGCACAGGTTAGCTTTTTTTCTAATCCTGTGGAATTACCCTAGTGCAGTGGTTCTCAACCTTTTTGTACCAGGACCCATTTGTAAACATCAAAGGCCAGTCCCGACCCACTGCCCCTCACTCCTGACCTGCTGCCCCAGCCCCTCACTATGTATGCGTGGGTGGGGGTGGGGGTTGGGGGATGGCATGTAGGGCGGGGGGAGGGGGGGCTGGCAAGCAGCCCCTTGCAGGCTGGAACTCTGCCAGCCTGCAAGGGAAAAGCCATGGTTTCCCACGTTTTTCTCCTTTAAAGGATAACCCATTTAAAAAATTTGTTGATCATCCATTTTTAAAGTTTGTTTGCAACCCTTTCATATATTCTTGTGACCCACTTTTAGGTCGCGACCCACAGGTTGAGAAACATTGCCCTGGTGTTCCAAAGCTTGTTGAAAGATCAGCATTAATGGTGAAGTAAGCCTCTTGGCCAACTCTTTCAAAACACTTGGATGAAAGTTATCCGGACTGGATCATTTACAAATGCCTAACTTTAAGAGTTCACATTTAATATTTGCTGAAATTACTGCTGGAATGGAAAGTATGTCATCACAGTCATAAGTACATCATCTGCCTTTCTCTCACAACAAAGAAAAAACTTGTTTGCATTCTTATTGACAATTTTATCATTTCTATATCAGAACTGAATGTCACGGCATAGTGGTCTAAAGATATATTTTTAAACTTTTAATTTCCAGACATATGTCCATTTAATATTTCTATTAAAAATAAAAAAGGAAAACCAAATTTTTCATTTTCCAGGAAAAAACGATTTATTGCCTAGATTAAAAGAATACTCTTCACTTTTTGTCTAAATTTGTGCCATTTTTGAGGTGCAGTTCAGTAACATCCCACCTGAAATATTAATACACGTGTGAAATCCTAGGTACTTCAATGGAGATCTATGTATTCTAGTTCTCAGATGAGAATGAATTCAGGCATCTGAAAACACAGCTATTGTGCATGCTCAATGTACACTATTTTGAATGAGAAGAGCATGCATGCTGCTGGCTGAATCTTGTCCCAGGTTGTTTGGGATTCACAAACTGTGCATATCTACTTCTCTTGGAAGGCCTGATTTGTTAGCTTACCACCTAGCCCAAGGCTTGGTCATATATGGCCTGTGGAACTTCCTGCCTGGGATACAACTGAGACTTCTCCCTGTTGCCAAGCAATGTAGCAAAGGCCACCCTGGTGGCCCATGCTCTGTGTCTGATCAGGGCTCCATGCAGCTGGGTGGAGGGTTACCTACTGGCACCATGCAACCAGGAGAAGTGGTGGCAGAAGTGGCTGCGTTGGGAGTACTGGCCCACCTTGGTAGACCCAAGCCAGGTAGATTTGTTGCATTGATGCATAACCTTGTTGACACCTAGGTTAGCCTATAGCCTAATGGCTAGCACACATTTCTTGGAAGTGAGATGTGGGTTTAAACCCCGCAAGCTGAAGAAGGCCTAGAATCCAGGCCTCCCATTTTCTGAGCAAGTGTATTAACCAGAGGGCTACTGGGAAAAAAATGGATAGACCCTCCACCTCTTTTGATTCAATAAGACCATGATGTTATTGGCAATATTTGGCTAAGTTTTTTGGCAAGGATGTCAGAATGACTCAGTTTGGGTTGGAAGCTGGCAGGTATCAGGGCCCAGCTGCAACTGTTACTTCTCCCCATCACTTTCCTGAGCTATAGCACAGTGAAAGTCTTCCTCTACTGGAGCTCATACCTCCCAACTGCGGTGCAGCACAAGCAGAGCTCTCCTTCCCTGGAGCCCCAGGTAGTTGACTAGTATGGAATAGGGAGGGCCTCTCACTGCCAAAGCCATGGCTCTGTGGGCTGGATCCAAAGGCTCTGCAGGCTGGCTCTGGGCTAAAGGTTGAATGTTGTTTACCTCTTCCTTAGATCATTAAAGCCTAGCCAGTGGCTTTGGGTTGTAATTCTCCCGCTAGCACAAACACCTAACTCAGCTTCAGGGAATTTACTAACTTCAGATGAGAAGCAGAATTCTAGACACATGCTGCTCTTTCAAACTGCCTGTTGGCTGTCCTATGCATCACCCTGTGTAGCATGATGAATGCTGTACATTCCAGTTAAAAGGCACTTGTGGATCTCCATTCAAGTTATGGAGACCCAAGATGCATAACTTGTTTTTGGAATTCCACTTATGGAATGTGCATGACTTAACTCTAAGTGGCACACTGTAAGGGTGAGTTGCCATTATAATGTACCTTAAAGTCAGTGCCTTACTCCTTAAATTACCTTGCATTAGGTCTGTAATGACATCTAATGAGTATATTTTTAAAAAGCCTGTTAAATAGTACACTTTCTAATTTTTAAATGGTAGATTATTATGTAAGTACCAGGTCAAAATATCATCTTTGTAGCTGTTTAATGAGACTTTTTAACGGGGACTTTAATAGCATCTACCATATAGTACATATAGGCTGATAGAAAGACTGTTTTTTATACGGATGTTGGGGACTAAATTCTTCTGTGGCATAACCCCCTTTAGGTATTTAAGAATTTACAATGAGAACAATTTTGGCCTGTTATTCCTGTTCTGCCAAAGTGTAAAAATGCACACAGGCCTTCTGAGTGATACATTGTAGTAGTTTTATAACCAATTGTCCAATAATCTATCATTACCTGGTCAGCAAAAGCCCTCATGACTTTGGAAATTGCTTTTTACAAGGCCTGTACATAATGGTCCCTGTGTGGATAATGTTTACATGTGAACTGACTGCAAAGTTGCATTGAAGTTATAAACAGTTTGATGATAGTTATCAGTGAATCCCACTGGTACTTTAAACATTAATGGAAAATTGTTTGTTAAATTTAAAAAAAATGGATTTTTGCACCTTTTTTAGATATCTGTTCAGTAACTACTATGTTCTGACAGCAATCTAGCTGTATAAACACCATAGTCAAAATATGCAGGTAAGAAAGTGCAATAAATATATGTTGAGGGCAGTTTATGCAAAAAAAATCAATATGCTTCTGTGTGCAATGTTCTTACTGTTATAGCAATGCACAGAGATTTATTTTAAAAATCTGCCACTATTAACATCTTGACTAGTGTATTTTCAAGAGAGACACCAGTGAGAGCTGGAACTCCTATTTGGGCATAATCCAGCCTTTCTTATACAGATGAAACTCCTACAATGAGTTTTGTACAAGAGATGCAGTGAGACCAAGGGGTGACCTATAGCACTTACCGAACACATATCCACTTCTTTTTCCACTGATGAATGGGACTCATTATTAGCTGGATTCTTTGGTGCGGCAAACTCAGGTTTCTTTACTTTTGTATCAGGTTTGTTTTCTTTGGCTTCTGGCTTAGTCACAGATCTGGCAGGACTTGACTTCTGTGGTGGTGGTATCCGTGCAAGTGCTGAAGATGATGGATTGGCATCTTCATCTTCTCCCCTATGCTCATGTGGATGCAGTGTTGGATTTGATTTTACATAGTAGCCATGGTAATGATCATGCAGCTCCCCATTCCCTGTACTGCTGGGATTGTGGTAGGCTGAAAGCTTTGGCTGATATTTCACAGCTACCTCCTCCTTCACAGGTGCCTTTGAATACAGAGGCTTGTTGATTGTGGGTGTTATATTCTCACTAGCTAAAATCTTTTTTTCTTGACTGAGTCTTGCCCCTGAGCTGGAGTTTTGCCTTTTCAGCTGTTTTGCAGGAGAAGGCTTAACAGGAAGAGGAGGGCTGTGCCTTGGGCTTGTTTCGGGAGTCCCAGGTGGTGTAGTGCCTTTTCGATAAAAATGAGGAGACTCTTTGGGGGAAGGTGGCTTTTCCTGAACCTTTTCTTCTGGTTTCTCTTTAACCTCCATCCCTTCTTGAAATTTTTGTTTGATATAATCAGGACCTGCAAAACAGTATAACAAGATGTTAAGATCAAAGCAAGAGAAGGACCTGACAGCAAAGCTGTCACATGGTGGTTGTGGATCTGGAACACCATGCTGAAATACAGAGATAAAGTAACAACTTGCTTAGTTAGGGGCTATTTTATTATAAGGCAGTTGCCAACAGAAATTCTTTATGTTTGCTTTCTACTTGGTGACTGGGCTTTTTCACTATTGGGTTGATCACTATTGTATCAGCCTTGGAAAAGGTCATATAAAATGCACTAAATCTGTTTCCAAGTTACTGAACGACTGAAGTTTAATTTGTTTCATATACACACCTGCTATTTTTCTGAGATCTCTATCTTGTATACCAACTTGTTACCCTTATCAAGATCATCTCTGCTTGTTTCCTAAAACTGAAATAAGAGTCTTTCCCTTACCCTTCACAGTCTATAGGAGGATACAACTTTTGGCTTGGTTACGTGTATGTGTTTGCATTGCCTCTGTCTATGGGTGTTTTTTTCTGTATAGTTAAGACACATTCTTGTATAGGCATTGGCTCTAGCCCCCTCATTCAGCCATACCCACAAACTCTTGAATGTGATGCTAGTGCTTTCAACTAGCATTAGTCAGATGGCCCCTCTGCAGCACTACACTAAAACCCAAGTGAAGAGTGGTTTCCATGCTTTTCTCCACATTCATGAAGGCTATAAATGTTCTTTAAAACAAGAAATCAAGCATGTAATTGCTTGTTTCCAGAAGCTTGGTCTGTAATAGAATACTCCACAAAAATAGGATATGTATCTTACTGTCAACAAGTACATCCACTGGACCAGGTCATTATATTAATATATTACCAAGGTAAGAGTCTGATGGTGTAATTCAGATGGCATGACAACATATTTTTATGCTATGTATAAAGTTCATTAGTAGTAGCAGCATATTTTCAGTTGCTCTTAAGGGCTGAATAAGCTTTTACATTCTAGTCTCTCCATTGCTATTTCTGGGTGACCTTGGATAAGTCACAATTTCTCTCTATTTCAGTTTGACTAACTGTAAAAAGACAGTCTAGCAGATGCAATAAATTTACTTGTTTGTCCCTGCTCCAAAAATATTTCCTGTCGTTTAAAACGTGGAATCAATTTTAGCACAGCAGAATCTTTCCACCAGGTAGAGATTGTTTTGATGAATTCCCTCTTAGAAGGGTTACTTAGGCTTCAATCATAGATTTTTAATCTGGGACCTGTGAACAGGTTTGAGGAGCACAGGTTTTAATATGTTAACAATGGAGGTATGCAAAAGGTGGTTAGCCACTGGTTGTTCTGTGACAAAGAGGCTGACTCATGCAGCATTTGGAGACTAGCTAACTGGGCCAGGTTCTTCAGGGGCCTCTAGACAAGGAGCTTTATCAACCTTTTCAACGGTAAAACATGCATTCTTCTATATTAATTCCATCCCATTTGCTGGTGCAGGGTGGAGGGAGGGTTAGCCTGAGGTTCTGCTCTCACCCTGCCCTTTTAACAAACTTTGAAAAGGTCAGCAACACAAGCAGTATTACTGAAATCTCACCCCTCACGTGGTTGCTCCTTCCGCAACAGAATATATGCTGTCAGTCCTTTTGCCATCTCTTTTCCTGATCAAGTCCTAGCCACAATCTTAAATATCTTTAAAAGGTACCATGCAAAAATGCTAGCTTGAGGGTCACCTGGCACTACCTATGAAAAAACAATGTAACTGGGTTATAATTGGAATAATGGTAACTAAAACATAAAGATCAACATGCTGTGTATCCTCAAGACCTGCTTTGAACTGCTTGTTGTTTGTAGCAAATGGAATCCATAGCATGGCAAACAACACACCTTAGTTTACCATAAACCAGGGGTCAGGAACATTTGGGGACAGAATGCCGAAAACACCCTCAAACCTTGACTTGTAAGATATTGGCGTGCTAGGGGTGGATGATAAGGGAGACACAAGAGGCCTGATTCTTGTCATGGTAGAACAGCCCTGGCCCCTTCCCCACTGTCTGCCCTGAGGTGTGTGCCAAGCAGAATGCCTTTGTATTTCCTCCTCTGACACCTGTGCTGGGGGTTGCCTATCCCTGCCATTATCCAGTCCTTCCCTCTGCAATAGAGGGATGCTAGATTGAAAAAGGAGATCCTGTTTAGACAAAATGCCCTTTGTGAATATTTTGAAAATTTCCTAGAATAAAAAAACTCTTGCTTCTGAAATCTGGAGAAATTTAGGATAAAGGAATGAAATGGTTAAATATTAGCAGGTGATTGCAGACAAAGAAAAGGTGGCAATGCTACTTTACAGGACACAGAATATCATATTTAAACTACAGCACAGGCTGACAATATGCGACTCAATTTCACACTATTTCACTTATAATTACTAGGTAAGCATACACCAATTCCTGTCTTAACCAGAGTACACATTGTATGACATCACCTACATAACCTTAGTGCTGTATAAATAATGTAATATTAATTGCTTTTGGACCCAGTAAATTTAACTCTTAGCTAATGAATAGTATAACTTTAATTTCATGATAGCTTACTTAGGGCTTAGCTGACAGTGAGCTGACACAGGGTCCCAGGTATAACGACAGCATCAAACCCTGCACTTACTGAAGTTGGTACAATGCTATATCTGCAATTTATTACTATTATTTGTATAACATTACAGCCTAGAGAACATAGCCAAGATCGGGCCCCCGTAGTACTGAGCTTTGGGTGTTTCCTTTGTAAGAGGGGGACAATACTGATGCTCTATGTAGCTTTATAATCTGAAGACACAAGACACCAGGCAGAAAAAGGAAGCATTGATTCCTGTTTCCTACAGATGGGGAACTGAAGCACAGAAGGCATTTAGAGAAATGCTCTGGGAGTCGGGGGTGGAAGGGTGCTATAATCCGTGCACTTTAATCAAAAGAGCCCAGAGTGTTATGTGTATCAGTGTCGCAGCGCTGAAAAATGGTGTCGGTGCACTTTGAACCAAAGCTTATTAAACAAGCTTTAGTTTAAAGTGTCCCAACACCATTTTTCAGTGCAGGGACACTGATACACATGACCCTGGTGTCTGCTGGAGTGTGGTAATTATCATGATCCTGCAGACTTGATTAATTGAGTCTGCTCTGACATGCTGTAATTACAGTGAGTCAAAGCAGCCTCCCTGCACATGTATAGGAGCCCAGGGAGATCATGAGCTCCCATTTAGCTATGTGAACAGTTCTACTGAATTCAATAGTAAGTTATCACTGGGAATCTCACATACTTAAAGCTTTGCTTGAGTCTCAGAAAAACACATAGCTACATCAATGTGTCATGTCTCTGGTTCAGTTAAGAATTATGTTTACCAAATTAAAAAGTTAATTATTACTTTCATTCTGGTCTGGAAGAAAGAAACAGTAAATAACGATTAGGTATATACGCAGGTCTTTGCCATATATTGTGCCCTGGAACCAAGCAAGAACACAAGCTGGTTGCAGCAGAAGCTGAAATCCTGTCATTTTAACAACTGAAGATCTTTTTGTTCAATCAGTGTTGCTACCACTGTTTGTTATGTGCTGTTTGAGGAATAAGCTAGTGAAAAATTTGATTTATTATTCTGTGAAATGATCAATGTTTTTCTGTAAAGCCACAGCTGCCAACAATACCTTGCTCTGTCAGTGAGAATTATCTGATAGTCTATTGACTATTCATAAGACATGTCTGACTACAGACTGAACTCATCAAAGATGCAGAGGGTCTCTTTCCTCTGAGTCCCCAGAATGAAGAATTCTCACTGACTTCAGCAAGGTGCTCTCATATCAGGGCTTGCAGAATAGAACTTTTAATATGTAACCATCAGTCCTCAGTGGTCAGGATAACAACTGTGGGTGAAGGAAATAAAAATAATCTTTCATCAGTTGTTAAATTAAGTATTCCAGTGAGTCATTCTGAATGTAAATAACTATATTCAGTAAACTTTAGAGACAGGATTTTTTTATTATAACTTCACTGTGGATGCGAATGTGTAGAAGGAGGAAAAGCTATAATTAAAGTCATTATTGCTTTTGTTTTGTTTTATTCTAATTTTTCTAAAGATTACAGTGGGAACAGGAAAAAAGAACTTTTAACTGCTAGGCTACCAGTTTGCCTTCAGCACATGTCAATGGATAGCTTTTCACTGGCAATTGTAAATGAGCTGCATAAGGACCCAAATAATTATTTTATGCATTCATGAATTTATTTATTTATTCAATTTATATGCTGCCCTCCCCAGCAAAGGCTCAGGGTGTCTTATAATAAGAGAAGAGACTATCGCATTTACTCAATGCTAAGACAAGCTTCCCCCCACTCAACATGGTGGGGAAAAAGCCCCTCATCTTAGAATCAAATACAAGGGCAGGGGGGAGGGAACAAGTAGCTCCTGTGGCTCTGCCTCCAGCCCCTATCCAGGGTTGGGGCTGCAGCCACAGATGCTGTCTGCCCTTCCACCCCCACCCCCTGCTACCTCTGCACTCCGTCATTTCCCCCCTGCCCTTTCCAGCCTCTGCTCCCCATCCCCCCGCAGCCTTACACTTGCTTCATGCCCTAAGCATGCCTTCAGATCCAGCCCAGCCCAACCCCATAGTAGTGGCGCAGAACCTGCATAGCTGCTACAGGGGCTGGGCTGGATCTGTGTTCAGTGTCCTAGGCTAGAATAGGGACAGAGCTGATGCAGTGCAAGGGTAAGAGGGAGGAGGGGGAGCAGAGGCTGGAAGGGAGGGGGGAGCAGAGGCTGCTGGGGGGATTAGAGGGTAGAGGTGGTAGGGGAGCAGGTACAAGCAGGAGGTAAACTGTTTGATCTCCCCATACCACCAGCCCCTCCACTGCCTTTTCTCCTGTAGTGGTGGTATGATAGTGAGGTAATGAATTAAAGACAAGATCCCAAAAATTAGATTCTATACATGGAAAATGATAAGAAATTTATAAATTTTCCATGTAGAATCTAATTATTGGGTAGTGTCTTAAGTTCAGGATCATCTTAGTTTCAAGTAAATATGGTAACTTATAAAACAGGGGACTATGGCCTAGTATTGCATGAGCCATTGAGATGCTCACTGAAAAGGTGGGCAGCCATTTACATCACGTAGATGGGACTATTTACATGTGTGAAACGAGTTGCTGGGCTCAGCTGGACTACAGTACCCCTTACTACAATTGCATTGGGACTGGCAATGTTTGGAAACCTTCCAGGCATTCCCAACAGACCAGCCTAGGACCAAATAGGAGTAATGGAAATAGGCTTAAGACTTGGGGTTACGTCTACAAAATACCTTGAGTTAGGGGGGAATTAGGCTCAAAATATCAACACCTATCACTTTAATTGCCCTGGCCCCCGGTGGAATCCGTAGTTCTGAGTTAGGTAGGCTAAGTCCCAATAAAACACAGGTGCAAAACTAGGTGTCTAAGAATGGGACTCACAGAAGGGAACAAGTTGCACAGTTGTGTGCAAGTTAGATGGGAGCCTGACTGGGCTGGAGGAGAAACACTTCCCTCCACTTAAAATTCACAGCTATTAACTATATTCTGAGGTTGTGCACCTAGGCAGATCAGTGCTTTCTTTCATAAAATACACCAAGAAGAGGAAGAGGTGGAAGTGGTGTCTGTACCCACATCTGTGTCTTCTGCTTAGCTTATAGCCCAGTGGTTTCAGGAATTATCTAGGATGTGGGAGATCTAGGTTCAAATCTTTAGCCCACATATTTAGTTCTTGGTCATGAGGCCTTATAAGATGGACTTCTCAAAATCTCTCTTGTGGAAGTTGTTTCAATGTATATAAACACTTAAATATTTTTTGGGTTGGGTGGGGGGGGGGTGAGAGAGAGAGAGAGAGAGAGAGAATGGCTCCATAGTCTGATACTTATGGCACTCAGCTGAGAAATGCTGGATTCAGGCCCCTCCTTTAGGATATATATTCCTGCTTCTAAGCAGCTGAGGTCTTTGGCTGGCTTTTAGCTACATTTTTCCTTCAAGTCCATATGAATGTGTACATGGGGTGGGGAGAGGGTAGATAATACCCAGGTCCTAGTACTCCCAGTTTGTGGGGTTGTCTCTTCTGTACAAATTGGGGTACAGGGAAGGAAGCTGGAGGGAGAAAACTAACCCAACTGGACACTATTTCATCTACTCCTACACTTAGTGTAGCTGTCCCTGATTTTGGCTGCATCTTTAATTGCTCCTACCAGCTGCAGTCATTGGCTGGCTCCTTTCTTTCATACTAACTGTACTTAAGAACACTGTTTGCAGATTTAATCATACAGTTGCAGAGTTTAAAAATAAATAATAGCAAAAGGAGTGAGAACTGCACAGTGCAGGCAAGGAAGATCATCATATCAGTCAGTAATCAAAAGGAAAAGGTGGAAAGATACCACTCGCTTCTGACCATGGGTTCCTTAAAAACAGCACCCAGTTTTCCCTTTCAGCTTCTGAGAGCACCTGCTGATTGGTCACTACACTCATGATTTTAAAGTGCTAGTCAGCAATGTGCCCAGCAAGGAACAAGCCCTTAAACTTCACTTATCTGGACTGGGTTTAACTACAAGACAAAGGAAAGAGGGGCATGATGTCTCAGGTATTTGCAGTCACCATGTTGCAGTGTTGATGTAACCTTTTTGCAGAGTGGTAGGTTCCTGGCAAGCCCGTGCTTCAGCACTTCTGCTGATGACATGCAAGGGACTGAAAAGATTTTTTCCTACCCTCAAGGATGCTGTATACTGGTACTGGGGGGAGAAGAGCTTGTCTTCCTCTGAAGCATCTGACAATTGGACATGAGCAAAGCTGGATATTTTGGTTGGGTACTAGTGCTGGTCCTGCTGGCATTTACAAACTTTTTAAGTCTCCAGCTTAGAGGGTCTTACTCTTCCACACAAGGTTAAACAAATTACCAAATCTGGCATCTGAAAGAATTTGTTCCTCAGCTCAGACTGGCTAGGATTGTGGGAGATTTTGCCTTCCTCTGCAGCATGGGGTGAAGTCCTCCTCCTATAAGCACAGTAACCAACAACATCTCTGCCATTGCAGCAGCAGGGTACTGGCATTGTTCTTGTCTCTCCTGCTTTTGACTTACAGTGTATACTGTGCAATACTGGGTAAAATAGTTGCCTGTGAACATCTGGGACTGGACTTGATGTCCATTGGGTCACCTCCTAGTCCTAATAAAACAGTAATAATAATAATAGACACATATGCTCCAAACCATGTGCTTGGAAACAATCTCAGGCATCCTCAACACTTCATCTTCCACCTAAATTCTCCTTCGTCTGAAAGTTCCTTCAGTCTAGACTTGGGACTCCAAGTTGCTAGCTAACTATGCTGCTTTCTTTAGTATCATTTGTTTTCACCTTCCTCCTCCTCCTTGCCTAAGGAGGCGAGGCTAGTGCTTGTCAATGGCTGCTTACCAGAATCATCTTCTAGAACAGGCCTGTATGACCCCTCCTGGGATGCCACACTGTGTCACATACACCCTCTTTCTTCTCCCTCCCCTGCCCAAATCCCTGCATGAAGACAGACTACTGTACTTGCTAATCATTGCTACTCTTTTAGTTACTGGATACCCTGGGTGTAAAATCCCCATTTTATTTATTTTCAGAGATCAATATTGGTATCATGTTACAAACAACTTCCAAGTAATTTCGCTGTGGTGTCTAATTCCTTTAAGATCTATTATGGTGTCTAACCCTCTTATTTATGATGCCTGTAAACAAGATGGGATCTTCTCAAATCCCACCTCAAACAGTGCTTCTAGCAGAACAGCAAAATATAACAGCCCAGGTTCTTATTTACAGGTCATATTCAGACTTAGGCAAGGTCAATCCCTAAGTTTTTGTCATTTATTCTGCTTTACTATTGACATGATAGCAGTGAGTTTTGCCATGGCCATGATAGCAGTGAGTTTTGCCATGGCCTAGAAATGGGTGCTGCATTTTCAGCCTTCCTGTTTTCCTCTAAGAGAAGCAAATTCTGAAATGAAAAAACTCTGTTAAAATTACCTTATGTTACATTAGCTTATGAAACTCACAAGAACTTACTGCAATTCAAACTTCATCCAAATATGGACCTGATTTGCTTTCAAGTGATAGCAAGGTTGTCAAAACTGTAGTTGAAATTGCCTAAAATAGTTTAAGGGTTCTGAAATTTCATGAACTTGCAACTCAAACAGCAGGATGGAAAAGTTATCTAACAAGAAAAACTTTAAAAAGTAGCATTTCTTGTCTTCTCAAAGCAATATCAGACTCATTTCTCTCTTCTTACAGTTCTCAAAAAGCTGCTTTATTTAAGTCTTCATGTCATTAATTTAGTTCAATATAGTATTTTTACACCACTTCAGTATTTTATATCTGTAACTATTTTGAAATTAGTAATAAAAATGCTTGCTTACTTACTCATAATAACCCTTAAAATACTTTAAAAACATTTTAATGCATATTTGGGAAGCAGACATAAGTATTAAGTGATCTGAGTTGATAAGATAAATGTAACATAATTAATCTACTTAAAACAGCCAACAATAAACACTTAAGTAACAGCAGTGTATTTATTCTGACTGTTGTCCATACTGTGCTCCCTTTCTGACACTTGTCAGTAAATGATTAAAGTAGCAGGAATGTTTGTGTAAACAGCACATTTTGAACTCATAAATGTGAGTATCTGCATGGCAGTTTAAAAAGTACATTCTGGTACCTCTATAAAGTCCTGTTGGAAATGCAGTACGTAGATTTGCATCTCACATGACAGATGGCACTGTGAATAGCCTAGTTCTCCATAATGCCATGCTGGGACATTAACTCTGACTCAGAGGAACCAGTGGGGAACTTAATGATTCATTAACATTGTTTCTTGCAGGCCCTTTATGTATGTAACTCGACATCCTTTGCTAACCCAGTCTAACTATGTTTAGTTTATACAGTATTTCACATGTTCGCTCTAATGGCTGCTGGGTTAGACCATGCTAAATTTTCCCTGACTATATAACACACGTATTATAATCTACAAGAATGCCCTTGGCTAAATAAGCGTATAAATAATATGCATATATTGTAATCTGTGGAAGTGCCCCAGAGACTGCAGGCTGTTTTGGCTGTGCGGCCTTTTGCATACAGGACAACTGACAAGTAAAACATTAATTTTACAAACATGATGACAACCTTCACATTGAATTAACATATTTCATTTCAGTGAGGCAGTTATCGGGCCTCTGGGAAGTTATAAGTTTTACTAGCGTCCTGGGGAGTAATCTTTGAAATATTCTGTAAGAATCTGAATAGATCAACTGTAAAGTTAAGCAAGTGTTAACTGCAGTACTATACCAATGTTCCATCTTTTTTATTGCTTGTAAAAAATGTAGCCCACACTCTCAATGATGTGCCTACTTGAAAGGATTAACAATGGAGAAAACCAGTGAACATGTATGTGTCCATCAGGTATGACTAAACAGATGCAAAGAGCAAGCCAAGTAGCGTAAATAGCCATGTTGATAGCTATTTTTCTCAGAAGAATCATACTTCAATATTTGCACAATTTCTTTGAATTCTTTCTAGCGTGTGCCCCTGGTTTTTGTATTCAGGTGTCTACTACTGAACTTAGCATTCCAAGTTCAGTGTCACTAGGACCTTGCAGGGAAGTGATTATTACCTCCCTTCTCCATGACGTGCTGCCTTTGCGTATTCAGCCTAAAATAGCCTTAGTTCTTCTGCTGCCATATCACATTTCAAGCACAAGGGTACAAACCTGCTCCCATAGGAGTTTGGCAATTGACTTGAATAAAAATTAAGATCATGTTTCATATATAATTTGCTGAGTTCTGTCACCCCAAAGGTTCTTTTACAGCATTACTGGTTATTGCATTGCTTCTTCCATTTAGATATTTTTGATTTTTTTCCCCTCCTCCCCCCTCCTCTCCAAGGTGTTTGCATTTGTCTTGTACATAATTCAGTTAGAGTCAGGTTGTGGACCCCTTTCTTGCATTGGTGAACAGATGCTTATATAAGCAGCAGCTCTGATTTTTCAGTCTGAGAATGTAAGTTCAGTAGTTTCTTTCTTTTCCTCTGTTCTTACTTGTACTTGCACTACCTTATTTTAATATCACCTACCAAATAAAATAGTAGACAGTGCACCTCTCCTGAAAGTCATTAATAGGGACCCACTATTCAGTCCTATGTCATCTCCCTCTCTACTTTTTATCAGATACCTTTACCTTTTCACATCTTCAGGCAGTTTTCTATTCTTGTGCCCATACCTGCTGCTGAACCCACCTGAATGTTTTAAAAAGAGAATTATGCAATTAGTAGACAAGGAAAGCAGTAACTAGAGTGCTTTTTAAGCAAAGCACAACAATGCAATGCATTTCATGCAGTCCATACTGAAGGATTCCAATTGATTTTGTTGTACTCTTAAAAAAACAAGCTGTTCTTTGCTCATGATTCCTCTAACATAAAGAAGTTTATTTTTCCTCTTAATACTTGTTGCATAACTCTACTGCAGAGTTTTATTTATGGGATCCTGTTCTCTGATGAGGCTGAGGTAACCGATTTGAATACTAGTGGTAGACCCTACTGCCTTGCAGGTGTCGGACAGGAGGAAAGACTCTAACTGCTTTTACAAAATTTGACATTATAAATCAAGAAGTATACTTTCCTTCCTGACTACACTTCTATGTTAGGATTTTTTTGGACTATTTCATATATCATTACTGGAGACGTGTTTGTACTATTCCAAAGGACAGACTATTGCTTAAGTTAAACATTTTCCTACTAGAATAACATTAAGGAGTGGGCATCACAGCCCTCATGATATCGATAGGGCCATTTTGGCTTCATGGAGTCTGACCATTTTACAGGAAATGTAAGCGTAAGTTGAAAATAAAAATCTCTACAAGGATGAGTGTTGGAGCTGCATACAGCAAAAAGAGCTTTTAAATATACAAACCAACCCTTGAGCCGCTTAGGTACTTTCATATGTAGTGCTGAACAGCCAGTAGAAATAAGTGCAAATTTAAACAGTACTGCAGGTACATAGACTGGTCAGCTTCAAGCCAGAAAGACAACAAAACTAAATACACAATCTGCAGATCTTGGGAGAGGGAGAGAAACAGCTTTCCAAGCTGTGGGGACTTTTGTCTCTGAGCTTAGCCCCCACAATTCGATACGGGTAGAAATAACAGGGTCACAACTTGGCCCTAAATAAAACAATATCTGTGTCAAATGCAAGCACATTGATGTGGGGGAATCATGAAACCTAAATATTTTAAATGGAGGAACTCAATCTTCTTTTGGATTTTTTTAAAAAATTGATAG
Organism: Alligator mississippiensis; assembly: GCF_030867095.1. Lineage (NCBI taxonomy): Eukaryota > Metazoa > Chordata > Crocodylia > Alligatoridae > Alligator > Alligator mississippiensis. The sequence goes on along the minus strand of NC_081826.1, from coordinate 58,727,592 downwards.
CTGTTAGCTGGGATTTTTCCAGAGGTAAGCCAAATTATTTTTTTCTGTGTTAAAAAAATTCTAGTTTGAAAAAGAAACATCCTTGAACTGCAATGCAGGGGGATGAATAAGAAAAGCCAAACTGCGTAGCATCACAAATGGTCCCCTGGTAAAGATCAATGGGTATTCAGAAACTAAGGTGGCACTTCCTTTTTTTGCACAAGAATAGTGACAGCTAGTTAGACTTTAATAATAAGAGATTTTTCAAACTTTTTTTAACCAGGAATCCCAACAGTTTTCTTAGGGAAAATATACTGATCATGTAGCAAGAAACCTTTTTGCCTGCCCCTCCCTCCCCCAAATATGAAGCTCCTTCATATGGCAAAAGCCCCTTTTGCAGTATTTGCCCCCTTTGGGGGACACACTCTCTTTTCTACCTTTTCTTCCTTCCTCTTTTTCTTTTATTATATTATTATTATTTTATATAATGTGCACTTCTGGTGAAAATAGAGCTTGTAGATATTTTTACAAATGTACTTTAAGTTTAAAAGTAAGTTGTACCATGTAACAATGTTAGCAAAGGCAGGAAATTCTGTATGGAGCTGGTCCCTGCATGAATCATGGTTGATTGTGTAACACAGTAGCTTGTCTGGATAAACAAGTTAATGAGCAGCAATTAACACCTACAAAACTACTTACCCAGAAGAGGAAAGAATCAATACAGAGCCAGGAACTCCCTGAAACTTCACTGTTAAAGGTGCGGAAGCCCTGGTTTGAATTAATCAATGCTGGAAACAGACCCTTGGGGATGAAATCCCCCCCCCCCCCCCGATCAACCACTTTCAGAGCTCTATTCATCATGGCAGTGAATCAATCAAAATTCATCAAGGGACTCCTGAGATTGCACGTATCTGTGGACGTGACCCCTGGGCTGACAGCTGCCATCCAGCAGCTACCAAGAGGGACATCCCTCAAGGTCAATGACCCCTGGATTGGGTAAGCCCGAGAATTGGGGAGTCACCAAAGTCTGCCAGAGAGGGATAAAAGGCAGCGAAGACTGACCCCCAATGGCACCCTCTTTGACCTGACCAGCACCCTGCCCGTCCAGCCAGAAGGACCAGCTGGTGAGCCCCTTCTGAAGCAACACTGCACTGAAAGAAGCCTTGACTGGCCATCGAGGGCAGACTCTAGTGCTTGGGGATAGGTATATCTTGACACTGGTGCTTAGTGTTCATAGCTAGCTACTGTAAGTGTGTGTGTGTGTGTGTGTGTGTGTGTGCATGAATGTGTGTGTGTTTGAGGGGATCAGCACCAAGGTTTATGGTCTAACTTTTGTATCCGTCCAATAAACTAGAATTGTATGATGATCCTGTGTGTTGGTGCTTTGTAGCCAGCAATCACATCTATCAACAAGAGACCAAGGAGATGGATCTAATTCATAGGTTGTACCTCAAAGCACTTTCTGTCTCTCTAGAACGTCTTTAGTGAACAATGCCAGCTAAAAAGTAGAGCAGAGAAGCACCTTAAGCACCTGATGTGTCACCATAGAGGCAGACAGCTGAGTTAAGTTTTGAGTGATTTTTATCTGCAAAGTAATGTGGAAATTGCTCATTATTTTGACTTCATTGTGCTCAACTGATTTCAGTTGCATCAGTTTCATACAAGTAACACATTTCCTTCAGCAGTACTTCCAACTTATACTAGTATGAGAACAAAACCAGCTAACAATCATAAGGTCCTCCTCTAATATAGTGCCAAAAAATGTATGCTTCTTTTTTTGCATGTGATATGGCACAATTTACTCCTGAATCATTTGCTTACATGAGAATCCTATTCCACCATGTTATAGTCTCAGAAAAACTGTTAATTCAACTATTTCTGTAATGCACCATTGTCTTAGCTGTAAGTCACACACAGCAGTAATGAAGAGGACAATGACACAGTCACTTTTTGCACTAAGAGTTTTCAGGAACTTGAACACAGTGGAATAGGATTGCACCTGGGGACTTAAGAGGTGGAATAAGATCTAGACCTAAAGGCTCAAAATTCTAAAGTCAAATGCCCAAAACTTTCTTCTTAAAATCTCATGGTTTTAAGTTGGTCATATTACAGTAAACTTGACTAATGATTTTTAAACACCTGTGGTTGGCAACAGTGCATGAGAATGTGACAACATGCATTAAACTGCAACATATATGTAGGAAACTTGGTTTGTTGGAGCCAACCATGGGAATGGTTAAAAATCATGTAAGAGTTTGAAAAAGTCCAACAGTTCTAATAGCTGCATGGAAAATATCACAACGATACAAATACTATATAAATCAATATGATGGTGGGAAGACCAGTAGGACTACCTCATGTGGTGCAGTGGAATTAAGCACTAGGAACAAATCTTATCCTATTACATTCTCCTTAACCATTATCCTGGTCTGGCTCTCTCCCCTCATAATAAAAACATGCTTTAGTCTTTTTCATATTAATAACATCCTACCCTAGACCCCACTTTCCTCTGCAACTACTGACCAATTTCCATCCTTTATTTCATCTTTAAGGCACACTAAACACACTGGCTGCGATTACTGCCTGGAGTTCCTCTCCTCCTCATCACCTCAAGCCCAGAAGGGTTAAAATTGAGCTCTTAATCTCCCTACTATCTCTTTTCTTGATCACTACAGATAATGCTGTATCCTGCTGTCTCTGCTCTATAAACTAAGCACCAATACAAGTATCTCTCTAGTTCTTCAAGTGCAGCTTACATTTGTCTTTAAAACTCTTCCTGCATAATGTGTCTAAAACATGGCCTCATCCATGCTACAACTCTTGTTTCAGTTCTTTTCACCTCACATTTACTGAAGCCTCCATTTCTCTGGTTTTGAGATGCAACCTTGCCCCACTGATAACCATCCAGAATGCTACTGCAATGATTATAATCCTAGCCTATCACTTTGACCATGTCATTCTTTTCTCAGTGTTCCTTTAGTGTAATTATTCTCAGATGGAATTGACAGCACCCTGGGATGCCACAAGATCCTTTTAAGGGCGCAATGCAATAGTAACACTGTTTGATGTGCAAAAACCTATACACAATTCACAAGATGAACACAGAGATTTTAAATAGAAATTCATAGTGGCAAAAACATTCTGGAACCTGTTGTGATCTTCCTGAGTTCTTTGCAATAGAAAAATTGCTCTAAATTCAGAAAAATCATGAACCACTGCTTTAGTGGCTCCTTCTCTGTCACAGAAAACATAAAAGGCTTTCAGTGTCCTTCACAGTCTATCCCTGCCCTGTCTTTCATTTCTCATTCAGTATTGGGAAACTGACTGTTGCATCTGATTGGCCCACAATACCAGTCTCCGTAGTCCGTCTATTAGATTTTCTAACAAGCATCTTCATGACGTGTGTCATGCTGTCCCTGAGCTTAGGAGGAGCACCCAGTAAACATGCATACAGCTGCCTTACTGTCCCTGTCAAATCCTTTCTTAAAAGTCTCCTTCACCATGATGTTAAAGAGAACATGACAGGATAGGTTGTTGATTTGCTACAACTACTGCCGCCTTCTTTCTTTGTATTCCACTTTGTAAGTCTATCAGTTCTTTTTTGACTTATAGGAGAAAGACCACCTTTTTGTTCTATATTTGTACTGAGCCTTACATAATGAGGTTCTGGTTCATGGACTAGTGCTCCTGGTTACTATGGTAATACAAAAAATAATTTTAGCTGAGGGTCCAGTCTCTTTTGATGTGTTTTTTCCTGAAATCACTGACTGTTTCTTTGGTTACATATGAACTACAGAACAAAACCCTTTCCATTGAATAGTTTTTAGCTGCGATTTGATACTTAGGCAGTTCTCTCATCTGCATGCTTGTTATACCTTCCCCTAAGTAACCTGGATTTGAGTTCCAAGTTCATGCCATTTTTCAGGATCCCTAAATGTTGTTTAAGGTTTTGCAGATTTTTCTTCTCAAGCACTGTCAGGTGAGTATGCTTTCTTTGACTGCACATACTACTGGCCTATATTGAAGCCATAGTCCCCAAATTTGATAACTCTTTTCCTAGAGTGCGACAAGAAGGAATACTGAGGAGAAGAACTGTGCTTAAGGATTTTATTTCTACATCATCTTCTGCCAGTGATTGTTGACATACATCATGGAATGATGTACAGGCAGTCCTCAGACTTACGACGCAATCGGTTCCTGAAAACTGTGTCTTAAGTCGAAACGTTGCAACTCGGAACCAATTTTCTCATAAGAAACAATGTTATAAATGGGGGATTGGTTCCTGAACCAAGGCCCGATACCCTATTTTCACCAAAAATACCCCAGAATTTTGTACTTGATCAATTATAGATGAGTAATATAGATACATTAATATATTTATATTGTAAATAGCAATCATATTGATTTGGGAGGACTTCTTTGAGGTGACTTGGTTGGACTTTTTGAAGGGTTCTTGGCTGGAGGCTTCTCAGGAGTCTTGACTGCAGGATTTTCTGGAGTCTTGTCTGCTTTTCTTTAGAAAGTGTCCAAGGAAGTTTGGACAGATGCTCTCCAGGGAGATGCGCGACGCAGCGAACTTGTTCACTAGCATGGTGTCGCATTGGAGCAAGCACTGTAAAGTTGAAACTGATGTCATAAAGTTGAAGCAGGGTGTCAATTTATAAACGTTGTAAATGTGAAATGTTGTAACTTGAAATGTAAGTCGAGGACTGCCTGTATTTAAAAGAACACTGCCCGGTTCATTAACTACATCAGCAAACACAAGTTGGAAAACAAAACAAAACAAAGTTGACCCTTTATGGGGAAAAAGAACTATATTTGGTGTGGAGGAGGAGGGGAATACAAGCCGTGTAATGAAGATTTGTGTAAGTATACCCAAGTTAGCTGTACTGATAACAGTGTAACTTGGGCAGCTTGAGCTCAGTGTAGGCTAACAACCTTAGTATTTACACTGCGTCTCGGACAGATTTTAGCAGCCCATTCTGAGCTCTGTACCATAAAGGCTACACTGCTATCGGCATGCAAGGTAGTTAATTTAGTATAGAAAAGAGATACTGTTATACGCTCTGGCTTCTCTGGACTGCTTTGGAAAGGTATGGAAATGATAAAGAAGGAAATCAGACAGCAGTTGTGTGAGGCTGATGAAGCCTTATGGTGGATTATTTCAGCAAAAGACCCTGATCACTTATTTGACTAAGAACAGCTAATATGGCTGCACACGTTTTAAGGCATAAACTGATGGCACAGGCACAAACTTGTAGCTTTGATCTGGCAAAATGTTAATTTTAATTGGCTTTATTGAATTAAAATGTCTGGACTAGGCCCATGTAATTATCCAGTACATTTCAGCTAGTTAGGGTTGGACAGAAATCCTTCTTTCCTGTCCATATGGAAACTCTCATGTTAGACACTTTATGGATGGGAAAAGATGTGCTTTCCTTTGAAGTCACAAATGTCATCTACTGTATTAATCAAGAGAGAATGTAGTGTGTAACTGCACATTAACAGTGGTAAGTAAGCCCATGTATAATTCCAATAAGTAAAAGCTCCTTATTTTTTTAAATAACTGATATCTAGAAACAGCATTACTGAAGCATGAAGAAGTTTGCACTACTCACAACCACTTTACAAATTATTACAGTTTTCATCAAAACAAACTCTTTTGCTCATCTCTACAGAGACAGCACTGATCAACAGAAGAAAATTAGCCAACAGGAAGTACAAGAATTGCAGTTAGCCATGTTAGTATGAAGTTATGCAGCTGGCAAGGTAGGTTTGCAGTTAGATTAACTAAATTCACTGTGCCTTCTACTTTAACCTGGGGCACTAAACATGTCTAGCCCCTCAGGCCAGATGAGTGATGCAGGATTGGCCCATGGACTGGATGAATAGCGTGGGGCCAGCCTCACAACCTGGATCAGGTCCATGAGCCCCATCATCCAGATCAGGACACTACAGGAAGAGGCCTGACACCCCAGGTGTTTGGCTGCCACTGAAGGAACAAGCTCTAGCATCAGACTTTTCCATTCAGTGCTGCTGGGGCTCCAGCACTCCAGCTCTCGCCTGCGTGCCTGGCTACACTTTTGGAAGGTCTCCCACATGAAGGCTGCAGGCCATATGTTTGACACCCTTGCTCTAGCCATTCCAGTAGGATACAATTTTAACTTTTCCTGGATGCCCGTCGTTCAAAACATCTTAGGGCAATTCAAAATCAATATGAAGGGAAAATTAGATCAAGCCATCAAAAAAGATCAAACAATTCTGAAGAAGGGGAAAGGATAGCAATCACCTAATCAGCACCAGCTAGACAAACTGATAGTTTTATATGAGACAGGCTATGGATATGATTTAGCCACATTTTTCCAGTGTAATATATAATTGTGTTAGTAAAAGCAGAAACTGTTGACAACCTGTTTTCTGTATAAAACGTTAAGCTCCTTTAAAGATTTCACAGAACCTTAATGGTTGAATTCTTGCCTCTAGTGAGGTCAGCAGCAATATTTTTGTAGACTTCAACAGCGGTAGGTTTTCACTCAATATCGTTTACATTTCTTCCCAGAAAACAAAACAGTGAAACATTTTTGTTGATTTAAATGTTTTCCTTCAGTTTCCAGTTCTAGACATTATGCAAATACATGGAAGGAAAAAACACTATTTAAAAAAGGAGTTAAATTCAACAAAATGCAAATGTTCAATAGCACAAGTGTTAATGTTATCTTTCTTCAGGCATAAAGAGAGTCTGTTGATGACTATCCTTATACCTGAAGAGAAGGGTGTTTGTGCCTGAAAACTTGCAAAGAACATTTTTTACAACTATTTAATTGGTCTAATAAAAGCTATCACATCTACCCAAAGAACTTGTCTGCCTATGTCCTTAGACCAACACAGCTACAACCAACAACCCTATAAGTTGTTTTTGTATTTTTCAATTTTAATAATCATTGGTATTGGTAAAAGGAAAATATTTTTAGAATTTTAAAATGAAATCACATTAGCTTTTTTTTTTATATAGAAGACTGTAATACAATATGTGCATGATTGTTCACTATCCATTTTTTATTTAATAGTAGTCACTTAGAGCTAAATAAAGTCTTGGCATTGAATTACAGTCTTTCTAACACCAAATCATACAGGGAAGGAATGGAAAAGAGGAATGCCATGAAAACGACAGCACTTGGAGGAATAATGTCTAAAGACTTAACTCCTCTAGAAGCCTGCAAAGGAATTATGACAGTGAGGGGGTGCTATCCCTCACCAGCACTCAGGTATAGCTGCTGCCTCAGTTACTCTCCCAAATCAGGTGTAATAACACATACAATAACTCGTTCTTAAAATAGTCTCCCCTCCTGCAATCTACTTAATAAATATATTGCAGTATTTGTATTGGCAGTCTCCTCAGATCCATGACTTCCTTGGACTCGATCAATCTGTTTATTTCATATACTATAGGCCATCTCCTATTAGGACTCCACTGCTCTTCTTTGGAAAAATCTTTTCCCTTAAAAGTCCTTCCCCTAGGTTACACCCCTTTGTTACCAAGCAACTTTTTTTCTCTCCACAGGCCTTTGCCTGGAAAGACTTAATGATTTGCACTGTTTGTTTCCCTTTCTTTAAGCCAGCGATTCTAAACGAGGGTGTTCCAAAGATCCTTTTAAGAGTGATACATTCATGATCCACAAGATAAACCTAACTTGTGGATCACCCAACAAGGACACTTCTCGAGAGAGAGACTGCACTTTTGAAAGAGCTACACGGATACCACATAAATATTTGTTGCAGTACAAAAAGAAGATCTGCACAAATTGCCCAACATTAGTTATGACATACCACCCTTCCCTGGAACCTACATGGAAAATCTTCAAACCATTGCAACCCATACTAGAAGAAGACCCAATTCTTAAAGAGAGCTTTCCAGAACCACCCAACCTAGCCTCTAAGCAAGCACCGAACCTTGCTAATCTCATCACCAGCCACACCAAATGAATCCAGACCATGTCAGGACAAGAAATGCAAAACTGGCCAACACATCTGTGCCACTTCCACAATAACCACACCCCACAACAGAACTATCACCATTCCTGGATCTGACACCTGCACTTCCAGAAATGTATATCTCATCTAGTGCAACAAATGCCCTGATGGAAAAAATGTAGAAGAAACCAAATGACAACTGCACAAAAGAATGAACTCGCGCTGAAAATCCAAAGACAAAAATATCCAATTACCTGTGGGTGCACACTTCTCTCAAGACAATCACTTCTTCTCTGACCTCTCAGTTCTAATCCTCAAAGGGAATTTACAAAACACCTTTCATAGATGAGCCTATGAATTTCACTAGTGGATACTAAAAATCATGGACTCAATATAGACATTGGATTTATGACATATTACAACCTCCCTGACATCTGATTTACCAGGTACCTGCCTGAACTTACTATTTACATTTTTTTTCCTCTCCTTCTTCCCCTCCCCTTCTTCTCTACCCTTTGTTGGTCTAATTTCCTGCTATTTACTTTTTCACAGGCTGACTCTCTTCTACTTTGGATAACTCATTACTATAGCAGTGTCTCCCTTGCTTATCCTTGATATTCCTTCACCCATTTTTCCCCCTCATTCCCCCCCTCCCCTACCCATTGTTTTCCTAATTTCCACCTATTTACATTCTCACTGACCTCCTGTTACACTTTTAGCTTTTTGAATTCTTTAGAGATCTCAGAACAGCAGTGTCTCCCTATGCCTGAAGAAGGGTATTTGTGCCCAAAAGCTTGCAAAGAATTTTGTTCCAACTACTCAGTTGGTCTAATAAAAGATATCACACCTACCCAAAGAACCTTGCCTGCCTAAGATAAACCTAGAGATTTCAAATAGGAATCCAAAGTGTGAAGCACATCCTGACCTGTTTTGGTCTTTCTGACTTCTTTAGAACAGACGAATTGCTCTATTATGTTTCCATAATCAACAAATGAGTGAAAGCTAAGAGCTGGCATTTTTCAAGGGGTATCTTGAGGCTAAAAAGGTTGAGGACCCCTGCCCTAAGATAGGAAGGGATTCCTTATAAGCTTCTCATTTACCACATCTCATCATTTAACAATTGTGCTTATGGTACTGTATTCCTTATGGCCAAATATTAAGGTAGCTAATTTTTGGAAAAGGTAAATATCAACACTCGAACAATGCCTGAATAATTCAGAAGGCCATTATCTCTCACTTACTACATGCACATTCACATCTTACAGTTTTGTTTCCCTTTTGGCTTTTCTTCTCAACTACAATACAACAGCTTTGGGCAACTCCTGATTCATGTGTAAAATGTGTGGTATTTTAATGTGGAAATACATGCATCTAATTTGGAAGGTAAGAGGTAATGGAGGGAGAAATTAAAATGACCTCATTTAATTATAAATTGCATATTACTCATCATACATGGAATATGATGTAAAGAGTCTGAGGACCTGAAATTTAAAAGTCTGATCCAAAATACTTTGCAAGTTACTTAGATCTTCAGTGAGGTGGAATTTACCTGATTAAGAGAGAAAAAATCTGCTTATCAGTTGCTGGCACTTGCATTTCAGATGGAGGACTGCAACCTCCACACTCTGTTTCTCTTTCCTAAGGAAGCTTGTTGCTATCCCCATGTGCAGCCATTTATTTCTTGCTGACAGATTGCATGCTTATCGTACTACGCATTTCTAGCCAAGAGGGTGAAATTACATTTTCCCACAATATCTTTTTTCAAGGCAATTTGACAAAATGAAAGGCCTGTTTCTTAATCTCAGTCTTCCTGACTGTAGTTATCTCATGCATCATTAACTTTTGGTAACACCTAATGGCAATCTATAGAAATGTTGTACAATGTAATAGTCCCAGGCAACAGAAGAGCACTGAGAATTTGCTACCAGAAGGTAACAATGCTGAGCCTATTCTCTTTCAGAAAGTTATCAACCCAGTATTTTGAATGACAGTTGTTTTTTGAAGTATAGACTTTAAAAAGAGGGTTATTTTTTGTTAGTGAACGTGACAAAAAGATAACGTGAGATAGTGCTCTATCAGAAATAGTGGTTATCTACTGGAAATATTTATGACATATACAGAGCACAATACTTGTGAACTTTATGACTAATTCCAGATAGGAGTGAGATACCTGAACACTACAGACTTTCTACGGAAACTTAAAAACATAGACCACCTTCCCAGCAACACACTCCTAGCCACCATGGATGTTACCAGCCTATATACCAACATCCCACACCAGGATGGCATCCAAGCCTGCCTTACATATCTACAGGAACAAGATTACAACTCAGAATACAGACCCAAAGGTATTATTGACCTTATACACTTCATCCTCACACACAACAATTTCACTTTTAATAATCAACACTTCCCTCCAGATGATGGGAACAGCTATGGGCACTAAAATGGCCAACATTTTTATGAGCCACCTGGAAGAAGACTTCCTCAAGAACTGCACCATCAAACCTGTGCTATACTTAAGATACATCGATGACATCTTCATCATTTGGACTGAAAACCTGCAATCTCTGATTGAGTTCCATCAGAAATTCAACAGTCACCATCCCTCCATCCGACTGTCTTTAGAATACTCCAGCACCAACATCTCCTTTTTAGACACAATGATCAGTATCCAGAAGGGTAAAATACAGACCACAGTATACAAGAAACCCACAGACCAACATACATATCTGCACAGAACCAGCAATCACCCTAAACACACCAAAAAAGCTGTGATATACAGCCAAGCCCTCAGATACTACCGCATTTGCACTGAAGAGAACACCCGGGATTGCCACCTCACCAATCTTAAAAAGGCTTTCACCCAGCAAGGACACTTGTCCAGAGAGGTAGATTGCACGTTTGAAAGAGCCACCTGGATACCACGTGAAGAACTGCTGCAGTACAGAAGAAAAACCCGTACAAATTGCACACCGCTGTTTATGACGTATCACCCCTCCTTTGAACCTGTATGGAAAATCCTCAAAAACTTGCAACCCATACTAGACAGGGACCCTATTCTTAAAAAGATCTTCCCAGAGCCACCCATCCTAGCCTTCAAACAAGCACCGAACCTCGCCAACCTCATCACCAGAAGCAAACTTCCTCAAGCCCGGAACACACCAAAAGGAACCAGACCGTGCCATGACAAGAAATGCAAAACCTGCCAACACATCTCCACCACCCCCACTATTACTACACCCCACAACAGAGCCATCAGCATCCCAGGATCTTACAGCTGCACATCCAGAAATGTAATATACCTCATCCAATGCACCAAATGCCCTGATGGAAAATATGTAGGAGAGACCAAACAACAACTGCGCACCAGAATGAACGCACACCAGAAATCCATCAAAGACAGAAATACCCAATTACTGGGGGGGGCACATTTCTCACAGGAGGGCCACTCTCTCTCCAATCTCTCAGTCCTGATCCTCAAGGGAAATTTACACAACACTTCCCAGAGACAAGCCTATGAGCTCCATTTCGTCAACCTCCTGGATACTAGAGATCATGGACTAAACATAGACATTGGATTTTTGATACATTATAATCTGCCTGGCAACTGACTCCCCAGCCCAGCCCCTGGCTTGTTTACTTTTCATTCCATCCAGGAAGAGCACACACCAACTGCTGAAACTTCCTTAGCCTGACGAAGGGTTTTTGAACCCGAAAGCTTGCTTAATAACTATTCTCCAACTATTTGGGTTGGTCTAATAAAAGATATCAAATTCACCCAAGGAACCTTGTATACCTAAACAAGACATTCAGAGGTTTCAGTATGAAAGGCATTTGACATAGCAGAAATCACACGTGTTGGTAAGGCTTCGTAGATGCACAATACTTCAAAATAATTTGCAAATTGGGTACTTTGCTGCAGGTTAGGAAGTGAAATGCTTGACATTTGGCCAAATTATTTGTTTGGTGCTATAAAACAAAGGATTTTAATACAGGGATCAGCAATTAAAATATATGCATCTTCTATATTTGGACACCTTTAAGCTTAGGAAACTTAAGATTCATGTTGTTTGTTCTTGCAGGTAAACACCTTGCATGCAGTACTGAGCTTGAATAACTCAGCTTTGTGTTATGATATGTAGATAAGAGGTGGCAGTTCATCCACTGAGACTACCGAGTCCTAATGGCTGAAGTAGCTCCCATACTGTCAAAAACCTTTGTGGAAACTTGGAAAAAAGGCTATGTGTAGCTGCATATCTCCTACTTCTGCCTCACCTGGCCTGTCCCATATCTCTGATGCAGACAGACCTGAGTGCTAAGCTGCCCTCCCTGCAGATTCAAACACTGTGATCTCTCTCTTTATATAAGATGGAACCATAGTGTTTTCTGCAAGGAGTTTCTCTGCATCTTTCGAGAAGAGGGGTCAGTATTTGTTCCCTGCAACAGGAACAAAAAAGTTCTAAATTGGATTTTTTTTTAATGAGGTCTATGTACTTCAAACCTCATCCACCCAAGTATTAAACTATATTTAATTACATTACTTTATATCTTTAGGTGTAAAATGAAAAGGCAGATCCAAGACTCTGAGACACCTTGCTCTGAAGGACTCCCAGGGTCAGATTTCATATTAATACACTTCAGTATTTATTCTTGGCTTCTACAGTCCACACCTTTGCTGTCTCCCAACCTGGGCAGTTTCTGATCCCTCTCCCTCTGGATGTTTCCAGCTAACTCCAGTTTAGCCAGTTTATCCTTGACATGCTCCCTGCTTCTTATTTTTTGCCTTGCTGTTCATTATATGGATTCTTACCCACTTACAGTATAATTTTATTATGCTTTATACACCTAAATGGTAGTTTTCTAGCCATGTTATTGGCATTTTTGGCACTTACGCACAGTTTGTGATTCTATTACTCCTTTAGTGTGGACACATATGAGTGTGTACACATAAAACAAGCATACACAATAGGACAGGAGTAAACAACCCCAAGCACAGGTGCCAGAGCCTGGCACACTTTTTGCTTGGTATTTTGCTTGGTATGCATACCGTGAGGTGGATGATGGGGAAGGGGCTGGGGCTGCGCTGCCACGACAAGGAGTGGGCCTCTTGTGGCTCCCCTACCATCTGCCCCAGCACACCAACATCTTACAAGTTGAGGTTATGGGTGTTTTTGGCACTGCCCAAAAATGTTGCCCACCCCTGCAATAGAACATGCAGTGCCTGGGCTGGTGCATGGCTATGTACAGACACCCATTCTGGATGTGTAAGTGCATGTAAGTCACAAATAGAGCAGCAACAAATCCATGATTAAGGGGTGTTAGATGCCAGAGAAAGGGTGTACTCTAATGTATTAGTCTGGGGGTGGGCAAAATGTGGCCCAGGGAGTGGATGCGGCCCACCAGGACATTCTAGCTGGCCCACGGGGCCCCTAAAAGATTTAGAAAATGAATATTAATCTGCCCTGGGTTGCCTGTCATGGAGCCCTTGATAGCTTACCAAATCTTAGTAAGTGGCCCTCTGCCCAAAATAATTGCCCACCCCTGTATTAGTCCCAGTAGTAGAGTGGTTAGGAAGAAACAGAGCCAGAGTTCTAGGTTTACTTTCACTTAGAGGGGGTAATGGCTTCTGATTTCTCAGCCCTGTGCCCTAATCAGCATACAGCAGGTGGGCTATTTTCCAGTGCTCCTTTTGAAGCGGGCCCTTGGGTAGCTAAGAGAGAGAGAGAGCTATGTGGAGCGAGGAAAAAGAGAACAAAGTAGAGCAGTGCCCAGCAACCTTTTCTGGCTATGGCAGGGGCGAGAAATTATTTTGGGTGAGGGCTGCTTACTGAGTTTTGGCAAGCCATCGAGGGCCACATGACAGGCAACCAGGGGCAGAGACACATTAATTCTCTAAATTTTTTAGGGGCCCCGTGAGCCGGATAGAATGGCCTGGTGGGCCATATCTGCCCCCCGGGCCCCATTTTGCCCATCCCTGGGCTATGGGCTGGGTGGCTTTAGTGAAGTGTCACTGCTGGGGGCTTCCCCTGTGCCCACATTGGGGCCAAGCAACTGGGAGTTACTCTAGTGCCACTGTTGCTTTCCTCAGTTCCCCATTACCTAGCTGCAGTGCAGGCACAGATTCTAGTCACTGGGGAGCTGCAATGGGGCCAGGTATTTGCAAAGTGCATCTGTGCAGCCACTGCTTCTCCCTGTTCCTCCCCACCCCCAACTCTAGCTGTAGCACAGACATAGCTGGAAGCTGCACCCACACTGCAACCAGGCGGGTAGACGGTGGGGAGAAGGGGAGTGGGCAGAAGTGCAACAGTGCATTCTCAGTTTGCAGATGTCTGGTCTCACTGCAGCTCTGCACCCAGTGGAAGCTCTGCTTGCACCCGAGCTGGACAACAGACAGCTGGAGGAAGCAGTGGTGGTGTGGGCACAGCTCTGAGCTGCCTGCCCTTGGCCCCTACCTTCTCCTATTCACCCCAATGCATTGCCAAAACCACCATGTCATACTGGAGCTGGGAGGGAAGGGAGAGGTAGCAGTGGCATGGGCACAGCTAAAAGCTGCCCAGCCCCGGTATAGCTCTTCACTGTAAAAGAATAACAACTTGTGTATAAGTGCTGAAAACAGCACTAGTTTGGCTAGAAAACTGACATTTAGGGTACACAGGGTAACAGAATTCTGTCCTTACAGGCTGGATATGGCAGAGAAAGAAAAAATCCTGATTTTATTAGTTAACTACCAACTGTATTTATGGTCTGGTTGTATTCATAGAATCATAGAAGTAGGGTCGGAAGGGACCTTGTAGATCTTCAAGTCCGACCCCCTGCCTGGGCAGGAAGAAAACTGCGCTCAAATGACCCCAGTCAGGTAGGCATCAAGCCGCTTCTTAAAGACCCCCAGGGTAGGAGCCAGCACCACTTGCCTTGGAAGTTAGTTCCAGATCCTAGCTGCCCTAACTGTGAAGTAGTTCCTATGGATGTCTAATCTAAACCTACTCTCCAACAACTTGTGGCCATTATTCCTTGTTATCCCAGGGGGCGCTAGGGGAAACAAGGTTACCCCCAAACCTTTCTGGTCTCTCCTAGTGAGTTTATAGACAGTCACCAGGTCCCCGCCCTCAGCCTTCTTTTGTGAAAGCTGAACAGGCTCAGGTCCTGTAGTCTCTCATTGTAGGGTCTGCCCTGCTGTCCTCGGATCATGCGGGTGGTCCTCCTCTGGACCCTCTCAATGTTATCCATATCCCTCTTGAAGTGGGGTACCCAGAACTGGACACAGTACTCCAGCTGTGGCCTGACCAGTGTCGCGTAGTGGAGGATCACCTCCTTGGCCCTACTTGAGATGCACCTGTGGATGCACGATAAGGTCTGGTTAGCCCTGCCGACCGGGACCTCGCACTGTCGGCCCATGTTCATCTTGGAGTCAATGATGATTCCAAGATCCCTTTCTGCCTCCGTGTTCTCAAGAAGGGAGTTTCCCATCTTATAAGTGTGCTGCTGGTTACTACTGCCGAAGTGCAGCACCCTGCACTTGTCCGTATTGAAATGCATCCTGTTTTTGTTAGCCCACCCCTGCAACCTATCCAGGTCTTGCTGCAGCCTTTCCCTCCCTACTAGTGTGCCCACCTCACCCCATATTTTGGTATCATCAGCAAATTTGAACAGGTTGCTTTTCACCCCATCGTCCAAATCGCTGATAAAAAAATTGAACAGTGTGGGCCCAAGGACCGAGCCCTGGGCAACTCTGCTGCCCACTTCCCCCCAGGTTGAATATGACCTGTCTACCACGGGTACTGAAGGCACTGGCTGACGTCATTGCACAGCCACTGGCGGGAATATTTGAACACTCATGGTGCACGGGCCAGGTCCCGGAGGACTGGAAAAGGGCCAATGTGGTCCCCATTTTCAAGAAGGGGAGGAAGGAGGACCCAGGCAACTACAGGCCAGTCAGTCTCACCTCCATCCTGGGCAAAGTCTTTGAAAAAATTATGAAGGCTCACATTTGCGAGAGCCTGGCAGGAAAAATTATGCTGAGGGGAAACCAGCATGGGTTCGTAGCAGGTAGATCATGCCTGACTACTCTAGTCTCTTTTTATGACCAGGTTACAAAACACCTGGATGCAGGAGGAGGGGTTGACGTCGTTTACTTAGACTTCAGGAAGGCCTTCGATATGGTATCCCATACCATACTGGTGAACAAGTTAGGAGGCTGTGACTTGGATGACTACACAGTCCGGTGGGTGGCGAATTGATTAGAGGGTCGTACCCAGAGAGTCGTAGTGGATGGGTCGGTATTGATCCTGGAAGGGTGTGGGCAGCGGGGTCCCGCAGGGCTCGGTCCTTGGACCGATACTCTTCAATGTCTTCATCAGCGACTTGGACGAGGGAGTGAAGTGTACTCTGTCCAAGTGTGCGGATGACACAAAACTGTGGGGAGAAGTGGACACACCGGAGGGCAGGGAACAACTACAATCAGACCTGGACAGGTTGAACATATGGGCAGAAAACAACAGAATGCAATTCAACAAGGAAAAATGCAAAGTGCTGCACCTAGGGAGGAAAAATGTCCAGCATATCTACTGCCTAGGAAATGACCTGCTTGGTGGTACAGAAGTGGAAAGGGATTTTGGAGTCCTAGTGGACTCGAAGATGAACATGAGTCGTCAGTGTGACGAAGCCATCAGAAAAGCTAATGGCACTTTATCGTGCATCAGCAGATACATGACGAATAGAACCAAGGAGGTGATAATTCCTCTTTATCGGGCGCTGGTCAGATCACAGTTGGAATACTGCGTGCAATTTTGGGCGCCGCACTTCAAGAGGGATGTGGATAACCTGGAGAGGGTCCAGAGAAGGGCCACTTGTATGGTTAAGGGCTTGCAGGCCAAGCCCTATGAGGAGAGACTGGGGCATCTGGACCTCTTCAGCCTCTGCAAGAGAAGGTTGAGAGGCAACCTTGTGGCTGCCTATAAGTTCATCATGGGGGCACAGAAGGGAATTGGTGAGGCTTTACTCACCAAGGCGCCCCTGGGGGTTACAAGAAATAATGGCCATAAGCTAGCAGAGAGCAGATTTAGACTAGACATTAGGAAGAACTTCTTCACAGTTAGAGTGGCCAAAGTCTGGAATGGGCTCCCAAGGGAGGTGGTGCTCTCCCCTACCCTGCAGGTCTTCAAGAGGAGGTTAGACAGGCATCTAGCTGGGGTCATCTGAACCCAGCACTCTTTCCTGCCTATGCAGGGGGTCGGACTCGATGATCTATTGAGGTCCCTTCTGACCCTAACATCTATGAATCTATGAACCACCACCCTCTGAGTACGACCCTTCAGCCAATTCGCAATCCATCTGACTGTGTAGGCATTGATGCCACAGTCACCTAGTTTTTTAATGAGGATGGGGTGGGGTATTAGTTGACCATCAATATAATGTGGCCATGAAAAAAAACAAATGCGATCCTAGGATATATCAGCACTTCCAGCATTCGTAGGGAAGTATTAATGCATTTGTATACAGCACTAGTAAAACATCATCTGCAATACTGCGCACAGTTCTAGTCACTCATATTACGATGTATTCAAACTGGAACAGGTACAGAGGAGGGTTGTTAGGTTGATTGAGGGAATGGAGATTCAAAGAGCGTGGCTTATTTAGACTAGCAAAACTAAGGCTGAAAGGATAAATGATTGCTTAAGTCTTCCCAGAACCACCCATCCTAGACTTCGAAGAAGCACTGAACCTTGCTAACCTCATCACCAGAAGCAAACTTCCTATGGCCCAAACACAACGAATGGTTCCAGACCATGCCATGACAAGAAATACAAAACCTGCCAATATATCTCCCACAATTATAACACCCCACAACAGAACCATCAGCATTCCTGGATTATACAGCTGCACCTCCAGAAATGTTATATATCTATCTCATCCAATGCACCAAATGCCCTGACAGAAAATACATAGACCAAACAACAACTGCATACCAGAATGAACGCACACCGGAAATCTATTAAAGACAAGAATCCCCAATTACCTGTGGGGGCACATTTCTCACAAGAAAAGCACTCTCTCTCCAATCTTTCAGAGTTAATCCTCAAAGGGAATTTACAAAACATGTTTCACAGACAAGCCTATGAACTTTACTTCACCAACTTCCTAGATACAAAAAATCATGGACTAAATATAGATATTAGATTTATGACACATTATAACCTGCCTGACATCTGACTCCCCAGGTACCTCTCCACTATTTACCAGCTACATTCATTTCCCTCCCCACCTCTTCCCCAGCCTCTCTCTCACCCACTGAATCCTCAATTTATTTTTTCACTGACTGCCTGTCTTGCCTGCACTGCATACCAGCCTCTGGCTTCTTTACTATTCATTCCATCCAGGAAGAGCACACATCAACTGCAGATGCTTCCTCAGCCTGATGAAGGGTATTTAAACCTGAAAGCTTGCTAAGATTTTTTTCCAACTATTTGAGTTGGTCTAATACAAGATATCAGATTTACCCAAGGAACCTTGTCTGCTCTCTATAGATACATGGAATTGTTAAACATGGGGGTGGAAAAAGACCTATTTAAGCTGCAGAATAGTACTGTCATGAGAACAAACTGGCCAAGAAATTAATCAGTTCAGAAATTGGAAGAAAGTTTTTCACCATGAGAGGCTGAAAGTTCTGGAACAACCTTCCAACAAGGGAAGTGGGGACAAAAAACCTTACTGATTTTAACATTGTTTAATTAGTTTATGAAGTGTATTAATGATGTGGTTACTTGTGCTAGTAAGGGACCAGATATAATGACCTATGAGGTCTGTTCAGCCTTAAGTCTGATATTTTTCCCGTTCATTTATGAGATGTAATCGAAAGCTGTATGCAACAAGGTAAGCAATTTGATTGTATTAAAATCAATCAGAAATGGGAAGCAAGCATTTATGTTAACAGAAATCCAGTTCTTTCAAGAAATACAGTTCCATGACTTTAGAATAAAATCAAAATATGAGTGGGTTCAAAATTTAGTTCAGTATTTTCTATTCTCCATACTCGTACTCACATTTGGTCACTTTACATTGTCTTGCTATGTATAACTGTAGTCCAAATGGAACAATTATAAAAGGAACAAATCCTTAAAGCAATATTGAATTTATCTTTCAGTAAGGTTGAAGTCTGTAAATTAATAAAAATGATAAAACAGCTTAAATAATGTTTTACTCTATAAGAAGAAAAATCCCGCCCCCCATTAAATTGTTCATGTAGGAGTGTGTAGTGTGCTTGTCAGCAAAACATCTTCATATACTGTTTTATTTTAACATTTGAAATCTATAGAAACACTTGTAAGACTGAAATGAGCTGGATGTGACTGCACTACAAGCTTAGGAAAATATGCAAACAAACAGGGTCAAAATAGCTGTGCCATATCCTGCATTTATATTTAATTGGCTATATTTAAGTTATGTTAATTAACTGGAAAGGTATTATCAAACAAAGAAACTGCCCATTATCGTTGTGGTGTTGCTGTAATGTAACATAATTATAAGTTTTCTTTGCACTAGTTAACATTGGTAAAAAAATAAATACATTTTTTTTAACGTTCCAAGTTCTATTACAAGGTATTGTTAGGATTACCTCACTCACCCCAGCCTTATTTTTAAATTAAAATTCATAAATTATTCACAGTTAAGGCATCCCAGCTGTCCTCTCTGCACATATATACCAGGAAACATTTTGGGTTTATCGTGGCTCCATCATCACCAAGCCACATCAGAAACTGGCACAGTGGTGGTACTAGAAAGCCAAACACATCTGGGGACAGGATGTTGAACATCTGCTTATGAAGTGCTGGGTGGCTTCTGATAAGTAAACAGGCTGTGCCCAGAAAGGGGAAGAGGGTGAGGGTGCTGAAGACTCTGGAAAGATACTGGAAGATCAGCATGTTTAAGACCTGGGGTGTCAAATTAGTTTGCCCAACCAGGGCCAGATTTGGATTGCAGGGCTTCTTGTAGGCTGGATATGAACTCACGTCTAGGGATGGGGCAAGCAGCAGTGGGACAAGTGATATCAGGGATCCATGAGGTTTAACACACTTGTTGCTTGCTTGCTGTCACCAAAACAGGGCCCAATGCTCTGAGTTCTTGGCCCCTCAAGATTACTTAGAAGAAACCCTTTGCAAGACACCTTAAAATAATGTAAAAATTGCAGGGTTGCTTTTTAACTCCCCACCCAAACACATGGCTTGATGTTTATAGGCCACAACTGGATAACACACTCCATCCTGCCTCATGAGGTAATTGGGGTGGGGCAATTTCTGTGCTACCAAAAAGAACAGGAGTTGATATTTTGTGTAACCCAAACCACTGTAGGGGAAGGCCCCTTTGAGACGCTGCATATTTGAGTGAGGGCAAATGTGATCCAGACCTTAAGAAGTGCTTCAGGCAAAACTGGTGTTGGCTTCTCAAGATGCGAATAAAATTTTCAGGTTTTGAACCATAATGAATATGGCACAGAAATAACTCTGAATATTAAATGTCTTGCTCTGACTTCTACATTCAGGGAAGTGTTCATACATGGATGTAGCCATGTGAAGGCTTGACACTAATGCTGCAATAGTGACATGTTTTCCAGAAAGCACTGTTATTTGTTACCAAATGATTATACACAGGCAACAAAACCTCCTTGAACAACAGATACTCTTCGTTGCCTACACACAGCTATTGTTTCTGGATAAATGTTGACATTCAAAATGGCATGAACTTTTTAATCTAACAATTAAAAATGAGAATAGAAATCAAACTACTTAAAAAACCCCAGCAAATCTAAAGGCTGCTCAAGCTTTAAAAATAAAGGACCAATGCAGCAAGCATTTTTATCAGCAGGATGTGGCTGAAGGGGAAAAACAAAGTTTGAGAAAAAAACATACTAAAGTAGCAATATAAACACAAGAGGACACAAGCTTCCCTGTACATTTAAATGGTGTTTCCATGAGCAGTAAGTGTTGAGATGCTGTATGTCTGATTTGGGTTAGAATGTTACAATGAAGAATAGTCAGGTCACGATCCTTTAGGCTAAGTACAGACAGTCAAAAAGCCCGAGGCTGAATTGATTCAATCTTCACAGGTGAGTCTAAGCTACAAAGATTGAATTAAACTAATAAGAAAGTAAACACACATTCACTTTTGATTCTGGAAATGAAGCCACATGCCTGCAGTGGCTCGGAGCAGAAGCCCAGGAGTTCTGGGGCTGAGGAAGGGGAAACTGGGGAGTGCTAGAGCACAACTTCCTGCTTGGCTGGAGCAGACAGCTTGGGCCAAAGCCAGCCTGACCACCCTGCAAAGGGGGAGGGGGGTGTTGCAAGAGAGATGCAAAGCATCCTTCAATGCTGGGGGGACTATGTGTTAGCTTGAATCTGGAGGGGATGTGGGACAGAAGTTCAATAAACCGATTTAACCTAAATCAGTTAAGTCTGATATTACATTTATCCAGGTTTATCTTAAACCAGTGAAAGCAGTTTATGTGCATTGAACTTCTGTCGTGTTACAGATTTGGACCAGTTTCTGATCACTTATACTAGTTTGTGTGTAATTTCTATCCCTAGCCTTAAAGTGCATTCACAGCTCATCTCTAATGTTCTTTTGTTTTTGCCATTTGTTTATGAGCTTCTGTGTGACATTGGCTTCTGGAATGTGGTCATCCTTACTGGGAATGACAAGTATCTGCAAGAACCTTATTTTTTGCAAGGAAAAAGGAAAACCTTTTCACAATGGAACAACAACAAAAAAGCCAAACTTTACCTGGTTGGTAGAAATTTGGTGAGAGTTCTCTGGCCACTGCTCTTGCAATATCACATTCCTGGCGAGCAGCCTGAGCAGCCTGATCTGCAGCGTCTGCTTTAGCTCTTGCATGTGCAGTTCTGTACAAAGCAGAAAGGAGTTTATATGGACAGGGGTCTTTTCATTATTTGTAATAATAGGTGTGAGAGCAAGGTACTGCAATAACTGTACTGACTATGAGTAACTGCAAAACAAGTAAGTGTTTTGCAATCAAGGCATTATTATTCTAATCCTGCCTTCCTGTCACTTTTCCTTTAAAGTTATACAATTGGCAACCTAGGCGAGTACAAAGTCTATAAAGGAAGAAGATATTTATCTATATGAAACCTTAAACTTTAATCATATGTAACCATGGATGTATCAAACCTTAATCAAAGTTATTGTGACTCCTGATATTTATGCAAAATAATATTGGAATAATAACTTAACTGCAAACAGTGTAGTTTGGAAATGAATGTGGTGGGGTTGCAACTAAAATTTATGTAAGGGGTAGTCAAATGTACCCCGGTCGCAACATCATATGAAGACAATTTGATGAACTGCTGGTTTTCTTGTTAGTAAACTCAAAGAAGCACTTTATCAAGGAATACAGAAATACAAGCAAATATAATAGAATGGTTGTACACTTTTTAAAAATAAAATACCTGCTCTTAAGTCTGGATAGGTGTTGCAAAGTTCAGGGATGGCTGACATATTTTTCATATGACATGTTTTTAAAAAGTGCAGTTGGTTTTGACAATGACAATATGGTCTGTGATACAGATATAAAAGTACAGTCCTAAAAAGAGATTTTGAGAAAAATCATTGTAGTTTAGTCAGAGGAACTGGTTAAAGCTGCCCCCAAAATCTCAGAAACCACAAAAGCCAAAACTGTAAGCCAAAAGTATTAAAACTAGAAAAGACTCCACCTTTCCCTCCATAGTCATTCAGGTCACACTGATACAGAATGGAATCTGATTTCAGTTTAATGTTGCCTCAAAGTGTTTTACAAAACGATGAACTGCGTTTAGCTAGTACTGTCAGCATGTGGGCACAGAAAGGAGACATTTTGAACTCTAGTTAGAATGTGGGCTTCTATTTGGATAGTACTTCGTGCATTTAAAGACATAACTGTATATTAGGGCAGCAAGGCTCCTCCTTTGCTAGGCATGGGGTGGCAGGTGGTGTTACAAGCTTTGATGTCTCCTGCAGCCCTTAAAGTTCTTTGCAGCCCAGGGCTGTATTGCCTTTTATATGGGCTACAAAAAAGGAGTGAAGAAGACTCTTAGGACTAAATTGAAAAAGGGAACTTAGTGGAATCCACAGCCCCAAAGTGCTCCTTACATAGTGTATGGAAAGACTTAGAGAGCCCAAAGAACAGGATCAACAAAACCCAGCAGGCTGAAGGGGTGGCTGCTAATGTAGTCACTAGGAAACAGCAAGGAAATAGACATGAGTTAAATTCCACAAGCACATCTGCAGGACTAGACACTTCACTAATCCTAGGAGCAAGATATTTGTTGAGTTGTTGAGCATAGTCAAGACTAAAACACAT
Source organism: Alligator mississippiensis (assembly GCF_030867095.1). NCBI lineage: Eukaryota > Metazoa > Chordata > Crocodylia > Alligatoridae > Alligator > Alligator mississippiensis. The sequence goes on along the minus strand of NC_081826.1, from coordinate 58,704,293 downwards.
TTGTGAATATGCCTACAAAGCAGACTTCTAAATGTCTAAAGAACTTTAATAGCAGAAAATACCCCCATGGACTTTAGGTATCCTCAGGATTTGGCTGTAGTGGAGCAGAGATTTTGGGAATATGTCTACACATGCATTAATTCACTTTAGTTAATGTGCATTAAATCCATTGTGAGGTACTAGGAAAATTCACATTAGCCTGTCCTAATGCACATTAATTAAAGAGCACAGTTTTAAAGTGACGTTTAATATGCATTAGCCTATTTTAATGCATATTAACAATACTTAGATTCTTTACATGGAAAATAGCAACACATTTATAATTTTATTATTGGATAGGTTGTCTTAAATATGAAGTTGGCTTAGATTTAGGTAAATATGATCATTTGTACACAGATAAACTATGGGCTGATCTTCATTTTGTGATGGATGAATCACAGTGCCGACTGGGCAGTGTCAGTGAAAGAAGAAGGACTAGGTGTCATGCAGCCAGACAAGATTGTGCAGATATTTTCTTAATATTTTGGTGTACTAAGATACTATATTTCATGCCAATATTTGATGCATCTTTCCTAAAAATGCAGACTCATATTAATACGGGATTTGAGCACTGCTATAAATGAGAAATGATATAATAGTACTACCTGACAGGAGAGCTATAGCAAAGATAACTAAACAGAATGGGAAGCAAATATGTGACTTAAAAGCTGGGGAGCAGGGAACCAGGGTTGGGGAGGATCTTTCTGACCCTTCTCTCTTGCACCTTTGGATTTAAATTGCCCCCTGTACAGCTCAGATGGACTATACATGCTTCAGTCTAAAACCAGGGGGCTGCCTACTCACAGGCCTTTCCCAGGCAGGGGAAAGGACAGTCTGTCAATTGATGGGCTCCCTGAAAAGTTGTACTGCTGTCTAACTAGGGGGCTGAAACATGTACATTCCAGCTCCTTGGCTATTTTCTAGCCTATTTTTTTCTGAAATTCTTACTATTAGAAGTAAATGTCTGTTCATGGCTAGTGTTACCAACCTGGAGGAAAACTTTAGATCTGAGTTACCACTCTTAAAGAATTTTCTATAATGGAAAGATTGTTAGAATTTTAACTACACTCAAGCAGCATAACCTCACTCAAATATAATCCATTTCTCTTCATTGATTATCTTGGCTAAGGTTACTAAATATTTCCTGCTTTTTGTTCTGGAGTTATTTTGTCATTATGTCATCTTAGTCTCTTGTCTAATATGAATAATTCTGTTAATCATGCATTGAAGCCTATCATATACTGAATAAAGTATCTCACATACTGAAAGGGCCACCATCATCTTAACAATCACTTTCCCGCAGAAAATTTTTCAGTTATTCTTCTTAAAACTAACTCATAAGTTTATTACAATTATAAGAGAATAAAATTTTTTTTCTCTTTCCTCTTCCCCCAGTTTGTTTAATATGTACATTTGAAATGGTTTCAACTTTGTGTTTCTGTTGCATGTTCTTCTACACAAAGCTTCAAGATTAATTGCAGCAGCAAAACTGAACTTGAAGAGGGGGGGCAGGACTATGCAACAAGCAAAAGGCAAGAGACCAAAAAAGAAAGGCTTCTGCATATTTCTCATTGCTTTATTCAGGCCTCCCCAAAATACCTTTCTAAACAACAGCAGACAAACTATTGTAATGTTTTACAGTCTTTTTTTTAAAAATCAGCACCCACTCCTCCTTAAAGGTTGTTTCAGAAATGTCAGCTGTTTACTGCTTCTTTACAGCTTTCTCACAGCTGAACTGAACATATCTTTTTATAAAAGTATTTTTTTAATTTCATTTAAATGCTATTAGAAAATGGTGTCTTAAAACCCTTTAATTTTTTTCATAGGTACAGCAAAAGTAAGGCTTCAGAACAGAGATTAAACATGGCTGGTTGGATACAGAATGAGCTATCAGTTAATCTGCCCAAGCTGACATGTTGTATGAGCTTCATATAATGATTCATCATAAGGAAAGGTAAAATTAAGTTACTCAGTGGCTGGAAATGAACTGCAGTCCTCCTGTGAAATAAGCACAGACCTATGATTATGGACACATATTGTATGCTGTGTAACTGTACCTATACTTGGACTGATGCATCTTAAATCTACAGGTTGCATGATGGTAATGAAGGACAAAATGCTGGTAGTTTTAATGTAGTCGCTCTTATTGTAAGTGATATCTGGATTCAAATAAAAGGGTCTGTTTTTAACTTTCAAATTTCTAAACTGGAGATACAGTTGATGGCATTTAAATGTTGTCTTGCTGTTTGGGTTTCACTGGTAGTTAAACATCTTGGTATCTGAACTACACCTACAAAATCGTGGGCACAAAATGAAAGATATCTCAAAAGAAGTCCTAGTGGTATAGTCATACAATCAGATTTCCATCTGCTTTTCTGTGAGAAGGGAACTAAAGGTAGTTTTTTTGAGGGCTGAAGACATTCAGCTATATTATTTGGCATTCTACACCAAAAATGCTTTATATGTACTGCCATATGTCTTCTATGCATCAGTTGTGAATGCCCTGAAAGTTGCACTGTTCGAGTCAACTAAATATTGATTGTAATGAAAGTTGTACATTGTTCTATACTCTCTATATCATTTTGTACCTCAACAATATTCTCCTACATATTTGCAATGCATTTTGGATTAATCTGGATCTTATCTAAATCATGAAATTCATCTAAATCATGAGGAACAGTACACTTAGTAGCTTTATTTTCTGCTTTCAAACTAAAACCACATGGAAAACTAAAGACCAGATTCTTTTTAGACTCCCAAAGTCCAGCCAATAACCAAATATTTCTTTTCATGGATGATTTTTTTTAACATATACTTTTTTTTTTCTCATCCATTTCGGGCCAAATGTTTAAAGCCCAGTGCCAAAAAGGTAACAGAATCATAGAAATTAGGGTTGGAAGGGACCTCAGAAGGTCATCTAGTTCAATCCCTTGCTCAAAGCAGGACTATCCCCAACTAGATCATCCCAGCCAAGGCTATGACTAGCCGGGTCTTGAAAACCTCCAAGGATGGAGATTCTACAACCTCTCTGGGTAACCTGTTCCAGTGTTTTACTACCCTCCTAGTGAGAAAATTCTTCCTAATATCTAACCTAAACTTCCCTTGCTGCAACTTGAGACCCTTGCTCCTTGTTCTGTCATCTGCCACCACTGAGAACATCATCACTGAGTCATCTGCTCCATCCCCTTTTGAACCCCTCTTCACATAGTTGAAGGCTGCTATTAAATACCACCTCCCCCCTGCAATTTTCTCTTCTCTAGACTAAACAAGTCCAGTTCCCTCAGTCCTTCCTCATAAGTCATATGCTTCAGCTCCCTCACCATTTTTGTTGCTCTCTGCTAGATTCTCTCCAATTTGTCCACATTCTTTCTGTAGTGGGGGGCCCAGAACTGAACAGTCTCCAGATGTGGCCTCACCAGTGCCGAATAGAGGGGCATAATCACTTCCCTTGACTTACTGGCAACACTTCTACCAATGCAGCCCAGATACTGTTAGCCATCTTGGCAACAAGGACACACTGCTGGCTCATATTCAGCTTATTGTCCACAATAACTGCCAGGTCCATTTCTGCAGAGCTGCTGCCCAGCCAGTCAGCCCCTAGGCTGTACTGGTACATGGGATTGTTCCATCCTCAGTGCAGGACTTTACACTCACCCTTGCTGAACCTCATGAAATTCCTTTTGGCCCAATCCTCCAATTTGTCTAGGTCACCCTGAATTTTAGCTCTACCCTCCAGCATATCTATTACGCCCCCCACAGCTTGGTGTCATCTGCAAACTTGCTAAGAGTGCACTCTATGCCATCTTTCAGGTCGTTGATGAAGACGTTGAACAAAACTGGCCCCAGGACTGACCCCTAGGGCACTCCACTTGATACCACCTGCCAACTATACATCAAACCATTGATTACTACTTTCTAAGCCAGATGCTTGAGCCAATTTTCTATCCAGTTTACAGTCCATTCATTTAGCTCATACTTCCTTGGCTTGCCTATGAGAATGTTTTGAAGTTTTATATTGAAGTCTTACAGAAATCAATAGAACTGGTATGGGGAAGAAGCAGAAGGTTGTTTGGGGAGCTATTTCTCAAGATTTTCATGGCACACATTTTATTTTTATACAGATTTCAGATATGGCATCACATTTACTGGATTCTAGATAGGCTGTTATACCACCTCATCATTATTGTATATTAGCATAATCCAGTAGTGCATAAAGTGACATGACTAGTCTTCGACAGAAGTGGCTGGACCTCCCTCTCATACTCTCCCCTAAAGTAAAACTCTCCAGTGTGCAGAGCAGAGTTAGGATGTTTAAATATATATATCAAAGATATTATGAAATAGGGATTATAACTCCTAATTACATACTATTCGAGACAATATATTTATGTAACCTTTTATGAAGTTTTATAAATAGGTTACAACAGGCCATGTACTATATTAGGGCCCAATCTTCTAGGGTTCCCCGAGGATCCTCTATAGTTTGGTACAGATTAAAGAAAACCACTCTATCCAATGGGACTCAGTGCTCAGCCTAGAAGATTCCATTAAGCATCTCTGTGATGATTAGTTTTAGTTCTCAAACTGTGGATTTGTCTCTCCAGAGATCATAGGTGGACAAGATTCTTTGGGTAGATGTGATATCTTTTATTAGATCAACTAAGTAGTTGGAAAAAAATGTTTTGCAAGCTTTCGGACACAAACGCCCTTCTTCAGATATAGGGAGAGCTTGTTGTCTCCACAGATAACATCCTTGTTAACAGCAGTATACAGAGATGACAGATAACAGATCTGATTACCCATCTATCAGCCCTGTTGTCTCTGTGCAAGTTTGTGTGTACACAGTCAAGCTTTTACCTTTCTCTAAAGGTGCAAAGTTTCAAGAAGTTAAATCAAATCCACCCTATAAAAATTATATATAACTGGAGCCATGTCACTTTCCACAAGAATGAGATGGTGTCTCAGAGGTGGAAGAACGCATTACTCTCAGATGCGGCTAAGTGAGAGCTTCATGTCAGTGAGGAATCCAACGTGGTCAAACTACTGGGTGAAGTGACCAGGTGTTGGCATGCACTTTCAAACAAATCTATTGTGCATATGAATGTTTAATTGCTCCTCTGGATGTTGCCAGGAAGAGTTTGTTAACAATTCTGTGGATAGACCCAATTGATCGAAATATGTAAATAGGTTTGTGTATGTGCGAGAGAGAATAGGAAGCATTTTCCATTTCAAAATGGCATCTCAATGTTTTGTAAAGTTTTATGGAACTTTTCATGAACATAGTTTGAAAATGTTATCAAAATGATTTTATCATCAATTATTTCTGTTTCAAAAGCCACTATAAAATGTTTAAGATTTCTAAGAAAACAACTCCTATTGGACTCCAAGATGAACATGAGTCGTCAGTGTGACAAAGTCATCAGAAAAGCTAATGGCACTTTATCGTGCATCAACAGATGCATGATGAACAGATCCAAGGAGGTGATATTTCCCCTCTATCGGGCGCTGGTCAGACCGCAGTTGGAATACTGCGTGCAATTTTGGGCACCGCACTTCAAGAAGGGATGTGGATAACCTGGAGGGGGTCCAGAGAAGGGCCACTCATATGGTTAAGGGCTTGCAGGCCAAGTCCTATGAGGAGAGACTAGGGCACCTGGACCTCTTCAGCCTCCACAAGAGAAGGTTGAAGCCTATAAGTTCATCATGGGGGCAAAGAAGGGAATTGGTGAGGCTTTACTCACCAAGGCGCCCCTGGGGGTTACAAGAAATAATGGCCATAAGCTAGCAGAGAGCAGATTTAGACTGGACATTAGGAAGAACTTCTTCACAGTTAGAGTGGCCAAAGTCTGGAATGGGCTCCCAAGGGAGGTGGTACTCTCCCCTACCTTGGGGGTCTTCAAGAGGAGGTTAGATAGGCATCTAGCTGGGGTCATCTAGACCCAGCACTCTTTCCTGCCTATGCAGGGGGTCGGACTCGATGATCTATTGAGGTCCCTTCCGACCCTAACATCTATGAATCTATGAACTCAAATTCTAAATCTTCAACACACAAAAAACATTTCAGAATGGTTCACTGTTATCTTACCCTCCTGCTAGGGCCTAATCCACTAGGTTTTAACTTTCATAGTGGACTTTCCAACTGGCTGCCCACTGGCCAAAGGGTTAAATTGTGGTCCTAGGCTCCTGCCTGGCCACTGCTCTCCACATCACTTTGGTTCCAATAGCAGCAGGAGTTCCTGGGCTCCACATTCCATCCTCTGGTTGCTGCTTCCTGTCCCAGAGGGTAGCAAGGGCAGCCTGGGGTGTTTGGTGCAGCAGCGGGGTAGGGAGGTTGCACGCATACAGTACAGCAGTGGAAAGCCTGCATGGGTTCTCAGTGTAGCAGGCATGTGGTTTAGCAGTGGAGTCATGGGATAGAGGGGAGGAGCGTCACAGGTATGCCGTGCGAGAGAAGGGGAGGGAGATGCGTTGTTTGTTCAGCACTCACTGGTGTGCCCTTGGCCACTTAGAAGTTGGATAGAAAAGTCTGCAGAATTACAGATGCCTAAGAAGTGAGCAGCTACACCATTCATTCTCACAGTAAAATACAAAGTTTAATATGTTATGTTTCAGAGCTGCCCGAAATAACTTAGGCCAATTATTATGACAAATAAAATTTAATGTTAAACAGCATGACCAGTTAAAACACATTTGTGGATTCCATGGACGTAGGCTAATTGCAGGAACATTATTTCTGCATTATTTTGTGTAAAGTACAAATAGATAATAAAACTACTTTATTGTACTTGTTACTAATATGTATGTACATGTAGTATACAGGTTGTTGAGGGTTTTTTTTGTAAAAAATGTGTTATATTTTTCATAGAAGACCTGGGTACTCTGCTTCCCAGTATTACTCATCTGATTGCATTTCTGATATAACAACTGAAAAGAGTGCCAAGATATGTGAAGCACTGAAAAATAACTATTTAGTGTTCACTTTGAAGAGAAAGTCGAAATTTCAGTCTTTGTAACAGGGTGGTCTCCTCATCAGGTCTTTGCTGGCCGCCTTGCTCCTGGGGTAACCACCCACTTTGCTTACCTGCCATGCCTTGATGGAAAAATGTGAGAGTTGTTACTAAGGTGGGAGGCTACCCATTACTTGCCCTGCTGACAAGGGCCTAATACCCACTCTGACCTCTCCTCCATGGGTCCTGTGCCTCACAGATGTTACTGTCGCGGGGCACCTCGCTGCCCCGCTCCTAGAGAGGGGAAAACTGCTGGGGGAAAAGCCCTAGCAAAGATACTGAGTGCAGCTGTGGGTTGCCAGGGCAACCCCAGCTAGATTAACTTACACCTGACGGCAGTCAGCTGGTAATGTAGGGCAGGGCCTGGCCCTTATAAAGCCCAGGGCTGAAGCCAGGCTGGCAGTTCCCTGCCAGCAGTCAGAGGGGCAGGAGCTCATGAAGCTAGGATGCGAGTACCGCTCAAGCAGACTGAAGGGTGGTGGCTCTGGAACGCGGAAGCCATGTTGTTGCAGCCAGACGGCCTTAAGTTAAGTTACAGCCAGGAAGCTTGTGTTTTGTTTGGTTAGTGTTTGTATTATACCGGTGGCTAGGGTGAGGCTATAAGGGGTTGGAGGAGGCCTCATAGGGACCCCCAGAGGGGTGGGGGCCCCAGTGCCTGAGGAGGGTGCAGCGTACTCATTGGGGACTCACAATGAAGGGTGAAGACCCCAGCGCCAGAGCAGGCGCAGCATACTCAGGGGGAACCCCCAGTGGTATGGGGACCTCAGCGCCAGTAAGGGCGCAGTATCCTTAAAGGGGCCTCACAATGGAGTGTGAGGACCCTGGCGCCCAGCGTGGGCATAGCGAGCCCCAGAGAGGGGGCAGTATTATTAGGAAGCCCAGCGTGGGCACAACAGCCCCAGAGAGGAAGAGTATTATTAGGAAGCCCAGCGTGGGCACAACAGCCCCAGGGAGGGGCAGTATTATTAGGAAGCCCAGTGTGGGCACAACAGCCCCAGGGAGGGGCAGTATTATTAGGAAGCCCAGCGTGGGCACAGCAAGCCCCAGGGAGGGGGCAGTATTATTAGGAAGCCCCAGGGCGGGCACAGCGAGCCCTGAGGAAGGCCTAGTGCTGCAGTAAACCCCGAAGAAGGGCGGTGTACTGTGGTGAACCCTGAGAGAGAGGGGGTAGTGGTGCGGTGAGCCCTGGAGAGCGGGGGTAGCAGTGCGGTTGGGCCTGAGAGACAGGTGGCTTGACGAGAAGTCCCAGAGGGGGCGCAGAAGTCCCCAGGAAAGTGGGTGACATCACAGAGAAGGCCTGGGAGTGGGCTAGACTACAGAGGAGGCCTGGGGGAGCGGGCGTGTATTTTGACAAACCAACGTCCAGTACATCTGCGAGGCTTGGGGCGTGGTATCAGGGGTGGTTGGAGCCACGCGTAGCCCATAGGGCTAGGGTGCCTGGAAAGCACCCATCATAAAGGGATACCCCCGGTGGGTCCGGGAAAACACGGGGACAGAGGTCCCAGCTAACCGTGCCCAAGGAGACGTGAGGCAGCCTCCCAACTTAACCTAACATCAAAGATGTGGCGGGCAAGAATAGAGGGTGCCCTTGGGCCGACTTGGCACGGAGGAAGGGGCCTCAAGGAGTTCACGGCCCTCCTGGAGGGCCCCGCCGTGACAGTTACTCTGGTGTTACTTCTCCTGCCTATGGCTGGAGCCAACCGGGCACAGTTGTAGCTCTTATCTACAGCCCTGGAGGGCCACGCATATGCTACCCCTCTGTCACTGGGGTCCCACTCACTCCGCTGGCTCTCACGGAGCTTCTTTTATATTGCCCTCTCTCAGGGGCCACACTCATCCCGCCTGGCCTCACCCGGCTTTAGGCTTAGCTCTCCTCTCCTCAGTCACCCAACAGACTGCACCAGGGCTATCTCCCACTACTCTCACCTGAGCATTGACTGAGTGATTGTACAACTGTAGGCCTATTTCACTCCTAGCCCCTTGCCAGGCCACTATGTCCCCACTGGGCCTTCTCACTCACCCACACTCACAGGGCCACTCTAATCATTGCCCCTCTCACTCGTGCCCCCAGGCTTAACTCTGCCTGGGCATGGCCCCAGGTCCCTCCTCTAGCCTAAACTCTGCCTCAGGGCTCCTTAACGAGCTGTGGGCTCCCCCTGCTCATTAGAGCACCACCAGGGATGTGGGGCTGAGGCTATAAGGCGCCACAACTTGCCTTTCACTGGGGAGGTAACTGGCCTGGCATTTTCTGGGGGCTCCCACACCACTAGGAGTCCCACCAAGGTGCAGTTTTATGTCTTACCCAGGACAAAGGGTCACCTCCACCCCATAGCCCCTGCTCTTACCCTCCTGACTGTAGGTGGAGCAACCTCTCAGCCTGATGTTACCTCCTTCTTCCTGCAGCAAACTGCAGCCCAGTTTATATCCCTGGGCCCAAACTGGCTTCCCTCATAAGGCACCTGGGCTGCTGCCTGTTTTCTGCCCTTAAAGTGGCAGGCACCAAAGGTGCCCTACCAGAGTCTTCATACTCATTTGTTAACTCTCTCTTCACACAGTTACAGAACTTGAATGTAATGTAGCTGCATTATTTGGTCAGAATAGAAAGAGAATGGAATTAAATTCCAAGACCAATGAGAACACATAAGACACACAGGTGTCCAAAACAATTTTAGGCTGAGTTAGATTTTGGGGTAGATGTCAAAGTTTACAGAATATGATGGAGTAGACAAAATAATCCATGGAAAGACATGATAGTATAATGTATGAGGTTGATACTGCTAATTAAAATTCTGGAAAGGGAACAGCAGATGTGAATTATTTAAATTATGGACAAACACTGATATTTTGATTTCAGGTAATACAAAGACAACTCTAAAGCCTATGGAAATTTTATTACTGTTGATGTCTTTTCAATAGTTCTTCAGTACCACCGGGTTAAAAATCTTATGTTGAAATGTGATTGCAATAGATTTTCTATAAAATATTTTATAAGGGATGTTTTTCAGTTAATGGCCATGATGTATTTGTCTGATAGCCCACTGAATGAATTAATTATGAAATTTCTAAATTTAACATTTCCCTTTTAAGGCTTATTCACATCCCAATCACAAAGGAACTGCTTAAGAAAAATGGTTAATAAAAGTCTTCCATAATTAGTTTTCTCCTTTCTTGTCATTCCTCATATAGGTTTTTCTTTGTGCCAACATCTCTTACAGAAACATGTAATGGCAACTGCTTTAGAATGTGAAGAATACTCAAAACATACAAGCTCTTTGATATGTTAGATAAAATGAAAGAAATATTTGAATAGCTAGAGTTTGATTCAATAAGATAGCAAAAAGGCCAAAGCTCTCCCCTTGGAGTAAGAGCTCAGGTACAGGAGTGCTGGTATGCAAATTGCTTATACCTCCAGGGTAGCATAGATAAATCAAACTGCTCATATTAGGATATGCTAAAAATCAAAAGAATGAATATGTGAAAGAGGCAAAAGAAAGAGGCTTTGATAGTCCGTTGATTTTCAAACGTCTAATTTAGTCTAATTGAAGAACACAGCAAATTGGTATTTATAGATATAATGTCAGAATATTTCAAACAGATTAAGTGAAGTGGCCTACAACAAATTTCAACATTACTAACACAAAACAAATAGAAAAGCTGGAACTGTGACGAATTCAGTTAGCTGCTTCTCTGTCATGGTAAGAATTTTCTTAGTTTTGAAGCTATGAAGAGCACACACACCACCAACTTTCACTGTTCTATTTGAAACAGTGACCATTTGAAATTACATGACCTATACAAAGCACATGCAACTCATTTTATGAGTTCTACCCAATTCTGCTTAGCAAGTAATGCAAAAGAGGGATAAGGTAGAGAAAAAAAATCTCTGCTGCACACCTTAGACCAGGGTTTCTGATGAGCCTATAAGTAAATAGTGCCTGGCCTGGGCTCCTGAGAGGTAGAAGCAGTGATCCTCTCCCATTTTTCCTGAGGTAGATCCTGTAAGAGTCTATCCAGATCCTTCTAGCATTGTGCTGTGGGATCCTCTATCAGGAGTTTGTAAAACGCTGTGCTGGAAAGTTGTCTTTCATCTTCCTATATGTATGCTGTTTTGTCCAAGACAACAGCAGCACCACTCCTTATCAGCCTGTTGTATAACAATATCAGGGTTGGTTTTTTTAAGGATAAGCATAGCTTTCTGCTCTGCAGGACTGAGACTGTAACATAAATATTGTTGTTTCTTTGCAATCTTAGAACACGATCCCCAATAACAAAATTGCTTCAGTTTCCTTTACATTCTGCTGTGTCCTGTCAAACAACTGTTTAAGGTTTGGGGACTCCCTATACCTACAAACGAATGACACTGCCACAGGCACATGTATGGCCCTCCAGTATGCCAGCAAATTTATGACACAGCCTGAAGTCTGTTTCCTCTGCAGCTGCCCTCTCATCACTTAAGGTACTTTGATGACATCTTCACTGTATGGATACATGGAAAGGAAGCTCTAGAGAAATTTCACCAGGTCTTTAACCATTTCCATGCCTCCATCAAACTAACTCTGAATACTCAACCCCAAAAATTCATTTCTTAGACACTATGGTGAAGGTTTGCAATGGCCCCATTTCCACCACATTGCTTCTAAAACCAACTATCTAAACTACCTTCATGCCAGCAGCTTTCATCCTAAGCACACCACTAAATCCACTGTCTGCAGCCAAGCTGTATGTTACAACCATATCCATTCTGATCTCACAGATCAGGATGAACATCTTAAGCATCTGGAGCAGGAATTCCTACAGTTACAAAAAAATCCCAAAACTATGGCCACTGAAATAAAAAACCCAGACTCAGACTTCAGTCTGATCTGCTACAAGGACACCCGAGTCCTTTGGGTTGTCACTTACAACTCCCAGCCTGAACACCTTAGACGTATCAATGCTCTCCAGCCCCTCATGCAAAATAACAACCGTCTCGAACTAGTCATAGGGGACACACCACTCCTGGCTTACAGACAGATTCCCAACCTCAAGCAGCAGCCTCAAACAGCAACAAGCTACCTAATTCCCAATCTCACCAAGGCAGAAGGCACTGCAATGGACAAAAAAACCTTCTATGCCCCAACATCAATACAGACCACATAATCACTGGACCGAATAACATGGATTATAACACTTGAGGTTCATTCGCTTGCAACTCCATATACACCATCACCTGTTTACTCTGCCCCTCTGTTGTCTGCACTGAGCAGACTAGGCAATTCCTACATTACGAAAGGACTGAACAGTGCTCTGACTTCAGCTATAGAAAGACATAAGCCTGTGGCAAAACACTTTAGGGTGACTGTTCTCAGACAATAAACTTTTAAAAACAGATCTGAATGGCAATTGCGGGGGAAAAAAATCATCCACAGATTGGATGGTGTTAAGCATGGTTTAAAGTAAGACTATGGATTCTTATCCCATTACAGGGGCTAGCTTTGGTGACCCCTTTGTTCCTGTGGGTTTAATGTTTGCTTGCTTCTCTCCTAGCACTGCCCCGCTCCCTCATCTCTTTCCCCCCACCCTACACTTGTCTTTTGTATTCTAATTTCTCTCTCCTTCATACTTTGCTTTCTGCATGTCCTTTCACAGCATCTGATGAAATGAGTTACAGCTCACAAAAGCTTGTGGGATAGATATCTAAAATTATATATTATAAATAACATCTACCTCAGTTAGTCTATAAGGTGCATTTCTACCTTGCGTTCTGCTTGACTTTGCAATAACATGGCTAACATCAGCCTGTCTGTGAAAAGTCATAAGTAGCCAGCAAGGCCTGGCAGTTAGCCATACATAATTTCAATGGAAGCAGAGGCACCCAATTTCCTCTCAAAACAATCCAGTCACTTGAGGTTTGAATCAAGTCATTGAATCAACTGATGTTAATTTTGCTTGTACAGCTAATACCCAGGTTGGGGTGAACGTAGAAATGTAGAAATTCTCATACCTCCCTGGCACAACTTCTTGACTCATTTGGTCATAGCTGTTAGTAGGGTTTGCGTCTGCTACAAGACTTTAGCCAAACTGTGGGAGATCACCCTCATTAATGTGGAGGGTGGCAGCATTACACTGGCAGGATCTCTAATAGTTTGCAGGATTTCACTGATATGTCCTACATATCAGTCTACAGTCTCATCAATCCTCAGAAGGAGGTTTTTGAGATCTTTGAAAAAATCCAATGCTGGTATCAGTTATAAGGACATGGTTTTGTCAACTAATGAAGAGGAAAAATCCTTTGTCAAGATGGAGCATTGGTATTTTTCTACCCCCAGATCATTGAATCATAGGGCTAAAAAGGAGCTCAGCTCTAAGCAGAAATATCTACATCCAAACCATCCAAGTCAAATGTATGTATAACCTCTTAAAAACGTCAAGTGATGGAGATTCCACAAACTTTCTAGATAGCCTGTTCCCGTGCTTAGGTTAGAAAGTTATTCTTCATATCCATAGACATAGATTTCATAGACATTAGGGCTGGAAGGGGACCTCGGAAGATCATCGAGTCCAGCCCCTTGCCCAAAGGGCAGGAAGTCAGCTGGGGTCATAGGATCCCAGCAAAATAAACATCCAGTTTGCTCTTGAAGGTGTTCAATGTAGGCGCTTGAACCACCTCCGGCGGCAGGCTGTTCCAGACCTTGGGGGCTTGGACAGTAAAGAAATTCTTCCTTATGTCCAGCCTGAAACAGTCTTGTAGTAGTTTATGACCATTCGACCTAGTTGTCATCCTTTGGGGCGCTCTGGTGAACAAACGTTCCCCCAGATACTGGTGGTCACCCCTGATAAACTTATAGGTGGCCATCAGATCACCCCTGAGCCTGCGCTTTTCCAGGGCAAGAGCCCCAGGGCTCTCAGCCGGTCATCGTAGGGTCTGCTTCCCTGACCTCTGATCATGCGCGTGGCTCTTCTCTGGACTCTCTCAAGCTTCTCCACATCCTTTTTGAATTGTGGAGCCCAAAACTGGACGCAGTACTCCATCTGCGGCCTCACTAAGGCCGAGTACAAGGGGAGAACGACGTCCCGGGATTTGCTTGAGAAGCATCTATGGATGCAAGCCAGCGTTTTGGTCGTTTTACTAGCCGCAGCATCGCACTGCAGGCTCATGTTCATCTTGTGGTCAATGATGACCCCCAAGTCTCTTTCTTGCATAGTGCTAGCCAACATAGCACTGCCGAGCCTACAAGGATGCTGCCGGTTTTTCTTTCCAAGGTGGAGAACCTTGCATTTATCGGCGTTGAACACCATCAGATTCTCGTCCACCCACTTGCTGAGCCTGTCCAGGTCAGCCTGGAACACCCGCCTAATCTAAACTTCAATCTACACTTTCTTTGTTGAAATTTGCTTCTTGTCTTGTCCCCTTCAGACATAGAATTGTCTATCATCATCATCCTCTATATCACGGGTGGGCAATTATTTCGGGCGGAGGGCCACTTACTGAGTTTTGGCAAGCCATCAAGAGCCGCAAGACAGGCAGCCAGGGCAGATATATATTAATTTTCTAAATTTTTGGGGGGCCCCATGGGTCAGATAGAATGGCCTGGTGGGCTGCATCCGGCCTGCGGGCCGCATTTTGCCCACCCCTGCTCTATATAAATAATCCTTTAGGTATTTGAAGACATTTATCAAATCACTCTTTAATCTTCTCTTCTTCAGGCTAAATTATCTCACTTTTTCTTTCCTTGCATGTCAAGTTTTCTAGACCTCACATCATTTTTGCTGCTTTGCTGGGCTGACTCCAGTCACTGAGCTGGATCCAGAACATGATGCTGGCCCAGCCAAGTCCCGATCCCTCTGTGTGGAGCTGGCGTGGCTGGGGCCAAGCAATCTGTGTGGGCCTTGGAAATTTGGCAGTGGGAGCAGCAGCAGCATTAATTGCCACTGCTCTCCCACTGCCAAATTTCTGGGACTGTGGGGAGATGCACAGATAGCATTACACAGCTCCTGGGCTGGGTGTTGAGCATCCCTGATCTAGACTGTATTTTCTTACATCCCTAATGAGAATGTCATAGGTGACTACGTTAAAACCCTTGATCAAGTTGAAGTGTATCACACCCAATCTTTTCCCATCATTGAAAAAATTCATCGTCTTGTCATAGAAGGAAATCAGATTGGTTAAAAGTGGCTCTCCTGAAAATCCATTTTGGCTGCTCCTGATCACTTTGTTTTCCTCCAGAATCTTAGAAATAACTTCATCATATGCTCCAGGGATAAGAGCTAAGATGACTGGCCTGTAAATCCCTGGATCCTCCTTGTTCAAAAGATGGGCACTATGTTCACCCTCTTCCAGCTGTCTAGGACTTCATCTGACTTCTGTGAATTCTTAAAAATAATTATCAATGGTCCTGCTATTTACCTAGCAGAATTCCCTGAGTATGCTAGGATAAATTTTTATTCATTCCTGCTGACTTAAAGCCATCTATCTGGACCTGGCTTTTCTGTTTCTTAAGCATCAGTGGGCCAGACTTGAGTGTCACCGATGAAACAGATGTCTTTATTTTCAACAGAGATCTCCCTTTTGATGCCCATGTTGGGGGTCCCTATGTATACCAAAGGAATACAGTTGACTCACTTGATGCTCGACATTCCATTGACAGTTTCATTGGGCAATAAGTGGCTGAGGCTTGTAATTGAAGCCCATAAGTCTTTTCACAGCATAGATCAAAATCTCAGGAGAGAAGATTTTCTTTTGACAACATGAAAAATGCCTCAGTGATAGTGAGGGGCAATACTGATATCCTGGATTCATCCAGTGTCAATAGCTGCCTCAGCACCAAAGGTGTATCTGAATCTGCAGAGCAGTCATTCCTTCCGTATGGTGCTAGGGATGTATTTTTGAGTTGGTACTAGTGTCAGTATCTGGCTACATTGAAAGCTGCTCCTTTTCTCCAGGCCCTGGCATTCTGAGGCTTTTAGAACTTCAGGTCTTGTGCTGTCTGTCTTCATATATACTAATTGTTTTGTGCTTCTGCCAAGGTGCCTTGAGTAGGTCCTCCCACGCTTGTTTTTGAAACTGGAGGTATTGTAGTTGATTTAGATGTCTGATGTTGGTGCTAAATCCTTTCTTATTGCCATTTTCTCTGTTCTAGGCACAGGCATTAGCTTTTTGCTCAGTGAGGCTCTTAATAGTTGTCATTCACCCATTAGTTACACTCCTCAGTTTGGTTCCTCAAGGTCGGGCTGCTCCAGAAGAAGGAATTTCAAATCTCGTGACTCATACAATCTAGTAAAGAAGCACACCAAGAATCTGCTTAGAGTATATAATTTCCGCAGGCAGAACAGTCATCTACCCTGATCATCTTTCAGGACAGTCAGTCCTTTGGAGGATAGACTAGGCTTGAAGCCTGAAGGTTTTGAGTCCTCCATATTAAGAATCCCTGTAGAGGGAAACATATAGGGTCAGTAGATTTTGGCCCAGATTGGATAGGTTGATTTATGACAGTCAAACATAAGAGACCAGAAATAATTTTAAGGACTCCAGAAGGTTTTGAAAGAGTTTAGTCAGAGCTAAGAACTAGCAAGTCCAACACTTGAGAAGCTATATTTCACTGCCAGAGCTGCTAAGAGGGAGGGTCACAGTTGCCCTATAGGAGCAGTTCCCAACATGGTGCCCCCTGAGGTTTATCCAGGTGCCTGTGCACATTTTCATGATCAGTAAAAATCATTATTCCAACAAAAAATGCTGTCACTGCCAACTGAAGTCAGAACAGCAACACTTCAAAATTTGTTTCAAAGGCTGTATGCAACGACCGCCAAAATGAGAGAGAGTCAGTCTGACTGACGCAGCGACAGAGTGGCACTTACATACTCCCTCCCCAAATGAAACTATATGCCTGCACATATCCAAGATTCTAAATTCTAAACTTTAATATTCATATTGACGCCCACTGCTTTTTCTTTTAAATTCAAATGTACCCTTGGGCACATAAACATTGGGAACCTGTGTCCTACAGTGTATGTCCTGGTTTACAAGTGCAAGGAGGCTCAGGGAGCATGTGCAAAACTAACAGACACTGCTATTGAAAAAATGTCCAAACTAGCATGCACAAGTCATGCATGAACCTATAATAGGATGCAGACTGATACACACTTGAGGAAGAATTGGCACCTGTTTACTATTCAGAGGAGGTGCAAAATAAGCATATTTTACTGTAATGTAACATTCTATAAAGATGATCTCTTGCAAGCAAATACAACTTCTGCATGCATGAATTGAATCTGTGCCTCTCCACATTCAGGTACTTAAAGTAGCAGCCTTACTTTTTTCAGATGTGCTGAACATCCACAATTCTTACAGTCCCCCTGCTACATCATGCCAGTGCTCCCAAAGTGAAACTTCCCCTGGCTGTAGGCTCCCTCAGTCCTGTGAGCCATGCCATGTAGTCCCTGGCCCCAGGGGTGGTGGTAGGCAGTGAAAGTTGGAGGAAGGAGGGGGAAAACTGGGGACTCCAGGAGCAAAAAGTAGGTGGAGCAGTGCAGGAGGGGGGAGGGTGGTGTGACATTACCTGGACCAGGAACCCAGGGCACAGAGCTGAACCCCTTGTGAGGGTTGTATGCAGCCCATAGGCTGCCAGTTGGACAGTACTGATTTACAACATACCAAAAGATGTGATTTCAGTCAATCCTCCTCTTCTCTTTCTCTGTTATTTTAATACCTCTTGGAAAATAGGAATTATGTTTCCTACTTGTAACCATCATTTCTGTCCATTTCAGGAGGAAAGGTTACAGGACAAACAAGAACCATTGTTATCACAGTTAAAAACATCTGTGAAAAGTCTGCCACTTGTTCTCTTATTTTTCAGATGACATGTTATAGTATGCATGTGAGAGGAACAAAAGACGTATTGTTTTAAGCAAGTTTGCAGAACAATGGTATTATCTCTTAACAGTGGCAGGCTTATGTTAGGGAACAGAAATCAAGAGGCCAGGAGCCAAAAAAGGTTTCAATTAAGCTGTAAATGCAGCTAATGTACAAGATGAAAAATCATAGAAAACATGTAAGTATACAGTTGAACTTTGACTACTTTTACAGCCATAGGGACTTTGTCCAAGTTGTTGTGCTTTTTTGGAAGGCCAACATGTAAAAAGACATCCTCAATTCAGGCCAAATGTACTGTCCAGAAGGTTCTTCCTTTACCAGATAGAAAATAGCATTATTTTAGCATTTTCCCCAAGGCTAAATACAGACAGTCGAAAATCCCAAGGCTGAATTGATTCAGTCTTTGCAGGTTAGTTTAAGCTGCAAATATAGAATCAATAAGCAAAAGACAGACATTCACTTGATTCAGGAAATGCAGGCACATGCCTGCAGTGGCTCAAGTCAGAAGCTGGCAGGCGCTACAGCATGGCTCTCTGGCACAGCCAGTATGCACTGTGTGTTCACTTTCTTTTCCTGCTGCTCCCAAGATTGCTGGGATTTCAAGCCCAGACTCACATAAGCAGGACTCTGCAGGGTTGCTCATTAGGGCTGTGCAAAATTTCGCAATCATAATGAAAGGCTTCGAAACAGCCTTGAAACAAAATGAAGCTAGTTGAAACGTTTCAAAAGTTTCAAAATGTTTCATGTTTCGAAGCCAGCAGCGAGAGTCAGGGGAGAACCAAGGCTGCACCAGCTGGGGGCACAGCCCTGGTTCTCCCTGTCTCTGGCTGCTGGAAGCTGATAACAGCGCAGGGGAAGGGAACTGAGCCTGGGTTCAGTTCCCTACCTCAGCGCTGTGATCCGGCAGGAGGCACTGCAATCCAGTGGAAGGGGGGGGGGCATAGAGAGTCAGCCCAGCTGGGCTCACTTCCCCTCCCCGTGCTGCGATCGGATGCAGGGGTGGAGAGTCAGCCCAGCTGGGCTCACTTCCCCCAACCCCCGTGCTGTGATCGGGTGCAGGGCAGAGAGTCAGCCTAGCTGCACTTAGGATGGGACAATCCCATGCACTGGTACAGACTGGAGACTGACTAGATAAACACCAGATTTGCAGAAAAGGACCTGGGGGTTACAGTGGACAAGTTGAATATGAACCAACAGTGTGCCCTTGCTGTGAAGAAGATTAACAGCACAGTGGGCTGCATCAGTAGGAATGTTGCCAGCAAACTGAGGGAAGTGATTCTTCCCTTCTATTTGACACCAATGAGGCCATGTCTGGAGTACTGTGTCCAATTTTGGGTCCTCTCTACAGAAAGGATGTGGACAAATTAGAGAGTCTAGCAGAGGGTAATGAAAATGGTTAGAGGACTGGGAATGGTGACTTCTGAGAAGAGACTGAAGAAACTGGGCTTATTTTGTCTGCACAAGAGAAATCTGAGGGGGGATTTAATAACAGCTTTCAACTACCTGAAGGGTGGTTACACAGACAATGGAACTAGACTGTTCTCAGTGGTGGCAGATAACAGAACAAGGAGCAATGTTCTCACATTTCAGAAAGGAAAGTTTAGGTTAGATATTAGGAAAAGTTCACACTAGTAAAGCACTGGAACTGGCACTGGGTAGTAAAGCACTGGAACAGGCTAGCTAAACAGGTTATGGAATCTCCATCCATAGAGATTTTTAAGACCCGAGTAGACAAAGCCTTGGGTGGGTTGACATAGTTGGGGATGGTCCTTCTTTGAACAGAGGGTTGGGAGTAGATGATCTTTTAAGGTCCCTTCCAACCCTCATTTTCTATGCTTCTATGAAAGCTGTCTAGGTGTAAAACTATTTAGACTCGCTCCTGACACAGATACCCTGTCAAAACATTGACAACAGCCTTTGAGACAATGGCAGTGCAGAATGAGGGGATTCTGTATTGACAACGAAGGCCCCAATACTGAAGCATAAGTAGAAGTTAACCTTGCCTGAAGCTGCTGGCCTCCCTCCATTCAAGGTGGATGGTTCTGGCAGTGTAGTGCCATTTGCATTCTTTGTAAGTGCGTGGTCTATGATTATCTGTTCTTATGGAGGGGTATAATGGTGCACTGGAAAGAGAAGGCCTTGTACAGAGTCTGGTCCTGGGAAATTAATAAAGCAGGCGATATTTTAACTTCACACTGTTCCAGGTGAAAACCAGAAGATTAAAGGAACTTGCTTCCTCTTGTTAAACAATAGGTACATGGCAAAAATTACCATTACTAGATTAAAATTGTATTGAAACTGCCCATTTTCATCTGAGGCAGCAGCCATACTATTGGCAGCCACCAAGGGACAGACATTCAAAAAGCCTAAGCCTGAATTGATTCAATCTTTGCAGGCTAGTCTAACCTGTCTAGGTTGAACCGGTTTCCAATGGTACAGACATTCTCTCTGGACTGAGGAAATCCAGGCACATGCCTGCTGTGGCTCAGGCTAGAAGCCAGGGGGAGCTAGAGCAGCCCTCCTTTCCCTTCCAGCGCTGAGCTCAGGGGGGCATGGCCAGGCCCTGGCAGGACGCTTTGATTAGAGAGGTGTAGTCCCACCTTCTCCCCTCCCCCCAGCAGGGAATTGATAAGAGTGTTTATCACCCCCTTAAGAAAACAAAGGGACATTAGCAGCTACCTGTTGATTCTCCCTTTGTCCTGCCACAGCATAGACCATAGCCAGCATGTGTTCTGCTAGCTAATGCTGAGAGGTGTCTGTAAGGCAGAAGAAACGGAAGGCGGGGGGGTGAGGGGAGAGCAGACAGATGCCTTCAGTCTGTGCTGGAGCTCTGGCTAGGTAGCAGAGGGGAGGGGCCAGCCCTGCTGTAGAGCAGAAAGCCCCGCCCAGCCCAAGAGCATGCCGGGATGCTGGGGGTGTCTGGTTTATCTTAAACCAACAATGGAGCTGGGACAGACATTGCATAAACCGTTTTGAGCCAAATCAATTAAGTCTGATACTACATTCAAAAAGGTTTTTTTCAAACTGGTTTATGTGCACTGAACATCTCTGTTGTGTTACTGGTTTAAATCAGTTCTGATCACTTAAACTGGTTTATGCGTAATGTCTATCCCTAGCCCAAGTATCTACATTCATTTTTCTGTATAAAACTGTCAAACAATCTAATAGTAGAGCTTCCCATAAGCATACTATCATGTTGTATCACAAGTGCATTTTAAAAATATTTATTTTTCTGTAAACGACAAATTATCAACCCATATTTGAAAGTTATTAAATTGCTTTGACTGCATTTTTGTCTTCTGAGGAATAGAGCCGGCTTTAAAAACCATCAAAAATATTTATCAGTCCAACTCCAAAATCTATTTAAAATATTTATAATAATTACAAAATTTAATATTTTATTGGATGCAGAAAAGTACTTGCCTACAGTCAGTGAGTGAGTAGAATTTTCCAAGGTCAAGAGGTCTAGCTATACTGTTTATTTTATATGAATGTGTTTTTACTGTTATGATTTGTTAAAATAATTTTATTTTGTACAAATTTGTACATGACAAGTGCACTAGGCATGTCTAAAAAATACAGAAAGCAATTACAAAGTTGTAAGACGTCCACAGGTAGAAATGTTAGACCGCTGTGTGCGCAGCCCTGCAGATTTTCTTCTCTAACTGGCATTTTGCCTGTGTGATTTTTTTTCTAGGTCATCAAAGTCTATCTATATTCATACTCCAAAAGTGTCCATTAGGCCATTTCCAGAAGACCAAGGAGGAGGAAAATCTCAGACTTGAATGGAAGGCAAGTTCACAAGGCCCGGAGAAAGAATATAAATATGTGCATTACTAAAACTGGGTATTTCTGCAATACAGTAGCAGTAACTTTAATATGCTGTCTCCTCAAGGACACTAAGTGCTTGCAGCATGCCCTCTTTTACTATTTCATCTTGTTACTGAATCATTTTGCCACTTCTTTCTGTTCATGGAAAAAAACCCCAGGGGTTAACTTTCTTTTTTCAGAAGAGAGATAATAACAAGGCAGAGACTCAGTGTAGGCTCTGTAGAAGGACTAACTACTGCACTATTTTTTGGCATTATTGGCATTAAAAAACTGCATATCTTTGACATATATTTCCTTGCTGAACCCATCTGCCTTCAAAGGAGGTAGAACAGATGCTGGAACTCGTTGTGAGCAAGAAAACAAGAGAAAATGGAACAAGCCTTCTGCTGTTGTCCAGATGACCATAGCCATCAATTTTGCAATGCTATTGGGCAGCAAAACTTGGATCTGCAAGTTCCATACTTTAGAAATGCATGAAGGTCAGATTCTACTCTGCCTGTTACAGAGATAAGGCACAAAAGGTATCTGCTGAACCACTGAATAAGTCACAGAAAGATTACATGTAAGGCCGTACAACCTTATATTCTTTGTACTCCTCTGTACCAACATGGAGGTTTGTTGATGGGTCCAACTGACCAAAGATGGTGCCAGTGAATATGGGTGTCTATACACATGATGGAGCTCTGCTCCAACACATGTAAATTAGCATGCATCAGCACAGACTCTATTAATAGAGTCTGTTGCGAGTCTGCTGGAGCTTGCTAATTAGCGCTCTCCAGCAGCTTCTGCAACATGTGTATTCAGGGTCCCCACATTTCAAAATGGCAGTGGGGGCGCTTTAACTAAAGCTTGTCAAACGAGATTTAGTTAAAGCACCCCCATCTTTTGAAGTGCAGAATGCTGAACACAAGTGATGCTTTGGGCACATTAATTAGAGAGAACCGCCCTAATTAAAACATCCCCATCCACTCCAGGGCACATGTACAGATGCCCTATAAGAAGACTAAGAAGATTTGCCAGCTAAGCTATAGTTCAGCACTTGGTAAAATCTAGCAGAGTTTATGGACATTATGGACAATGGCTGCTGTTGTGGCTTTAGAACTATACAGCATGTTTAGTCAAGAATTTCCTTCTCAGTCTCAGGAGCCAAAAAAAAATTAGTCCATCCCTCCTCAGCTTTCATGGAGCTCCTCTCTGTAATGCCCATTTACTTAGTATTATATAGAACAAGAGGATAAACCCTTTGTATTCAGCTAATAGCTAACACTTAAATACTTAGGGGGGTTGGCAATTCAGAGCATCTTACTGGACTTTTACACTAGAAAAAGGTTCCTGTCTTTCTTGGGGAAAAAGGAACACACCAATAATATTTCTAGTTTCTTTGTCTGAAACAGGCTTGTGTCTGAATCTCAACAAGTTATTTGAACTGATGTTCCATTGAGAGATTATCTTGAACAGCATTGAGCAAAAATCTCTCACCACAAATATGGGTCAGGAGCATGAAATGGGAAGACTGCCTGTGGCAGTGTAACGTTAGAGACATCACAAAGGTATTGGGCTGCAAAGATCTCATAGGTTAGTAAAAACCATCAAGATCCCCATTAGTGTTTTCGTACAATATAATTAGGATACTCAGAAGCACTACCAGTTTGGTACACTCTACACTGGACTTTTCATCCATAAAGGAAATAAGGGAACACAGACAAGAATTAATGTGTGGCAAATTTCATCTAGCTCCTATGTTGTTCATGCTGTGTAAATAAAAATATTACTAATTTCCTTCAGGCAAAATGGAGGGAAAAAATCTTCCCAGGGAAAAAAAGTTTTACACAGATTTAGATGCAATGAAACATACAGAACACATTACCACCCATATTTTGCATCAAAGGGAAAAAAAAAAAAAAAAAAAGCAATACTATTCAGAATGTAATCTTTTGACAGGGCTAGGATTTGACACTTGAAAAATCCTACAAAAAAAAAAATCACAATTTTTGAACAGTTAAATACTGATAACCTCTGTTGCATTTTTTTCTTACTAACTTAATGTAATGCAACCAGCAATAGACTACATAGTACAGTAGTTAAACACATTATATTTTAGGGAGGAATGTTTAACTGGTTCTTTGATACTATTACTCTGAACGTTAAAATATACTTAAACATTCAAAAGTATCATTAATTCTTTCTCAATAAAGGTAAATCAAGTGTACAGTACTTGAGATATGCTCCTTTAAAGCATACAGTTTTGATATATTTAGACAGACTTTTCATGCAAAGGAACCTGCATCAGACAGAAAGCACTGTAACATTAGGTACCTCTCATTCTGGACCCTATACACCACAGTCTAAAAACTACGGTAACATTTGTGGTTGCACAGTATCATGTCAGATTGCATGCAAATTAAGGCATGCACAAGTGTGTTTTAATATATCCAAAACTACACACACACATTTTAAAAAACATGCAAGTTCTCATGCAGCTGATAGTTATCTTATGTGGAAATAACATATTTGAAATGCATCCCATGCAGAATGCCCGAGTAAGGACAGAAGCTCCGCAATAAATTCCATTTATTGGCAGTATTTCTGTAACATTTTAAATTGGCGTGTCCCAAAATAGCAGGGAGACTGGGTGCCTTCAAGTTAGGAAATTCAGTTCCTTACAAACCTTCTCCCCAAAGAAGTATTATTAAGATTTAGGATTTTTTTTTTTAAATACTGGTAATAGCGTTACCTTATCTTTTTGTGCTTTCCTAAAAAACTAGTTTCATATAGGGGTAACAAAGCTGTTTAGGTTGGAATTTTTAACAATCCTGTATTCACTACATGAACCAACAAGCAAAAAATCACTGAATTGAGATAATGATCAAGGGACTGCTAAAATGTTTATGTACTTATTACTACAGATTATATTACCACATTTTATCTTTGAAAAAAAGACAACCTCCTTAATCCATAAAAGAATAAACTCTTTAAAATTCCTCTTTAAATTCTTACATTTTAAAGGATTTAATATGAAAATGTATTTGAATAGTACAAAATGCAAATTTTGATTCTACAGAAACATCTTGTATATACTATTCATCTCATTTTGATGTTTAGTCCCAAGACACTAACTATGTAGTAAAACAATAATAATCCATTAAAAAAAAATTAATAAAGATCATGCTTTGCTAGCAGCTATTCAATTGATGTGGAAAACCAGGTTATAGCTGATGAGATGGAAAGAGCGATCACCATAGCAACAATTTACCACTCAACAATGAAGGGGGAAGGGCAGATCATCCTTTGCCATTTGTACAAGTAAACAATTCAGTTCAGAAACCTCAAGTTTAACTATATATATTTATTCCTCTTTCACCTTATATTTATTCCTCTGTCACCTAGAAATATAAAAAACACACATGGCAGTTCTAATACTAACAGAACTCATGTCATCATATGTTGATTTTAACTCATAATGGCAACAAATCCAGTGCTTAGGAAAAAATAATGATTTTTTTTGATTAAGCAAAGCACACAACACACAATCACTTGTATTTTTGAACAGCTAAAGCTATCACAGGAAAGTGCATTTTACTGAGGGATAAAAAAAATGTCCCAGCTAGATGGTAAAAATCTGTTCATTTAATTATCAAACACCAATGTATTTGTTTTCATATCTTTTATAAAGAATCTAATATGTTTATAGCTATTAAAATCAGTACGTTTTAAAAGATATTTCAGGTGATTGATATCGTATTTACCCAAATCCATGATGACTTCAAATATAAGACAACCCCCAATAATTAGATTCTATACATGGAAAATTATAAATGTGCTGTAATTTTCCATGTAAAGTATCTAACTAATGGAAGGTCATCTTAAATTCCCCCTCCCCACAACTGTTCTGCCAGGAGGCAAAGTGCTGGATCACCAGCCCTTGCTCTCCCAGCCTGCCCCTTTCTCTCTGTACCCGTGTCTGCCCCCTGCCTCTGTCCGTCCCTCCACCCCCTGGCTACCCACCCCTTCCATGCCCCTTGCCTGTGTCTTCTCCCCCACCTCTGCCTCTTACTTTCTGCTCCAGCTCCAGGGCAAACAGAAACAGTACCCAGCCAGGGAGAAGAGGCAGCAGCTTCAGGCCAGGCCAGGTTAGGGCTGGAGGGACTGGAGCTGCAGCAGAAGGTAAGAGGGGGAAGAGGGCGGTTGTGTGGTATACCAAAACTGCAACATGGTTATCCCCTGTTTTTTCCTTGACACCATCTCCCCTGAGCTCCCCCAGCTGCGCGACCCCTCCTCCACCAAAGAAGCCATCCCAGCCCAATGGAAAGTTCTGTGTTCTCAGTTCTGGGTTCAGCCCCAAGTGCAGAGCTGAAATCAGAGCTGACCTGCCACCTGCCCTGGGCCAGTACTTGAATCTAAGATGAAGCTCTCCCCCAACCAGTTAATTGAGAAAAATCCCCATCTTTAATTCAATACATATGGTAATAAAGATTCCTTAGTTTTCTAGTGACCAGCCTCATAATAATATTGTCTGACACTACCCTGACTAGGGAAATGACTGTCTAATTTCTTATAATTATCCTGCATAGTGATCTCATCTGATTAAAAAAATCACTTTATTGTTTTTATAAAACTTTAAGTATAATTTGTTACTTTTTTTCCCCCACTGCAGCTCCCCTGTCCCAAGTAACATCTTGGAAACCTCACATTTAAATCAGTTGGACATCAACATACAGTTCAGATGTATCAAAATGATGATGCGTTCAATATATTGTTTTTCTTTCCTGAAATCATCCTTTTCTCATGACACTTCACGCACAAGGGTTGAGTGAGCATATTAACTGTTGGTGTTAAATTGGTATTCAGAATACTGTGTGCACTGTAGGCCAGAGTCCACTGCCACTTGTATTGATGCAACTCTAGTAGGTCAGATCCAACTCACTGGTACTAAAGTATAATACATAATAATGCCACTAATTGCTGTGCCATCACTCCAGATTTACGTCAGGGTCAGTATTTAGGTAAAATACATAAATAGCCTTAGGAGCAGGAGTCAGAAGTTAAGAAGCCCTCCTGCCAGGAGAGTGCCTGCTCCCTCTTGCTTGCTCTCTTTCTGGTCCCTTAACTTTTTCCTCCCGACCGCTCCACGGACTGGTGTCATTACCAATAGAATTGTTGCAGACTCTTCTTTGCAACAAAATCCATCCAAAAGGCAGGAACTTCTCTTTGCTGTCCCCATCACACATTCCTTTTACAAGCAACAAACACCTAGAATCAAACTCCAGAAACCATGAGGCAAACTTCACAACAGAATGATCCCCATCCCTGACCTCTATTTATTTTCTTATTACTAACAGCAAGAGACAGATAATCCTGTTCTTCCCTTTCCACCCTTTGTATTGCGGTCATAAACTGTTAGGTAATTGATGCACTGTCCCTTTTAAAGAGACACAGGAAATTACTCTAAATTTATTAAAGACTGTGAAACATTCAGATATTACAGAAGTAGGGGCCATGTACGTACTACCCAAGATAAATGGATAGAATTGGGGCCTCTGTGCTGCACCATGAATTTTGTGTTTGACACTGTTATTTAAGCCAAATAAAATTGACATAAAAAAAGCCCATTTGGGTTTCCCTAGAGTATGTGGATTTCCATTGCTATGAGCAGTCTAAAGCAGGACAGTGTTTGAAGGGAAGGAACTACCCCCCAAAAAACTATGGTTTTTAAGCAGAATAAAACAAGAAAAGTACTAACAATGGAATCAGAAACCAGAACCACTGCAGAGAATTGGACTGAGTAAAAGAACTTAGTAAAACTAATTTTTGCAGGACTTAAGGCAGATAAATATTTTTTAGCATAGGAAGCTGCTTTTTAAAAATAAATATATATATTGGATAAAAAAGTAGGGATATCTGCAGGGCATGGGTTTCTAATGGCAGGCTCATTGAAGCAAGCAGGAGAAAAATCCACACAGACTAACTAATTGACCTATTGTCTACCAAAGAAAGGACACCCACAGAATGAAAAATTTTCTCTGAAAGAAAAGACATTTTCTCTGAGAGAAAGAGAGACAATGAACCTACTGAGACAACTGATAAATGTGTAACCCAACTACTGTTAATAATAAAAGATTATGCTTTCAAAGAAAGGAACAACATGCTATATGACAGGATTTTCAAAAGATCAGACTCAAAAGAAATATAATAAAATGCTATTGGAGGCCAATTTAAGATTAGAAAATGCCATTAGAATAGGATGAGCAAACGAGGCATACTAAAAAAATAGCTGAAATATTCCCTACACATAAGAGCAAGAAGGATTCAACAAAAGGGCACCACCCACATACAGCATTAAAAGAGAAACATGTTAGGCAAGGCAAGGCATAACAGTTCTGTACGAGGTGTGTACTGTGTCAACCAAAGCAAAAGGAAAGCCTAGCAGGAAGTTATACATAAAATGCCACAAAACCATTTTGTACAAGCATGCTTGACAGGCACACAACAAAGAACAAAGCATACAAGGGCACAGAGTTGAGTAAATGCTTCCAAGGACAGAATTTCAGCAGCAGTGATGCTGCGTTCTTTTTTGGTTATGATACAGAATAAGGAGAAAGGATAGTCATGAAATATATGCAACTATCCTGATGGGTCCTGAAGAAATTCCAATAAAAATCAAAATTGATAGATGGGAACGTAAACAGCAATCCTGCCATGGAAGATAGGAAAACTTTAATTCATAGCACAACATTAATATTGCTTTAGTCAACAAGGCATCCTCTTTACATAGTGGGGAAATTACATTTAATGAAAGGCCAAGGAAGAAGGAAATGAAGAAAATCTTTTCAGATGTTTTTAAAAATAGAGTGCATCTATTGAGAAGTTGTAAAATAAATGTGTATATTATTTTCATTGCACCAAGTACCACAAAAAATAAGACCCCAAATGGGGGGAAAAAAATCCCAGCTCATGGCAGAATTGAGTACAACTGAAAAGCAGAACCATTATTGGAATGGGTTCCCTTAATGATGGTAGTCCAAAAGCCAAAACCTTGGTGAGAGCAGATATGTATAAACCAAGTAAAGCAGTAAGAGAAGAGGCAGTAACACAATCAACCCTACATAATATCTTTTAGAGATCTCTATAGAAAACTCAGTCACTGTACTAGGAAACACCATGACTGTTACACACTTCACATACAGAAGTGCGCATTGGAAAAGGAGGCATTAAAGGAAGGCGTTCCACTGGCATGAGGATCAGAAGTACTAATGCCAATGCAGGCAGATTATGAAATAGAAATAGAATTATTAGGAGTGTTTACTGGATTCCAGAAACTTCGCAAGTATGTGTTTGCTAAGGAGGAACAGTGGAAAAGGATGTCAACATCCTAGGCTGTGTGTAGACGAAAAGAGAGGCATTTGTGCATGACACTTTAAAGCGGCCTAATACTTTTGCACCGCTTTAATGGTGTCGGTGCTTGCACGCCTCGGCAGCATATTGCGCATTAATTCCAGCCACTGTAGGAAATTTGGTGGTGTAATTTGCCTTAAACGACTTGAGGCACAGCACACTAGAACTCCTTTGAGGAGTTTTAGTTTGCTGCCCCTACAGTTGTGGAGTGAAGCTCTGGGCTTCGTGAAACTTAGGGGCTCTGCAGGAAGCCTTGCAGGCAGCTTGGCAGCAGCCTGGGAAAGCAGCTCTGCCCAAGAAAAGCAGCGAGCCTGATCTTTTTTTTTTCCCCTCCCTGGAGCCAGCCAGCCTGCCTGCCTAACCTGTGTGGGGGCCCGGTGCTTCCCTCCACGACTGCAGTGCCCCCGGGACTGCCTGAGCTGGGTACCTGTGAGTGGGTGCTGCCTGGGGGGGCTGCCGCTGCCGCAAAGGGAAGCACCAGCCCTCCCCCCGTTCACCGGCAGCTTGCCCTCTCCTCCCCACTGGAGAGGCAAGTAAGTCAGTGGGATGTGTGCACAACACAGGGGTTTAATCAGCCCTAAATTGAAGAGGTGCTTTTTAAAACCCACCGCTTCATAATCTAGGGCCCCTGTTTTGTCTACACACGCCCCTAGATGATTTTCTTGATGAGCCCATAGTTTATGTACTGCCAAGACTTAAGTACGTAATCTTAATGCTACAACAATATGACTTGAAAATGAAATACAAGCCTGTATTTTCTGTAGGACATCAAGATGGAAAAGAGAAATAAGATTTGAAAGAACAGGCACATGTTATACTTTAACACTTTATCAATGTTTATAAACAAGCTAGTGGAAATATTGAAAGACTGTAATGAGGCAATTACTCTTTTGAATTAAAACACAGAGTTAACAGTAGAGAATTGACTGGTATGGTGAATCCAAATAATATATGTTTGGGAATTATGAAAGATTCGTGAGGATCACCTCAGTATGGTACAATCTAACACAGGCAAGAGAGAGACTTTATTGACCCAATATGAATGCACAGTTAAAAGAGTCGGACATTAACTCTTACATGTTGGTATGGTACCAGAGACCAGAGCCACATTGAATCTCTGATACACCTCACAGAGTCTGACAACTGTTGACAACAATTGCCACTACTGGACACTACAGCTGTTCCTAAAAGTACAAATCAGCAATGCTCTGGTCACTGGAGGAGATTCAAAGCCAAGAATTGGAAGGATGTAAGGTGTTCTAATGCTTTATTAAGCAGAACATTGATAATGGCGTCTTCAAACAAAGTTTGTTTGAAGGAGTTTGTATTGTTCATGTACTGTCCCTTTAAGAGAGGTAGAAGAAGTAGCTAACGCTAGTTCTTGCTCACTTATGCTCTGAGCTGAGCAGTGTGTTTCAAGAGCCTGAATAAATGCCTGTTCAGTTTATCTTACCTTGTGTTCAGGGTCGATTAAACTATTTTACTTGGAAGAAGCCAAGTAAGCAGACTGTAAGCAGTGTAAGCCAAGAATACGTACACTTCATGCTAAAGAAAGGAGGACATTGCTAGTTTTCCCATGAGGGAGAGCTGCCCTTTTTTTGCACTGAATCCTTCATAAAGAGCAGTTCTCTCCACAAGCATTTCAGGTGCTGGCCACATTTTCCAACTACATTACCTTACTGGAAAACATGTAGGTTGGCCTCTGGGCATAACCTACTTTAAGGAAACACTGGCCAGTTATTCACACAAACAGGATAGTGTTCATTAACAAAAACTGCAACAGTATTTTTTTTCTGCCACCCCACTCTAAACACCAGAAAAGAGGGGAAAAGTTCACAGAAAGGAGATATTTCTAAACAAGTTCCTTATTTACATTTAAGCCAAGGAAGTTGAATACATAATACCAGATGAGGGTGAATAAGTTTAAAGTTTGTATGACACATTGAAGTAAGCCCATTAACTTGTGGTTGTACATGAAAGAAAGATAGAAAGAAAGACAGACTTTTGACTTTTAAGAGGCATTTATTCCAGGGAGGGTGACAAATCGGGGCCAGTAGAGAGTATGTACAGGTTGGCCTGAAGATCTGGGCCTCACGGACAAGGCCTGGCCACATGGCCTGCAAGGCCTGCCCATACACTCTAGACTAAAAAACACAAAAAACCACAATGAACAAAAGGAGTATTTACATATATACAGCTCTGCCAACATGGACACCCATGAGGGCCTCAGGGCAGCAGGGGTCGGCCCGCATGAACAAAGTCCGAGGTCTCAGCCCACTGGACGCGTCTCTGCACCTTGAGCAGCTGGTGGTGTCACAGGGCAAGGAGCAGGCATCCCGCCTCAACTTGGCACAGTGCCCCATCGTGGGTCCAGCGTTCCTCAAATGTGGGCACTGTCTACCAGAGGACCGCGTGCTCGAACTCAAGCGAGAGGCGGGCCCGCACCAGCAGGCAGAAGAGCTGCAGGGCGTCGACCATCCCGGTCCCGGTGAGCCGGTTTCGCCGGCTCTTCAGGGTGGCCATCTTGGCCTGGCTCAGCAGGAAGTTGGCCAGGCTGACTGTGGCCCGCTCGGCCGCCCGGTATGGGAAGGAGTGGATGTAGACGTCCTCCAAGAAGTCCCGGCCCAGTGCCCGAAGCAGCGTTCCCAGGGTGACAAAGAGTGGCTGCAGCCGGGGGCAGTCGAGGAAAGCGTGGAAAATGTTCTCGTCCAGCACCCCCAGGCAGAAGGGGCAGGCTGCTGAGGCCACTGGGTCCAGGTGGTGCACAAAGGTGCCAGTGGCCAGGATGCCGTGCACTAGTCGCCATTGCAGGTCGCCGGTCTTCTTGGCGGTGTGTGCCAAAGAAAGAAAGAAAGGCAAGCAAGCAAGCCAGCCAGCCTAATGGACTACATTCTGCTTTCACTTGCCTTGTATAAATATGGAATAATTCTATTCTCTTTAGCAGGTTACAGATTTTTACCTGTGAAAAGAGAACAGAATTTGGCCTATAAAATAATTTTAAAGCTGATCCTAAATTCTCAGATGATGTCCTAATTTATTTTGAGAGAGAATCTGAAAACTAGGGGACATTTCAGTTTAACAGAATTCAGGTTTCATGCCTGATCTCCCATACTACAATGCACAAATTGACGCTTGGGTGCTTAAAACAGATGTTTTGGTGCCCATATACAGGGTTTGTGCACTAGATATTAGACATTAAAGTTTGAAAACTATGCCCATGAAAAGTGCAAGAAAAGTTCAAAATTGCATGTACACCTTGTACAACAGTCTTGCACAGAGGCACTACTATACCTGATGAGTTGGATAAACAAAAATTACACAAAGTGATGTTTCTCTGTAAGACTCCATTCAGTCACATCCAAGTACTGTGGAAAGAGATAACAGAATACTGCAGTTTTGGAAAACTGAAAGCAGAAAAACCTAACATAATCTGAATCTATTTTAATAGATTACAGAAAAAAAGATTGCAAATCAGATTACTTTAACAATATGAAAGTATACAAGTACGTCATCTACAGATCTTCACCACACTAATGCTTAACATGAAGTATGAATAATTTCAAAACAAAATGCCTTTAAAATATGCCATGAATTGGATAGATAAACTGCAATATGCCTGGCGTAGTTTAACCCAGCATATAATACAAACAATAAATTATTGATGATTTTGAAGTTACCATTCATTCATCAAGTGGGACTGGAAGTTAGAAACGGCAAGGAACATTAAACTACATATAGTATAGATTGCTAATGAGACAGTGAAAATACAGCCTCAACTGTAGCAACATAAGGTGCTTCAGACTTGGCAGAAAAAAATGTCTTGCTGAGATTAACAGATGCCCTTTTTTCTCTCCCTAGGATCACAATTCTGCTTGTAATTGCTATACTCTAATCCTCTCCCTAGCATGAGAAAATAAACATTTTTAAACATTTACAAGTAGGGAGTAAAAATGTACTTTTAATACTCCAAGAAAATCTTTACCTCCAAATCCTCTGTTTGATTATTCTGAAGTGATTATTAAAAAGGAATTGCAATAGCAAAAAAACCCATCAAAAAACAAACAAACAAACCCCGCCCCAAATATCAGGTCAGACACTTCAGGTCATGAAACAATCTGTTGCTCCCAAGTATTTTTTCTTTAATTACATTTCAATGTAAAATCGCAGAGATTTCATCTTTAACTATTTTGCATATACAGATGGGATCCATTTTAGACTTAGGACACCAACTAAAAAAAGATTTCAAGCAAATAATTGACACACATAATGAACATTTTGCTATTTAAGCAATTTAGGGAAACACAAGATTTGAGAAAGTTGGGAAACGATAACCAAGTAATTAGTTCAATGTGTGGATGAAAAGTAGTATTATGCAGGATTAATTCACTAAGAGTGCAGATGCAGAAAACTCCAATACCCTAATGCAACATAAACTTCACTGTAGTCACAATACATTGCACTTTCTTAAAAGTTATTTGTTGTCAAACTGAATTAAATAATTATTATTTTATGCACTATTTATCCATAGTAAAATCTGATGAACACAATTACTTCTGAAGTTCAAGTACTATGCTGTTAACTTATTGATTTCTATAATAGTACTTTGTATATATATAATTGTAAAGGGCAAAGTTAGAACAGTTAATAAGGTGCTAGTTAATAAAATTGAACAATTACAGAAAAAATATCTTTTAAAAATGACAAGGAAAATATAAATCTATCTATTAACCTGTAGCCAGATTTATGGATAAAAGGTAATGGATTGTACATTACGAAGAGATAGACCTGTATAAGACCAGAGCAAACTCCAAGATGATTCATTTCTTGTGCTGTTAAGCTCTATATACAACACAAGTAATTAAAAACAAACTGTACGTTTACATTTCTTTTTGCATTTAAAAAACCAGGTTAAAATATCCTGAAATATGCAAAATTCCATATATTTTAACATTTGGGATTTTGCCACTTAACTGTAAAAAGCAAAAGTTAGTTTAGTTTGACACAACTTCATAACACTGAATGTAGACTACATTCTTTTAACAAAACACTGGCATTTGAGCACAGGTGCACATAACTGTTTCAGTAGCTTGAGTGAATGTTGTGGGGGAGAGGGGGTCTAAATAAGCCTCCTCATTTGGAAACCCTGGCTACTGCTAGCCACTAGGTGCAGAATCACTGCATGCTGGCCGTAGCAATGGACCCAGCAGGGCTCAGGGTGGCTGCTGCCGTGGTGGGCTTGGGTTGCTGCACCTGCATCACAGGCTCTCCATGCAGCAGCTGCAGGACCGCAGTAATGCTGGCTCACTGGGTGCCACCAGTCTGGCACCCCCCACCTCTAAATCTGTGCCTGGGGTCGCTGCCCCTTTACACAGCCCTAGTTATACTATTGTATTTGAGGTTTATTTTTGGCAGAAATATTCTTGCATAAAAGGAAATAATGATTTAAAATTACTATACAAAACAAATTTCATCACATCTTTACTTCACATTTTAAAACTTGGTTTTAGAAGGGCTCAGTCTATCTTCTATAGAATCTCTCTCAGATCCTATGCGTGGGTTTCTATGTGGGTTTTACAAGGTATTACTCAAACTGTAGCTGGAAGACCTCTAAAATCAAGTCTATGCACTAAGGCCCAGATCTTGCAACTAAGGGCAGAGCCCTGTTTTCATATACAGCTCATTTGGTTCTGCAGGAACAAAGGTTCACTTGTAAAAGGGTCACTTCCTGCTTTACTCAACATCGGTGTGGCTGCAGCTGGAGTATTGCATCCAGTTCTGGGCACTGCATTTCAACAAGGACCTGCTCAAGAGGGTCCAGAGAAGGGCCACCTGTATGATCAGGGACTTGTATGGCAAGCCATAAGGGGAGAGGCTGAGGGATCTCGGACTCTTCAGCCTAAAGAAAAGAAGGCTGAGAGGGGACCTGATTGCGGCTTACCACTATATCACAGACATACATCAGGGGCTTGGTGAACAACTTTTCACCAGAGCGCCTTGGGGGGAAAACTAGAAACAGTGGCCACAAACTCCTGGAAGATAGTTTCAGACTGAACATTAGGAAAAACTTATTTATAACTAGGGTGCCCAGACTATGGAACAAGCTCCCCCAAGAGATGGTGCAATCATCTACCCTAGAGGTCTTCAAGAGAAGACTGGACGGTCACCTGGCTGGGATCATCTGACCACAGATGTCTTTCCTGCTCATGCAGGGGGTTGGACCTGATGATCTTTCAGGGTCCCTTCCAGCCCTATGATTCTATAATTGTAGGACCCAAAATGAAACAAGATTCTTTCTATTCTTCCCTTCATTTCCCCCTCCCCCTAAATTTCAAGGCCATACCATTTTATCATCACAATTTTGTGCTTCTTCTCCATTATAATTCTTTCTATTAGTTTTACCTTTTTATTTTTATCTGCTCCTCTCTCTCTCTGGTATGTGGTAGAATCTCCATCAGGGAAGTCTAAAACAGGATGGGATACCTGTCCAAAGGAAATGTTCCTCAACCTGGAATTATGGACTTTGTGCAGGAAAAACTGCAAGTTCTATGGCTGTAGTCATGCCTAAAATCAGACTAGATCAGAGATTACCAACCTTTTTAGACTCAAAGGATTCCTCGTTAAACTCAAGGCAACATTCAGAAATGACAGCTTTCATTCATTTTTGACTATGGAAACATATTCTTCAGTTGCAAAGAGTTCAAAGAGATCAAAGTTGCAAAGAGATCAAAGATCACAACAGGTCCAAATGTTTTTGACACTATGGATTCCTTAAAAGCAGCTCACAGCACCCCAGGGTGCTGCAGCACCATGGTTGTGAATCTCTGGACTAGATGATTCCTTTTGCCTTTAAAATCTATTAGACTATAAAAATCAAGGCAGCTTTTACTTGGCATGTGTAAGTGAAAAATTACATGACATATCAAGGAAGTAGTAAACCTGGTATCCTGCCCAATACTGCTAATAATCAAGGCTGTTTGAATTTTTGCAGAACAGGTAATGATTCTGCAACATTTGTCCAGTCAGTCAGTTACATCACTACCAAGTGACTTTTACTATAGCTCTTGATCATGGAAAGAACTAGATATAAAACTGAACAAAAACTTTGAATTCTTTTCGATAGGCATGAGTTACTAAGTATTTGTAATACTTTATGCAACCTTATTATAAGCCCAATATATGTTCTTGGAACCATGATTACAGACAGATCAAAGGTTAGATATGTATCCCTTTAATATATAATGTATATTCTGCATGTATAATTTTTATTGGATTCCTAAATTCCCAGGACAGTCACCTTTACACTTAGATGAAATGGGGAAAGTAACAGGGCCATCCTAGGATCTTGAAAAATTGGAAAGGTGGGCTAGAGCCAACATTAAATCCAATGTTGACAAATGCAGGGTGTTGCACCTCAAGAAGAATAAACAAAAACACAAATACAAGATGGGTGAAAACTACCCGGATGGCAGCACTGGAGAGAAAGATCTTGAGGTTTTGGTGGATCATAGACTCATAATGAGTCTGCAATGTGATGCAGCTGCAAAAAGGTGAATGTGGTTGGAGGCTGCATCCACAGGAGTATGAGGTATAATGCACAGGAAGTGATAGTGCTTCTTGACTGGTTTAGGTCTCATCTAGAGCAGTGTGTGCAGTTCTGGGCTCCACATTTTAGAACGCACATAGAGAAGTTAGAGATGGTCCAAAGGCAAGAGAGAAAAATGATAAAGCGTATGGAAGGCAAGCCGTATGAGGAGAGGTTTAGAGATATACACATCATAAACATGAAGAAAAGGTAATGAGCAGGGGACATGAGAACAGCCTTCAAATATCTAAAGGACTGCCACAGAGAAGGAGAGCAATTTTTCTTCCTTGCTGCAGAGAGTAGGATGCACAGCAGTAGCTTGAAATGGCAGCAAAGTAGGCTTAGACTAGCTATCAGGAAATCAGGGGGACTAGCAGGGTGTGTGGGGAGGATCAAGGGGTAGGTGGGGGCAGAAGGGCTCGAAGGGGCAGGCAGGGGCTGCAGGAGGCGTCAGATAAATCAGGGGATGTCTGGGACCTGTAAGGGGGTGCATTGGCAGAATTAGGGAGGGCAAGTGAGGTCTGCAGGGGTCATGGAGGGATCAGGGTTGCAAATGGGGTCCACAGGGTGTTGCTAGGGTCCAGAAGGGTTTGGTGAGACCGGGGGGCTAGTGGGGCCTGAGGGGAGGCTTGTGATGGCTCTCCCCTGGCAACCAGGAATTTTAGACCCCCCCACTCCCAGGAAAATTTCCCTCATCACCCCAACGAACCTATCCCCTTGATCCCTTCTTGCCCTTCCACCCATCCAAACTTACTGGCACCAGTGAATGCCAGTAAAACTGGCACCGAACGTGGCTTATGGAATGAGTTTGGTGGGCCTGGGGGGTGGGGGAAAAGGTGTCCATTGGGTGGGGGGAGGGGGGGAAGGTTCAGGGGGCTAAAAACAGCCAGGTGCCAGAAGGGTGGGTAGGGAAAGCACAGCATTGTGGGGGGGCCAGCCGCTAGGAACTGTACAGAAGTTCAGTTAGATTGGTCTTACTGGACCTGATCTAAGTTAGACTACTTCTGAGGTACAGTTAACTTACATGGTTGGCCATTTTTAAACTGATCTAACCTTCCTAAACTTTGGTACAGTTCACATTTAGATCCCTAGTTAGGTCAATCTAAGGGTAAGGTCTACCCCTGTGCAAACTAAGTTAGATTGGGTAGTCATTTTTAATGTGGTCTAACCTCCCACTAAGGTCCCCCAACATCTGTACTTAGCCTGAGAGGAGAATACAATTTTTAGTCATTGTTTTAAACTCTGATTTCTTCCTAAAAAGTGACTTAATTAATAAGTCTAAGGGAGCATTTTACTAATGATTCAACACACTAATATGAGTTCTAGCATCCCAGTATGGGGTTAAAGACCTAGGGACAACCTAAAAGGTCTTGCAACATAGTGCAGGATGATCAGATTTACTATTCCAGATATTTCAGGCTGCGAAAGAATTGTCCACAATCTAGCAGCCGTGCGTTTACCAGAGAGCAGGACTGGGCTCCAAAATGTGATAGTAAATAAGAAACCAGCTAGTGAAACGTATATACAATTGAAGAAAAAGGGACAAAACCTTAGGAGCATGACATTCTTCCTATAAGAAAGTAAACAGGTACTTTGGCCCTTATTTTAATGGGTACTGGACCTGACCCTGAGGGTGAGATAAAAATAACTAACTAGTCAGGAGTTGCTTTTGTTGTTTCATGGATGTGTATGAAAAATAATTGTGCAGTATGATGTCCATCTGCATTGAGATTCCCCCTGCAGTGTTTATCTATGTTAAATTATGCTTAATAGTCACCCATTCTAGATCCTCTGTAAAAAAAATAAAAAGACCTTTCTTTAGTGAACTCTGAAATATACATCTATCATTTATACAATTCTTAGACATTTACTGGTAAAAAATACTTCAAAATTAGATTAGTGTTTGGAATAGTAGACGTATTTTTCAATCTGCTTTGCATTGGTCATTCAAATCCTGTGGCTTTCTAGGGGTAACAGCTCACTCTTACAACTTCCAGGACTAAGTAAAACAAAAAATTGCAAATGAGTAAATTTTTAGTGGAGTCAGCCACATAGCAGATGATAAACATACATCTGTATGCAACAGAGAAAGCTGATGATAGCACAGAAAAGATGGGCTACAGTATCAGCTGTTAGAGGACTATGTTCTTGTCAAATGCTGATAAGCTCAACTTGTGCATTGCCTTATTTAGTCAGACTTCTCTGCTGACACGCCAAAGCACAGTAATGAGTGTGTATGATGTTTCCAGTCTAGAGAGGTTCCTGCTCTTCTTTTCAGTAATACTGTAACAAATATTAAGTTTCTCAAAAAAGTATTTTAGGTTTACTGAACGACATACTGGCTTATGGTTTAAAATATACTACTAGTCATGTAACTTCCCGACAAATAAAAAGTTAGTTAAATGTTGTGCCCTCATGTTGAAGCAGAACTCATCATAAAAAGTTAGACCTAGGGCATTTTTACTCTTGCTGATTAAAGACCTTGTACGAATAAGTGAGAAAACATTCAAACAAGCCCATGGCCTGTCAATTACTCTTCTGTATTCCTTTTTTTAAACAATGGATTCAAGTTAGTTAATTCTCTAAAGAACGTTTAACCTGTTTTCAACAATTTCCATATCTTTTGACTATTTCTAAACCAGTTAGAATAGCAACTTTCTTCAAGGAACATCAGCACTTTCCATTGCAATATCTGAGATTATGATAAAGGAAGAGAAATGAAATAGATTTCTTTTTAAAACGTCTTATCTAAAGGATCCCCTTTGCTTGTTCTCCATCACTAACCTCATTCACCTGACACACTTAACTAAATTAACAGCAATTTATAGTAGGGCACCTTTGTCTGAAACTCCACGATAGCATTAGCAAGACAAGTTTTAAAAGTACGTATCATAATTTAGACTAGACATTAGGAAGAACTTCTTCACAGTTAGCGTGGTCAAGGTCTGGAATGGGCTCCCAAGGGAGGTGGTGCTCTCCCCTACCCTGTGGGTCTTCAAGAGGAGGTTAGATAAGCATCTAGCTGGGGTCATCTGAACCTAGCACTCTTTCCTGCCTATGCAGGGGGTCAGACTCGATGATCTATTGAGGTCCTTTCCGACCCTAGCATCTATGAATCTATGACTATCATATTCTTAAATTTTTATTATCGTGTTTCACTTGTTTGCTAATCAGTTTAATCAAGTATTCTGCAATGCGCCTCCAAGTAATTTGTATACATTAGCAAAATTCTGCTATACATTATTTCACAACTACTGCCAAAAGTTAAATTACCGAGTAAAAGACTTCCACTGAAAAGTACATACGTAATTTTGGATAATATTAAGTTCTGTTAAAACTCATTATGCATTAAATTAATCAGGTTACAGGGAACATTTGGTTCATAACTGATCTATCAAGGGACTATATGACCATCCTATAGTATCCAATAGAGCTGTGCAAAACAGCAGCGTTCTGCTTTGACATCCATTTAGATGGAACAGGGTTTCATTTCGAGTTTTGTTTAGTTTTGAAAACACTGTTCCATTCCATTTCATTGAAACGGTTTTGTGGTTTCAATGCTGTTCTGACATTTTGATAGGGCTGGGGATCAGCGCTGTGATCGGGCTTCAAGCAGCTGGGAACTTGAAGTGGTCAGGCTTCAAGCAGCTGCACTGGGCTTCAAGCAGCTGGGAACCCAGCCTGGTGCAGGCAGGCGGGGCACATGCAGGTGAGTGGGGCACAGCTCGGGGGCTGTGCCATGCCTGTCTGCAGTGGGTTGGGTTCCCACTGCTTGAAGCCCCATGGAACTCAGCCCGGAGTCAGGAGGCAGGCAGAGCCGGTGCTGCACTCTGATCAGCTCCATCAGCCCCAGGGAGTGCAGCCCGACAGCGGGAGATGGGGCGAGTCAGGGCTGTGTTCCCTGCCAGGCTGAGCCACATGGGGATGCGGGGAGCTGCTGGGAGTGTAGCCCTGGCTCTCCCCTGCCTCCCACCACCTGGCTGAGCTGCTGCTTTGAAACTCAAAGCGTTTTGAAAGTTTCAAAATGTTTTGACTGGCCTCGTTTCGTTTTGAGGCTTTTTTCAAAGCCCCGTTTCATTTTGATTTTGCTGTTTCAAGCTCGAAATGAATCGAAACAGCTGGCAAAATTACGTGCAGCCCTAGTATCCAAGTATCCCACAAAGGTTAAACAGAGTCTGACCAGAAGGCCAGGACAGGAAGTCCTATCCCTATTTTAGAGATTGAGAGCACAGGATAGATTAAGGCATTTGCCCCAAATCAGGCTGGATGTCTGTAGCAGCATAATGATAACAATGACAATAACAATTGAACACAGGTTTTGAATCTTACTAAATGCCCATCCATTAGGTAATCCTTCATAACCATAAACCTAGACTTTGCCAAATTTTTATTTTGAAGTTAACTTGCAAAATTAACTTCATCCGCTTTAGGAATATTTTCTTCAGGTTTATTTATTTTTTTTAAACCTTCCAGATCTTTGAGATTCAGTTTGTTAGTGTTAAAAATAAGCAAGTTGTGGTAGTCCATCTAATCAGCTATTTCTGATGACAGATATATTACCTATTACTTGTTCAGTTTTGTTTATACCTAATTTTAAATCACACACTGGAATCTGGACTCATCTGCTTGGCAATAAATTTAGAAAAACAGTGTTTTTAATTGGATTTGTTAAAGTAAAGAGAAGCAGATTTCCAGAAATATTACTTTCTTGGCAACTATATTGAATTCTCTTTTTAGGATACATTCTGTCTTTCTCATTTACACTGAGCACTAATCTCACTGTTATAATTCCACTGGAATACTTACAAATGTAACACTTGCTTTAAAGTATGGGCAGCAGAATAAAAGTGAAACATATTGGTTCATAACAAAAGTTTCTTTGTGTGGAAGACTCTCTTAAAAGCTACTGTAGCCTTCTGAAAAATAAAACAATGCAATTACCTCCCATTCCCCTCTGACAGTGGTAAATAAAGGCCATAAGAAAAGTCATTTTCAGAGATAAAAGTATCAGAAACTACAGAACTAAAAACTAAGGAAAAAAAGATAATTGAGTTCAATTAAGGTATAGTAACATGAACTATCCTAAATCTTACATTCGAGAACATCAAATAGACAAAGCCTTTGACACTACACTTTTGGAACAAGACTTTTCTAAAACTACTTCAGACTCTTAGAACAGGGAGAGAAGTTTGAAGTGGGAAATCCTTCCTTCTAAATGACAAACAAAATGTGGCCCAAGACTTTGAGATAAATATAGACTAAAATAATTTTCTGGATTTTAGTTAAAATGAATAAGTATATTTTGTTTTCCTAGTTGTCTTTATTGCCTAGTCTCATTTGCAAGCCAGGCCCCGAAAGTTGATACTTATGACAATGGAATGTAGCTCTAAAGGTAGCTTCTTCCGAAGGACAGATGGACTGTACTTTGATTAATTGTTACAGTTTAGGTCAGCCCTACTAATGTTTTGTCTTAGTCCTTTTTAACACCATGCATGTGTCACAAAATATGCAACTCATATGAATGCTTTTCCATTGGTAAAATCTTAGCAAGATTGAAGTAAACAGCAATTTTGCTCCCAACTTCAGTGAGGCCAGGATTTCATCCTATGGGGCTTAAACTAGTGAGTTCCTCATAGTTCACCTTGGTCTTTACGGGCCTTTGCACATGTAACAAAATTGGCCTTTAAAGCAGCTTAAATGCCTTTTTGCACTGCTTTAATGGTGTTGCCATTTGAACACTTGGCGGTGTATTCTGCTTTAATGGCACCGTTGTTTGCATGCTTGGCAGCGTATTTCACTTTAAATGACTTTGTAACGTAGCAAGATAAAACCCCTTCAACGTGTTTTAGTTTGCTACCTAACAAAGTGCAATGGTGCATGGGGTGCTGTAAGCCGACGTGCTAGGGGAAGCTCAGGCTTGGTGGGCTTCCAGTACCCATTGCACTGTCCCCACCACAACACAGCCAGCTGCCCTCCTATCACCTTGCTGCTCTGCCCCAGGGGCAAGCCAGCTGTTCCCAGGCAGTTCCAGGCAGCGGGAAGGCAGTGGGGACAGTGCGAAGGTACTGGAGCTTACCTGCCTCTCCAAGCTGCCAGCAGACTGAGCGGTCCCTGAGCTGCGGGGGACCCCAGTACTTCCCTCTGTGCTCAGGGACTGGTTGGCCTGCTGGCAGATCATCTTCCCTCCATCCACCCCCCCCCCCAACCAGGTAGGCTGGTAAGCACTAAGGACTGGGCCCCCTAACCCTTCTGTACACACAACGGGGGTTTAGTTCAGTTTAGTTCTCCCTAATTGAAATGGTGGAAACAGTGGGTTTTTAAAAAACGACCATTTCAATTTAGAGAGAACTAAACCTCTGTCGTGTGTACAAGCAGCCTACCACTTTGAATAACTAGGCCACCTTGCTATTCACCCCATTTGCCAGATCATTGATTTCATAGATTTCATAGACTTCATAGACATTAGGGCTGGAAGGGACCTCGGAAGATCATCAAGTCCAGCCCCCCGCCCAAAGGGCAGGACGTCAGCTGGGGTCATAGGATCCCAGCAAGATAAGCATCCAGTTTCATCTTGAAGGTGTTCAATGAAGGCGCTTGAACAACCTCCGGCGGCAGGCTGTTCCAGACCTTGGGGGCTCGGACAGTAAAG
The DNA here is from genome assembly GCF_030867095.1 of Alligator mississippiensis. Lineage (NCBI taxonomy): Eukaryota > Metazoa > Chordata > Crocodylia > Alligatoridae > Alligator > Alligator mississippiensis. The sequence continues at coordinate 58,660,944 of NC_081826.1, read as the reverse complement.
AAATTCTTCCTTATGTCCAGCCTGAAACGATCTTGTAGTAGTTTGTGACCATTCGTCCTCGTCATCCCTTGGGGCGCTCTGGTGAACAAACATTCCCCTAGATACTGGTGATCACCCCTGATAAACTTGTAGGTGGCCATCAGATCACCCCTGAGCCTGCGCTTTTCCAGGCTAAAGAGCCCCAGGGCTCTCAGCCTGTCATCGTAGGGTCTGCTTCCCTGACCCCTGATCATGCGCGTGGCTCTTCTCTGGACTCTCTCAAGCTTCTCCACATCCTTTTTGAATTGTGGAGCCCAAAACTGGACGCAGTACTCCAGCTGCGGCCTCACTAAGGCCGAGTACAGGGGGAGAATGACGTCCCGGGATTTGCTTGAGAAGCATCTATGGATGCAAGCCAGCGTTTTGGTCGCTTTACTAGCCGCAGCATCGCATTGCAGGCTCATGTTCATCTTGTGGTCAATGATGACCCCCAAGTCTCTTTCTTCCATAGTGCTAACCAACATAGCACTGCCGAGCCTATAAGGATGCTGCGGGTTTTTCTTCCCAAGGTGGAGAACCTTGCATTTATCGGCGTTGAACACCATCAGATTCTCATCCGCCCACTTGCTGAGCCTGTCCAGGTCAGCCTGGATCACCCGCCTGTCTTCTGGCGTGGATGCTTTGCCCCAAAGTTTGGTGTCATCGGCGAACTTGGCCAGTCCGCTTCTGACTCCAGTGTCCACATCGTTAATGAAGATGTTGAACAGTATGGGTCCAAGGACAGAGCCCTGGGGGACCCCACTGGTCACAGGACACCACGATGAGTGACTTCCATCAATTACTACCCTCTGGGTCCGACCCCGGAGCCAATTTTCCAGCCAGTGGATCGTGGAGGACCCAAGGCGACAATTGGCCAGTTTCTCCAAGAGACGATCATGGGACACCAGATCGAAGGCTTTTTTGAAGTCAAGATATATGACATCAATCTCATCTCCCTTGTCCAGGTGATAGGTCACCTGGTCGTAGAAGGAAATGAGATTGGTCAAGCAAGACCTACCCGCAACAAACCCGTGCTGGCTATCCCTTAAGATGTTGGCATCAGCCAGTCCATTAAGGACGGCCTCCTTAATAAACTTTTCTAAGATCTTCCCCGGGATAGAAGTCAGGCTGATGGGCCTATAGTTAGCCGGATCCACTTTCCTCCCTTTCTTGAAGATAGGCACCACGTTGGCCTTCTTCCAGTCTTCGGGCACTACACCAGAGAGCCAAGAGTTTTCAAAGATCCGCGCTAGAGGCTGGGCTATGATGCTCACCAGCTCCTTGAGTACCCTGGGGTGAAGATTGTCAGGGCCGGCTGACTTGAAGGTATCCAGCTTCTCAAGATGTTCCTTCACAAAGTCAGCATTAATGGAGGGCAGGGGATCACCCTCACCCGAACTTCCCGGCCCTGTAGCAGGCACAGGCGTCCCATGGGGCTGATGAAAGACCGACACAAAGTACTTATTTAATAGATTGGCTTTTTCCTGGGCGTCAGTTGTCAGTTGCCCCATCTGGTTCAGCAGGGGTCCAACGTTGCCCCTGCTTTTCCTCCGGCTCCCCACATATCTGAAAAAGGACTTTTTATTGTCCTTGATGCTCAAAGCTAGCTGGAGTTCAGTTGCAGCCTTGGCTTTCCTGGTCTGCTCCCTACAGGACCGGGCCAGTGCAGAATAATCCTCCTTGGAGGTGACTCCCATCCTCCATCCTTTGTAGGCCTTTCTTTTTAGCCTCAGGAGGTCTGCTAGGTCCCTGGAGAGCCAGGGGGGCTGCTGTGCCCTCTTGCTGCCTTTCCTCCGAGATGGAATAGACTTAGTTTGTGCATTGAGGATCGCTCCCTTGAGGAGCAACCACTCTTCTTGAACTCCCCTCTCCCTGCGGTCACAGTCCCTTAGGGCCTCACTGACAAGAAATAAATATTGATAAATATTTTGAACAGCACTGGTCCCAAGAAGATCCCTGGGAGGCCCCACTATTTCCCTCTGTTCATCCCCCAAAAATGACCACTTATATTTGCTCTTTTTTATCTTTAAGCCAATTTGCAATCCATAAGTGGACCTTCCCTGTGGTAGGACCATGACTACCTAACTTCCTTAAAAGCCTCTGATCAAAGGCTTTTTGGAAGTCCATATATACTATGTCAACTGAATCACCTTGATCCGTGTTTTATTTTCAGCTATAGCCATTCCTAATAGGTACTATAATCTTCCTGGTCTCCTGAGAAGAGAAGCATATCATTCCCATTTTAAAGGCTAATCTTCAACTCGTTATAGGTGCTTGGTCCAATAAATCCCTTGCACCCAATATTTTTATTGAATTAAACAAAAAAACCCGATGATGTATAAAGATGTCACTACATTACAATGCAGAAATACAGTGGCTGGCCACCATGCCTAGCTGCAATCACGTTTTCTTCTGTGGTTATCAGGAGTTGCATAAGTAGTATGGACAAAATTACTTCTAAAATACAGCAGAAAGATGAATAATCTCACTCAACCAATCAACTTCACATTGTTTCTGCAGTTAGGATTCTTTCCTTCTCAATGTTCTATAAATACTTCTTGTGCCTTTTTGATCATGAAATCTCTTGCTATTTGTGAGATCTTATTAATTGACAAGGGAATCTGCAAACATATTTTTTCAAATACAATCTCCGAGTATAGACAGGTAACTTTTCAAAGCTTAAAAATGGGAGGGAGCTGTTGCAGTTCATATCAGCTGCTAGGCTGAACTACTATCTGTATTACTGCAGAGGCGTGCAGAGTTGAGCTCAATTGCTGGAATGAAAGGCTTGTAAGATGCAACAGTTTGGCTACATTTATATCCTTGTAGGAGGTAATAGAGATATTGTACAATTACTTATTAACCTTATGTTTTCTTAACTGCACAGGAATTGGTCTCAATACCATTGATAGGTGTGATATCCATTCTTCACAAGACGGGGGCAACATTTTTTATGAGAAAAGGCTAGAGACCATTAATGACAGCATGTTATTTTTTCTCTGATAAATTATGAAGAATAACGCAGATATACAGGGAAAATATTATGTTCAGGTCTGGTGCTGTTAAGAGCACCTTTTATCTAGTCTTTTTTTGTCTTAAAACACACAAAGTTCCCAGCAGTCTGAGAGGACAGAAGGGGTCTGTCTTCATTACTTTATTACTAGCATAACAAATATTTATATTGTTGCAGCATCTGCAAGGCCACAACTTGACTGCACATCCCCACCCCCTTTACACTAGGTACTCCACAAATAGAAAAGAGAGAGAGAGAGAGAGAGAGAAAGAGAGAGACTCTTCTGGTCCCAAAAAACTTACAATCTTTAAAAGACAAGGGTGGAGAAGACAGATAAGCAGGGTGAAAGTAGTTGGGTAATAGGAAGTGTAAATTTTTTAGCTGGATGATAACAGCAATCACAGTTCTACATCTGTTTGCCTACTGTCAAGCTGTACTATACTTTGAGCATTACTAGAGAAGAGTTGGGAGGAATACCTTGAATGAGGACATAGAACCCTTTCTCACCTGTAAAGGGTGGCATGAGAGAAAGCCCAGAGCTTGTTAAGGAAAATCTGAGCCCCTAGACTGTCTCGCAGTGGTCCCAAAGCACTATATAAACAGTGATGATAAGAAAATGATACAGGCAACCTCTGCTTAGGGCTCTTAATTGGTTCCTGAAAAACTGAGTATTAAGTGAAATAAGCATTAAGCAAAACCAGAAGTATTTGACAACCCAACATGGTGACTGCAATTGTTTTTAATGACCTAAGACGGCGACCATGAGCGTTATAACGAAACTCTCTGAGCACTAAGTGAAATCAGATATCAATTTCAATTGAGCATTATAGCGAAAGAGCGCTAAGTGAAATAGCATTAAGCAAGGGCTGCCTGTACTTTAATTCAGGGATGTCAAACTCATCCAGCCTTCTAGATCAGGACTGTGGGGCTCTTTATGAAATGGATGTGGACACAGCAGTGGGACACACTGGGTTGGCAAGAAAAATGGCAGCAGGTGTTAATGCAGCCATTGTTTACTCACCGCTGCTCTCACATGTCACCAACAGACTCTCTGTCCTGGGTTTTGGTTGTAGGCTCCTCCCTGAATTCTTAGCCCCACAGGTCAGATGGCAAAGCTGTACATTTGGCACCTCTGCTTAACTCAGTGCAAGTTTTTTTTTCTTTTTGGTAGGAAGTATAAATAGGAAAAAGGACTAATATCCTTGTCTTGGACTATTACTGTTATTTTTGATTGACTGTTCCACTGAATTGCAACCATAGCTGCCTGGTTAACTTGCAAGACTTTAGAGTGCCCTTCATTAGCATCCTGTATGCAAAGATTCTCTTCCTTCCTATAGAGAGACTGTTCTGATGACACTATTTCCTTTGTTCCATTTTTTATTTCAGCTGCACAACAGAAAAAAAATGAAGAACAGGAAAAGAAGTGATTGTAGTCTGAAGTGTCACTTTGATGACCTTAGTACGAGACTTTATTTGTCTCATCATATTTGCCTATAACAGTCCTCTCTTAGGAAAGCTTTTATGACCATAAACAACATTTATACTGTGTTTGATAGAAGACTTGTGGCCTCTGTGGACCCTGTCATTATATCCTGAACAAAAATCTCAGAAACTAATAAAACTTTTATTTCTCTACAGACATGGTCTGGAAAGGAAACCTGATCTGGAAGAGAAGCAGGTATAGCCTGAGCTGTAAGTACAAAAATGGACATAATTACCTAACTGCATTTCTGTTCCATCCTGCTCAAATCCCTGAATAATTAGCCATACAAAAAGGTGTGTGGGTCTTCCCCCTCCTCTCTCCATTTTTGAGACCCAATCTTAAAAGGTCAGATGATGGGGGTGTTCAAAACAGATACAATACAGATTTTCAGGGATTTCCAAAGGGTGAAAGAGAATCATATGTAGGTCCCCTAAGTCTGTTCAGGGTATAGACAGATGCAATAACTGCAGTTGCTATCAAAGGATACCAATACCATAAGTTGCAATTCAATGGTTATATCTGCCTGATCTGGCAGCAATAACAATGTATCAAAACTGTTCCAGACTGGGGGCAATTTAGCTCATTTATGTTGCTATAGGATCATGCACATATAACAGGCTGACAGCTGCTGCACACTCCTGGGTAGCAACTCCTCATCCCCTTTTTAAGCAACTAAAGTTTGTTAATACTCTTAGATGCCTAATAGGTGGAACAGAATCTGGTTCTACAACTGGATACCCCACATTGGCTAGATATGAAGGAGAGAGAAGAGGAAGTTCAAAAGATAATAGAAAACATCCTGAACATGCAATTGTGACTGAGGAACAACAAGTAAAAAATTTTGGAGCCAGATACGTGATTGATATGATACGATACAGTTTTAAAATTCTACTGACAAATAAAAGATAATTAAAGAGGAAACTGACCTTGACAGAATTACTGTCAATCTCTATGTAACATAGTTACATTTGAAAGCCAGGCTGTGTACCCACACCAAATAGGCATTTTGTGTAGATCGTTACTGTCGGGAAGGATATTTTACAAGGCCAGAGTATGGCAGTGCAACGAATGTAAACCATGATTCTGTATGGTAGTACCATTCTTCAAATATGCTATGCCATTAGCCAAATGAGAAAGATCTCAATCATCTCGCAATAATTTAATGTTTCTTAAACTAGCTTACGAAGATTGAGCTAGTATGCTATTGGAAATGCTGACCAGAATTGTTTGCACTGGCAAAAACTGAGACTGAAATATTTTGTGGAGTACTAAATCAACAAAGAGATTTCTTCTGTGAGGCATTTTGTGTGCGTTTATGGTCAAGCAGGCATTCAGCCAATTCCAACTTAAACACTGGTACACAGTTGAACATTTCTGTGGGCTTTTGACAGTCGCAGTATTGACTACTGTGTTTTGTAGCCAAATGATCCTAACCTGGCCCTTTTCCTTTGTTGGAGACAGGGAAAACATGCAAGTACAAGAGAGCATCACAGAATCTCTAGTGTTTCCAGAGACTGCAGTAATGAAAAGAATTGCCTCTAATACAGCAATTATATTTCAGATATATCCAGATTACAATCCTACACACACCCATATCATGTGCTGTGTGCCTCCAAACTGCAAGGTGGGATTTTTCTAAAGGAGTGGTTCTCAACCTTTAAAGATCCCTTGATAAAATTCTTGGAATTTAGCAGCAGCCCATGTAAAGACTAATTTATTTCTTATAGTGCTTAGCTTTTTCTACCCCATGGTACCCTTAAAAGGATCTCACAGGTGGCAGGGCAGGCAGCAGCAGGTAGGGTACCTGTGAGAGCATGGCAGCAAGTGGCACACAATGCTTGAAGTGGCAGTGGCAGCTAGGCAGGGCAGACTGGGGCATTTGGAAGTGGGCCATTAGAACCCTGAAAGAGGCAGCTGTCTCTGCAGAAGGGGGCAAACAGTCACTGGTGCAGAGGTTGGTGCCAGATGAAGGTGGCAGGGGCAGGACCCTTCCATGCCTCATTCTTTCCATAGCTTCCCCACTCCTGCCCCAAGTCTGCCCTAAGTGGGTGAACATGGCCCCTGTTGCTGCAGCTGCTCCTCCGGGGACTCAAATGCCAGACCATTTTCCCCATGTCTCCAGCACCAGGAGCATGGAAGGAGGAGTGAGGGAAGGAGCAGGACTTAAAAAGCGCATCCCTGCATCTGCTTGGAACACAGGGGTGGTCAGTGCAGGGGCTGCACTTTTCAGCACAGCTTGTTCCCCTGCTCCTCCCATGCTTGCAAAGCTGGCGGGAGGGGCTGCACGGAGAGCTGCCAGGATGCTGAGGCAAACACGGGGTATTCACTGTCTGGAGAAGCCAAAGCTTGCCTCTTCTCACAGAGGCTAGGGGCTGCTGCACCCCTCAAAGGATCTTGCAGTACCCTGGTCAAGAATCACTGTCCCAAACTGTAAAGAATTACTCTTCTCTGTACAAATCATTGGAAATGTTACATTAGCCAAGTCAGATTAATGATGAAACTTTAGAAAATCCTATTTATATTGCATTTTGAACTGCCTGATGCAAGAATCATCTCCTATTATACAGGACCAAGATACTGTTTGCTCACAGCAAGGGCCCATGGCAAATATTTTTTTTTAAAAGCATCCCATAATTAGGCCAGAGGGCTGTATTGTCATAGCTGTGACAGAGTGATAATATATAGATAACACGTTGAAGAATGCTTTTAGAGCTTTTTAAATCCACCTAACCACAGAATGCAAGTGTATTAAAATAATATTAGTTTACTCTTAGTTCTTCCCCAAAGTTGATTCGAATATTTTATCACAACAGGAATCTAGCTCTCTCTCACCCTGCCACAAATAAAGAGAAAAATGGAAAATGGCTTCTTTATCCCAATAACAACTGCCTCCTACTATTTTAATAGATTTGTACAAGTTGAAAATTACTGAATATAGCAGGAGTACAAAAAAGCCTCCATGTCTTCCATTTTTGTTATTCTGTAATCTATAGTTCTAGATTTGATGAATGTCACAGTTGCATTATATTCTAACATAATACTTCCAGAAATAAACCATTTTCTTGATTCACAAAAATAATCATTTGAAAAGCATTAGATATGTAGGTAAAAAACAAACAAACCACTGTAGTTTAGATAGTGTATTTGGAATTAACCCCTCAAGTGAAGTTGTCATGTAAAGCTAAGGTTATTATTCCAGATAAGAGATCTTAAAAAAAATGGGTCAAAATGCTAAGAGCAAAGCTCCAGCATTATGTTCAAGAAAAGTTTAAATGACTAACATGACTGGCATAAATTAACCTGGACTCTTCACCCATTGTCTTATATTTTATTCCCCTTATTATTCCTAGATATTTTTTACAGCTTACCATTAAAGAATATTCAATAATATAGTTAAAGTTTTTGATCTCTTCCAAAAACAGCTGACACAATGGACCTCCATTATTAAATGGGCTTGAAAAAAAGTTTGTGCTGGATAAAGTAAGAATATTTCCTGAGTAAATACCTACAAATCTGTAGAAATTAAACTGGCACAAAACAATCTTTAAGTTTCTTGCCATCAGAATTGTGAACATAGCTTTTCAAATGTGATTAGCCATGAATTAGTGAGGTGATATATCTACCCAAGCTCTCCAATAAACTGTTTCAAGAGTGAAAACTAATTTTTGTTGTTCTTTACACCATTAATTTTTAACATCATTACAAGTACCAATGAAGGATTTACAGGTCATTTATAGGGGTAGGTCTTGAAGCTATTCATGTGGAAGATGGAATCCAAAAATGAAGGCTGGATTAGGAGAGGGAGAACTACCCCTTTCCTCATCTTCTTGCAACAGACAAGGCAGGATAACCAGTTCAGAAAAGCATGAGCTTTGATAGGTGAAAGCCTACTTCATCAGATGCGATCATCAAACTAACAGGGTTAACTACCTGTCTCTTCTTGTAACAGCTGTAAATTGAGGTAGAGTGGAGCAGACAGTACAGCAGCAAGGGAAGTGAGGAAGGTTAAAGTAGCAGACTGAAAGATCTGGGAAGAGACGTGAGAAGAGAAAAACACAATACCCACCCCTCCTTTCAAATTCAGATGCATGTTAGCTAGATGCTAAATAAATAGATTTTTTTTTTAATGTTCATTAATATGGTCTAGGGACTCTGATGGGGAAAACTCAGCAATCCTCACTTTTCAGGAACTAGAGCAAGTGGTAGCTTTGACTGGGTTACTTCTCCTGAGCATTGGACACTCCTGCCTCCAATCTGTCTTTGGCTACTGAAGGTCCAAAAATTTCAAGGCCTGTGTGGGGTATGGATGCGGGCAGGCTTGTGGCAACCTACATGGAACCAGGAGGTAGGAATACTTGCTGCAGGAAGGAAGGTCCTGGATGAGCCACAAGCTTCTGTACTGAAATGCTAGCTGTATTTGTAGAATCTCTCTAATTACAGTACCATTCTGATTTTAAGTCTACTATTTTTCCTCCAGAAGAACCATAAAAAATATTCTCCACTTAGACTCCCTACAATTCTGATTTTTGTACCTGTAGTGCATTTATACATGCAAGAAAAAAAGAGTCAGATTTTTTAAATGCTATTTTTAACTTTCTTTTTTAGTGCATTTAACCCTTTTCATTCTTCTCTTGGCTATAAATTTTTGTAAATTAATAGCCAAGAGAAACGCACTAAAAATTCATTCTTCTCTTGGCTACAAATGCACTTGGCTTCAGGATTTTATAGGGAAAATAGCAGTTCAAGGTCTTTATCTATGGTTCCTGCCTTATATTCAAGGGGGGGGGGGGATGAAAAAAAAAAAGAAAAAAAATGTCTAAGTGTACCTAAAAACTTAGGGTTAACTTAAAATGGGAATTATATGGTATTAGAAACACAGTGCCTCATTATTATTACCTACCACTCAGTATATGGTCAATGGAAAAGAGAGAAATTATTAGCTAAAAATAATAAGAAACACAGTACGAGCAGTACTCTAACAGTGGGATAGGCAAAGTTTGAGAAGGAGAAACCAAAAATGTGTAGGAGGAGGTAGAATATCATGGGGGAAAAGGGGAAGAAAATAAGCAAGGTTGACTATACAACATTTTTTTAAAGTTTTGACAAGGATGATGGTCAAAGCTGGTTTAAACTGGCTGAAACTAGCTTTCATCATGTAAATGATTCTAAAATATTTCAGAAACTTCCAGAACAGTAATCATAAGACATTGGACTACTGTCTAACTTGCTATAGAAGCCACAAACACAGCAAAATTGTAGTAATGTGACAAGTTGCCTGGAAGAATTAAACCAAATGAAAAAAATATCCATTTAGAACTCTGTAAGAAACAAGAAGCCGTAGAAAACCATGACTTTACAAGTTATGATTGTACCTCATTTCATGAACTTTTTGAGAGCCTATTCAGCCTTTTGGCTTTTCTGTGAAGCTACTTTATAGCCAAGTGACAGAAGTTCAGAAAAAGACCACCATACTGCAAAAAGACACCTTAACAGCTGAGGGATTTATTATGCCCCAACTATTGGGAGAAACAAGGTGGCCAAATGGCATTTCTTGAAACTTTTTCTGAAAAACAGAGAGTTTTCCTGAGTGTCAGTCTTGTTCATCTAGAGCACAGTCAAAACAAACAACAACGTACAGCTGTACAGAGACAAAGTAGCTGTCAAACTAACAGGGCCGCGTGAAATTTCGATGGCCATTTCGTTTCAACACTGTTTTGACTAATTTTGAGGTCAAAACAGCAAAATCGAATGAAACAAAGACTGTTGAAATAGCCTGAAAACAAAGATGAGGCTAGTCGAAATGTTTCAACCATAGCACTGGGGATGGGAAGTCAGTCCAGCTGGACTGACTTCCCATCCCCAGTACAAGATCCGGCACAGGGCGGAAAGGCAGCCCTGCTGGGTTGCCTCCCCATCCCTGCGCTAGATCGCACGCACGCTGCCTCCCTGCCCCAGGTGTGATCTAGCGCGGGGGATGGGGAGGCAGCCCAGGTGGGGAGGCACCCCAGCGAAACGTTGAAACAGCATCAAAACAGCCTTTCTGTTTTGACAGAACAGAACAGCTGTTCCGAATTTCATTTTGATTCGAAATGGGATGCTGTTCCATCGAACCATCGAAACTCAAGGCAAAATGGAACGGTGCCATTTCATACAGCCCTACTAACTAAAACTAGTAAGAGTTGCTCTTGACTGACACCACAGCAAGCACACTACAATTGCAATTCCAACATAAGTGGCTCCTTGTCATATGTAAAGATTGGAAATCACATGCAAAGCTAATCGAGTTAGATTTAACAACTGTGGGACTCCAGCTCACTTGCTAAGCTACATACTTTATCGACAATATTTAGGGATGAATTCAAGTGTACAAGAAGAATGAGTTGCTTGACAGTGGCTTCTGCCAAAAGCTGATGCTAACTTTTTACCCCCCTGATATAATTCAGTTCCAGAGATGTGAAAATCCCTACCCTAAATCATTCTTATTGAAGGTCATATGGATGAATGTAAAACCTGCAATATGGTGGTCTTCATTAAAATAAAAACTTTGATCCAAAGTTTGTTACATTTGTTATTCAAATGCAAGTATGCATAGCAGCACCTGTATAGAAACTATTTTCTCAAACTTTGATTTCATCCAGAATAAACTCAACCAAGTTAGAAGTAGCAAAAATGAGCAAACTTCCATTGTACTGTAAACTTTTTAATACCAAAAGTACATCAGAGCACCAGATTCTTAATAGGAATTTATGCTCCACTAGCGCAGGCTATACTAGGGGCGGGCAATTATTTTGGGTGGAGGGCTGTTTACCGAGTTTTGGCAAGCCATCAAGGGCCATGTGACAGGCAGCCAGGGACAGATAAATATTAATTTTCTAAATTTTTTACAGGCCCTGTGGGCTGGATAGAATGGCCTGGTGGGCCGCATTTTTCCTACTCCTGAGCTATACTCACCCTTGCTGCTAAATTTGCCATTTCCATGACTGTTGGCCATGGGAATTGGCAGCACTTTGTAGTAAGGGGAAGCAGAGGCTGCAGCAAGAAAGCATGGGGCAGGGAGCAGGGAGGGCTAGGACACTGCAGAAGGAACCAGCAGCTTACAGCAATGACTGGGTCACAGTGGCAGCCAACCAGCCAAAAAAGATTTCCATCACAAAAAAAAAAAATAAAAATCAGATTGAAGTCAGTGGAATTAGGGCATGTCTACACTGTGGCAGCAGAAAGGCTCAGCTGAAATGGATTTGAGCACAGCCTCCTCAAGCACACCAGATACCAAGGTTTCAAGAGCAGCCGCAGAGAGATGCCCAGAAGTATCTTCACTAGTGCATTACTGCTTTTGAATCACATGAATGCAAGGTGAGGTGCTGGAAATGTTTAACTAAGGCACGTTCCTACCATGGTGCAGGCATGCCAATAACACACTCTGCCCAAAGGTCCATTGTGGATATGGACCGAGATATTCTGGAATAGTTAAAAGGAAGACTGCATAATGCCTTCTCAGTCTGATTTTAAAAAGAAAAAAGTTGGTTTTTTGCTTGTATTGTTTAATACTCACAAAAACGTTGTTTAAAATATTATGTGTGTGTTATATATTACACACAGCCTCTTATATTGGCTATGAGGTTGCCTAAATTAAAGAGCTTGAGGACAATTTAAGAGCTCTGCAAATCAAGCAATAACATATACAATATTCTACCCTGTACAGAGAAACATTCCAAAAGCCTGGTTATTCAAAAGATTTTCCTTATATGGGTCTTTCTAAATGGATGGTGTGCAGAGTTTTTGTTAAAAGTAATATATTTATATACAATCAAAGAATTTGCCTTTTATTTAAAGCCAGAAGTATTTTAGATGCCCATGTTCTGAAATTTCCCCCAACAATAGAACAACATTTTTGTACCAACAACTGGACAAGCAGTGCTCAATCTTTTGGCTCTGTGGGCTAGATGAGCAGTGTGGGGCCAGTCCACAGACTGGACAGGGCCCATGCCACCCCTGCCCAGACCCACATGCTGGAGATGGGTCCCATGCCACCCTATCTGGCCCCTGGATCAGAAATCTGGTAGCAGGGGATTGATGCTACTATTCCCCTGACACCACATTTCTGGACTCAGGGGGAGCCCTGCAAGCCAGATAACACAATACCTGGGACCAGATCTGGCCCACAGGTCAGGTGTTGAGCATCCCCATTCTAAACCATGCACAGTGGAGGTTACAGGGTATACTCAAAGGCTCAGCTGCATTTACATTTTGCTGTGATAGTACAGTATTTACTTACTTGTGAAAGTGAGCAAGCTTTTGTAAATACTACCAGAAATAAATACTTCCAGTTGATAGTTAGATCATATTGATATTGGTTTGTCATTTTCAGATCCCTTTAATCAAGGCCCAATAAATCTATATCTGATTTGATTGAACAATAAAATTAAAATTTGGGGCTTTCTTAGATTTATATATAAACAGAAAATGAAATATAATAATACTTTTGCTCTTTTTCATCTAGGAATCCCCTTGAACTACATATTAAATCAAGTCAAATCTGGGAAGTAGCGAGCCACAATTTTATAGTTTATACATTTCAAATAGTTCCATTACTCAAACACCGATATTCTTCAAATGTCAGCAAGCACTATGAGGACTTAACCCGCACTTAACCTGCATTCTTTCTTCAGTGAATAAATATCCAATTTTGAGTACACAAGGGTGAAAGCCTGACTGCTGAAGTGAATGGTAAAACTCCCTTTGACTTTAATGAAGCCAGGACTTCACTTATGAAATGCTGGCTTAGTCTTAAAATGTAAACCACTACCCATACAATATATCCTACAGCATCTTGGCTTTAGCTTATATTTATTTTATGTTTTATTATGGCTAAAGTTCAATTGAGATTACCAATCAGAACAAACACTACAATGATTAAAACTCATTAAGTTCTGAACCCAAGGCAGCTTTCTGCTAAAGCAAAGCAGACTCATACAGGTACATTTGGTATTAATTGGATCCTATTCCTAAATACAATGTTCATATTTCAAATATGATAAGAAAAGTATCTAGTTTAGTTTCTTGAGTAAAGTGAGATTGGTAGGGTCAGTTTAATGCGCAGAAAAAAGTAGTGTCCATTGCTCATAATTCTTGGCATGATTGGCAGCTGTTCAGCATGAACACAAACTATGTTACTATGTACACTTAATTCCATTTTTATAATTAAATCAGTTTGTCCAAGTCAAAGTTGAGGGGTAGGAGTTAGTCAGAATATAGTGTTAATTGCCCTAACTAGCTATGGGGGGCTTTGGTATTAATTCCTCTTAATTCAATACACTTAAATATTAACTCACAAGAATTAACCCAAAATTGCACTGAGGCAAAAAATGCTCTGGACTTCTTTAAAAAGTTTCAGTTTATTATTCAAGTGTTTGGTGAAAATACGTAGATCCTCCGATAAAAAGATTACACAAAACAACTCCAAAAGAGCAGAGCGGTTTTAGCCACCACTTAGCCCTCCCATAAAATTGGCCTGGCATAGAACCAGCCAATGTAAGAGCAAGTCAAAACACTTAAGGGTTGCTTTAAATTACAATAGCTTTAAATTACCTGCTCTAGCATGGTTCTCCTGATCCCATTTATACCAGCTTTAGGGCAGTCTATGCCAACCAGCAATGAACAGTCATATGAACAGAGCCAAGCACTGGCACCATGAGCTTGAGAAATGCATAACTTAATGCACAACAATGCAAACATTTAGATTTAAGTTAAAACATCAGAGTATCTGCAAACTTATATGCAACCAAAATAGGTTATATGTTGCTCAAATTAAAAGCAACCCCCCCCTCCCCCCACACACACATTACTGGAAATTGACTGATGTGTCTGTCTTCCTTTAAAACTCATCTTAAAATTAATTTTTCCCCAAATACCTGTAAAACAATGCCATCTACGAAAGAGGAGTTAGGTAGAGTGTTGGGACTGCTCTTTATTATTAGATGCAGCTGGTTAATTTTATTATTACTATGTCCTCACATCCAGTTCATTGCCTTTTTCTTTGTCTTCCACCTGTTGAATCTTGTCATTATCATAGACTGTAAGCTCTCTGGGACTGCCCTCTCACTTACATGCTTCTATGTAAAGTGTGCAGCATAATTGGGAGGCTTTATCCATGGGGGTGGGGGGTGCTTCCAGACACAAGTATTATACATTTTGTTCATTATTTCAGTGCACCTTATCAGCTGGTCAGCAGTGTACATGGCTGATCTGACACCTAGTACACCTTATACAATAGTTAATGGTTAAAGGGAAATCCTAGGGATTTTAGCACTTTCAGAAAAAAAAAAGATACTGTACATTTTCATTTTTAATATTCCACTTTATTTACCTCAATGGCAAGCTGGATATGAAGGCTGAAAAGGTCAGCATGGAAGCCTTCGATTTTCTTAGACTTTCCTTCTCCTTTCCTACTCCCCACCCACCTGGCACCCTTTTCCTCCTCACTGATGCCACTCTCTACTACTCCTTTTTCCTACACACACTGCATTCCCCCCATGCTCTTGCACAGATTACTTTTCCCCTGCAGGATCAGCGCAGTCTGAGAGTAGCATTTCTTGTGATTAATCAGCAATGGTGGAAAGAGAATCATCATTTTGGGTTGAAAAAAAAAAAAGGCTCAGCTCTAAGAGGCCACATCCAACTTTATGATACTGTTTCTTTGTGGTCTCAGAATATCACTTAGAACTAGATCCAACTGCAACCTAAATTTAGACACCCAAGTCACAAAGGGGCATTTTTACACATGCTCTGGGGTGGGGGTACTTTAATCAGAGCAGCTGTGCAAACCGCTTCAATTAAAGTGCCTGGAATGTCTCGTGTACCAGTGTCCCCACACTTCAAAATGGCAGCTGGGGCGCTGTAACTAATGCTTGAACATGAAAACTGAGACACGAAGGCTGGCAGGAGCGTGCTAATTAGCACACTCAGTCGTGCATCAGAGTAATTACAGCATGTCGGAGCATCTTACCTGCACATGTACAGGCACCCAAGGTGATTAAAATCAAGCTCAGGTAACTTAGAGCAGCTGCATAACCTTAGATTCCTTAGGCACTTCCATTTTCTTTTGAGAAAGATCCTGGGACACCTAGACTTGGGCTCCTATGTACATCTCAGAAGCAACCCAGACCAAGCATCCATTAATTTAACTACTGCCCAAATTCTGTTGTGATCCAAATTAATTCTGGAAGGTACCTAAATTTCACCCAAGTCCCCAATTTCTTAAGCAGCCAAAAAGCAGACCTAGGGACTGTTTGATGCTGTAAGCACACATGCAGTTCAGGAAAAAACACAAGTGAGGTGGTTAGTGGTGTTCAACTTTTTGCCCCAAATGTACTTACCTACAAAGTGGGAGACCTGGTTTTAGGCCTTTCACGCTCTGAGGGGGTTTTCCCTAACTCTCACTTCCCAGGAGACTGTACAAACAGCCAGGATATGGGCTGACTAGTCTAGGGAGGACAGTGTTTCCCCCCTCCTCCTGTTAAAACTGGACTAGTGGGCAGAAGGACAGCAAGGAAGAGGAGGTATGACTATAGCCAATGTTTTCATAGATTCATAGATGTTAGGGTGGGAAGGGACCTCAATAGATTATCGGGTCCAACCCCCTGCATAGGCAGGAAAGAGTGCTGGGTCTAGATGACCCCAGCTAGATGGTTATCTAACATCCTCTTGAAGACTCCCTCCAGGGTAGGGGAGAGCACCACCTCCCTTGGGAGCCTGTTCCAGACCTTGGCCTCTCGAACTGTGAAGAAGTTCCTCCTAATGTCCAATCTAAATCTGCTCTCTGCTAGCTTGTGGCCATTATTTCTTGTAACCTCCGGGGGTGCCTTGGTGAATAAATACTCACCAATTCCCTTCTGTGCCCCCGTGATGAACTTATAGGCAGCCACAAGGTCGCCTCTCAACCTTCTCTTGCGGAGGCTGAAAAGATCCAGTTTCTCTAGTCTCTCCTCATAGGGCTTGGTCTGCAGGCCCTTAACCATATGAGTGGCCCTTCTCTGGACCCTCTCCAGGTTATCCGCATCCTTCTTGAAGTGTGGCGCCCAGAATTGCACGCAGTACTCCAACTGCGGTCTGACCAGCGCCCGATAGAGGGGAAGTATCACCTCCTTGGACCTATTCGTCATGCATCTGCTGATGCAAGATAAAGTGCCATTGGCTTTTCTGATGGGTTCGTCACACTGCCGACTCATGTTCATCTTGGAGTCCACTAGGACTCCAAGATCCCTTTCCACTTCCATGCCACCCAGCAGGTCATTCCCTAGGCTGTAGGTGTGCTGGACATTTTTCATCCCTAGGTGCAGCACTTTGCATTTCTCCTTGTTGAACTGCATTCTGTTGTTTTCTGCCCGCTTGTCTAACCTGTCCAGGTTATGTGACTCTTTTGGGGTGGCAAGATGTCTGGACCCTGCTGCTGTTTCTTAATGTATGTAAAATGCATAAACAGAAGGTGAACACGAAGCGGGCAGTATTTGAGACTCAGATTTGGCCCAATTGGGGGACAGTGGTTCGATGTGCTAATTCAGATCACTGTCCCGATTCGATTCAGCCAAATCCTGATTCGATTCGGTCCGCTTCCAGGTCTGCCACCGAGTGCGCAGGGGACCCCCCATAAACCCAGCTCAATGACTGGCCACGGGAAGACGCTGGGTGCCCCCCCAGACCCAGGAGGCACCAGTCGCCGAGCCAGGGGGTCCCCTGCACACTCAGTGGTGACCCAGAAGTGGACCGGAAGTACTTCTGGTCCATTTCTGGGTCCATTGCCAAGCATGCAAGGGACCCCCTGCATTCCTGTGGGATGTTCCATTTGCCCCACCATCTCAGCATTCACGAGCTCTGCCTGGTACCTTGAGGTATTTAGAAAAAACACATAAAGCTGTGTCTATGGCCGAATCATCGAATCTCTCCAAATCGATTCGGGGGCTTCCAATTTGACTCGGAGAGATTAATGGGTCCCATGATTTGATTCAGATTTGGCAATTTGGCCACTGAATTGCGCTGAATCTCCTCCGAATCGAATCAGCGACCGAAGCTGCGCACAGCCCTAATAAACAGTTCTGAAAGCAGGGACCAGAAATCAATGTATCCCTTCCCATGGAAGAGCCCTCCTCACTGAGCTACAGAGTCAGTATCACAGGTGCGAGTAGGAAGGATTGTAAAGATTTCTGAACATGAAAGCTGCTCTGTATGGGATAAATATTTTTACTTTTGTTTCTAACAGTCTATGGTTACTAGTTCTTCCTATAACTAGCTAGAGTAGTTTCTTACTAAGAAACTTTCAAAAAGTCAATTTTAAGTATTAATAAATACTTTTTATTATGCTTAAAACTAAATGGTAGCTTTTTATAAATTTGTTTCATAAACCATAGTAAACTAAGAGTTACTACTTAAAAATAGATTTAATATGCATCTCCACAATGAACAAAATAAAAAGCCCCAATAAATCTTGCCCATCTCCTCCATCATTTTTTCCCCCTAAATCCAGCAAGACAGAGTTTGTTAACTAAATTGAAGCCCTTACATTTAGAAATATTCTACTGGTGTTAGATGAGAGTTGTATAAACCCTTTGTAAAAATATCAAAATAACAATAAAATTTTTAAATGCCTACAATTAAAAGACTCTGATATCTACTGACTATTCCTACTTCAATGAATGCTGAGAGTCCTCAGCATCTCACAGGAGACAATCAGCATCTTATAGGATTGGATTTATAGCTTGTGTGAACATCGAACAGATGGGCAGAAGAAATTCCTGCAGTCAAGAGTCTTAAAGACTGGTAGGTGGCAGTTTTTCCTTCCAGAGACCAACAATTCCAGGGAAATATAGAGTATAGGCTAGATTCATTCCATGTTTAACTTTCTGAAGGCCTATGGGTAAATGATCAATTTTCCATGTACCTTTAATATTCCCTACCAAGAAAAATCTACTTCTATTTTTAAGTTTTAAGGTGCTGCGATTTCTCTACTTTTAGGACTTAAATACATGCTCTGTTGTTTTCTAATATATTCTATGATATTTTTAGTTTTTTTAAATGGCAAGATTCCCAAATTATACTATAAGTTGTTAAAAGAGATTAATATTAAATTATTGCTCATCACTAAAGCATATTTTCTCTTTGGCTCTATAGTACATCTATGGTTTCTTTCTCTGAAAATCATTATAGCAAGGATTGGTCTACAATATTTAATTGATGAGTAGCTTTCCAAATATGGAGATGATTTTGTAACTCTGCCTGTTTATCTTTTAATTGCTATGCTTATAATTATTTTAATAGACTCTAAAACAAATAAATTGGAAAAGCACAGCTTGGGTCAGGAAGGCCAGCATGAATCCAGGAAAGAGGTCATGCTCAACTAAACTTAAGATTTCATTGCCAGGTCCTCCTGCCACAATAAAAGAAAAAGAGCACATATTAGAAATTAATGCCTATAAAGGGTCTGAGAATAGACAGCACAAGATAAACAGTGTAAGAGGAAGCAGGAAAGCTACAAATATAGCTTTCATAAGGTTAAAAGGGATTATGAATATGATATGCTAGTATCGGTTTTACAATTTTGGTAAAAGTGTAATTAATTTGACAAAGGGTTGAAAATAATAAGATTTCTAAGGCTGTAGATATTACTGTAATTAGAATCTGAAAAACAAACTGCAATACAACCAAAATAAAAAGGGGAATGCCATAAATATGACTAATTGAACACGTTACATTGAAAATGCTGAGAATGAAATTGGTGAAGAGAAGAATGAACTGGGGCAGTCTATACGAAGTAGAATGGCCATTCCACCCACCAATCAAGATATTAATTTTAGGGTTGCTATAGAAAACTCCTTGAAAAACTCTTAAGCCAGAATATAGCTACTGTTAAATAAGATAATAACACTAGTATTAATACAAGAGCAACCTACAGCAACAGGTAGAATCTCCATTTTACTGGATAAACACACATTAGACTGCACCCCTCCCCCTTCTCCAAATAGAGTAGCATGTCTGTTGTCCCATACAAAGAGTACTAATGCTTTGGAAAGTCTACTGCACAGAATTGAATGCCAGAAGGGACCTTTATGATAATCCTTTTGCATAACACAGACTGTAAAATTTCACTCAGTATATCCTTCACTAAGCCTACAACTGGATGCTGAGTTATTTTTTTAAATCAAAGCTGATATCAATCATCAAAAAAAAGTGGTGATGAAAGGTTCAGTAACTCATGATAACTCATTTGAAAAAACAAGAGAATGATTCAAAACATTAAATGGGATCAAAACACAACAATATACTGGAAGTTGAAGAGCTTGGAAAAAAAAGGTAGTTACTGATGTGTTACTAGCATTTAATGCAAAAGGGTATTGACTCGTGGAATCAGTTACTGGAATGAATAAAAGTAATTTAAAGCAAAGTTGTAATGAAGAGTTTGGAATACTTAATTCTTCTTCTGAAGAACAAAACTGAGGCAGGATAATGCTGAATATTATGATTATTATTAACAACAAAAATAATGTGAATTGGCATCAACTCAGAATGGGTAGATGTGTCAAGCCAACTAAGACTTTCCTTTTTCTTAAAGCACCGCATTTTTCTGGCATATGATGTGTGTCCTTAGAAGTATGGTTGCTTACCATCTTAACTGGTTTGTCCAGATATTGTAGTCAGCAGAGACCCCACTACTGCTACACATATTCCAAGTTGTCGTGCAGGAGGCACCTTTTAGGACCATGCATCTGATCTGTGCCTCCTCACACTTCTTTCCGAGGTCACAAAAGATTGCATCTGCAACCCTCCTGCACTTTCCTTACAATTCAAAGCCCATAGCTGGCTAAGGTCTCCAAAAACAGGGGTGAAAGAAAGGTCACAGGATCCACATCAACTCCAACATCTCAGATGGTAACAGGTACTATGGGACTACTTTTTCAAGTATGAGTCAATGTGGAAATAGTGTTTGTCACTGGCAAGAACTACTTTCTCAGAATGGTGGGAATGAGGAGTATCATCTTTACTGGCTGAACAGAGAATGGGGAGCTGTTTTCCAAGTGTAGCACCTAGCAGCCAAAGTACAAGGCTTCACAAACTTGAGCGAGTAGCTCAAAGGAGCAGCCTTGCAGATTTTGGTACCAAGGCTCATTAAGACTGTTTTGAGAGGAATGTAATTGATGGAACCCTCAAAGAAGAACTCTCTCAGGCTTTGGAGGATGACATTGTTTCCAAGCTGGATGAGGTTCTTTGACCACAAAACATGGATGTCATTGAATAAGACAACATCAAGTTCAATTGTACTGGTGGATCTAAGAGGACTCTGATTGAGCTAAACAAAAGTTCAGAATATTTTAACTTGCAAGCAGTAAAAATTCTTCAGGATCAAGGATCTGGACATGGCTGTGCTGAGTCACCCAGACCTTTTGCAGTTGAAAAAATAAGGTCTACCGTAGATAATTTTCTGCTGTGTGCCAGCATATCTTGAACTTGTGAGGGCCAATTGGTTGGTCCTCAGCCAGTCAATGTTCAAGCTATGAGATGCAGCAACTTCAAGTCTGAATGGAGTACCTGGTCCTGCAGCAACAAATCTAGGTAGTTGTATGGATATTTGTCACAGAAATGCTTTGTCTAGTATCAAGCTATACAGATGAGGGTGACCTACACTCATCTGGCTTTAGGAAACACTCTTTAGAACACTAAAACACTTTGAAACACTAATTTCAAATCAGGAAAAGTCAAACTGAAGCCCTAAACTACTGGAAAAAGAAGGTCCCAGGCAATGTATTTCATCAATAGACCCTACTGATGGAATATCAATTCAGTGATGGGTGCCTGAAGGGACTATTCATAATTTTGGTAAACTACCAAGTCATCATAGGTGCAGAACTACACAGTTTATGCCATGTAGGCAGCAAAATTTCTAGTTTGATTGTCCCCGTTTTCACGTAGTATACTGCTGATAGTCATTCTGTCTTTCATTCTCTGCACTACTACAAAAAGAATGCCATATACACCAGTCTGATAACTCCAGTCACCTGAACTCTAACACATTTTTATGCCATTCCCTGTCATCTTTTTGACATATTCAGTGATGTTCCACTTCTGGATCCCTAGAAAGCTGGGCCTCACTATGATAAGTAAGGCTGGCTGGGAAATGATTAAGGTCTTGGCTAACCTCTAGCTGGCTTGTCCATTGCCGTTTGTGCACTGGAGCACACTTTAGGGTACACATCCAGCTTAACAGGGTAGGGTACCCCAAGAGGGGAGAAGGAGTAAAGCAGAAACTATGAAGAGAATTACATTCCTTGGAATGACTGTGCTGTAGGTTATGGATCTGTTGTGGGTGCCATTAGTGCTGGAGACTGTTCCGCTACAGAGGCTAAAAGTGAAAAAAAATCCTTGAAAGGCAAATGTTGGTCCTGGGAAAGACTTGCTAATTAACACTGGTATGTGTATGTACCAGGCAGGTTTGGCACTAGTCTTATGAGCCATTTTTCTATGGATGATGTCTCATTCTCATCCTTTGGTGTTAGGGAAAGTTTGAAAGAGTTGAAGGGGGAATTCAAGTCCTTCTCATATGACACCATTACATCAAGGGTCAGCAACCTAAGGCATGTGGGCTGGATCCAGCCTGCAGGGCTGTGGGACTTCAGCAGGAGAGCTTTGCCCATACTGAGGCTGGGTGATAGCAAGAAGCAGTGGCAGCAGCCAGGTCCTAGCACCATCCTACCTCAGACCTTAGCTGGGTCATTCTGGCCCACTGTCAGAAAATATTGCCAATCACTACATTACACAATGCAATCTGTGCCTGTACTGAGTACAGGTATACTGCTTCTTTGGCAATCCCTCACAGTTGAGAATGATCGTCTTCCATGACTGTCTCATCTGTGTGTTTGAAGATGGATGATGAGGCTGAGATCCTTGCAGCAGACTCTTCCTCCATTTGGGGCAGTCCTGGGTGAGTCTCCCACGAGTTGATATTAATGTGGCATTTTTTTTAAGTTGACCTTGAGGACATCCCTGAACCACTCAGGTATGCAGCTGAGGACTGCTTCAGTGCCTGATATTTTTGTACTGATGTAAGTACCAACACACTCAACAGAAAGACCAAGACTGCTAGTCTTTGGTGGCTATGTTGGCACGTATATTAAAAAGTCATGGTACTCTCTTATGTCTCCCCTTAGGAATCAAGACGTACAGTACCTGGTTAAAGGGGAACTAACCATATATAGCCACTTCAGCTGTGGCTTGGGAATGCCTATACTCCAGGAGCAGACAAGAATTTCATAGATTTCTCCAAAAGAGCTAATCTGAGACTTATATCTATCACTCCGGGAAGTTGCATAACAAATAGCAGATAGCCAGGCAAGGTTCTTTGGGTAGATGCAATATCTTTTATTAGACCAACTGAGCAGTTGGAACAAAGTTCTTTGTGCCCGAAAGCTTGCAAGTACCCTTCTTCAGGCATAGGGAGACTCTGCTGTCGTGAGAATCTCTCACTGACCTCCTGTCACTTTTAGCTTCTTTCATTCCTCAGAGATCTCAGAACAACAGCAGTCTCCCTATGCCTGAAGAAGAGTACTTGTGCCCAAAAGTTTGCAAAGAACTTTGTTCCAACTACTCAGTTGGTCTAATAAAAGATATCACATCTACCCAAAGAACCTTGTCCTTAGACCAACATGGCTACTGTCAGAGCAGAGCTTAGTGGTTGAGTGCCTTGGCACAGTGGAACTTTCTAGCACAAGGCACGGTGAGATTTTGTACGAGGGAATCTCTCGGCATGGTGGAGAACACTATTGGCCGGTTCTAAATTATTCCTACATGGCGACTAGCAATTGGCTCGCTAGCCGTATAAAATGTTGGAGCAGTTTCCGCCCAAGTTGGAGAACTCCGTGCCCATCTCGGAGTGAACGTGGCGGACTGATCAACCGCTGACGACTCCCTGTCGCCAACCGACCCCGACGTACCCCCGTGTCCTGCATGCTTGTATCAAAGATATCTTGTCAAATTAGAGCTCCTCGGTTAAACTGTAACTGAAGTTTGAAGTTAACTTTCTTCCTATGCTGTACATCTCGACAGTGTAAGTAAAGGCATCTTTGTTTGAACCAGTACACGTTTGTGCCTAATTCTACTCCAGCGGTCAAAAGTACCCATCTGTACGTGCCGGGTTTGTGGCCACAACCCAGCCGACCCTTTCCCGGATCCCCCTCGGCCCCCACATGGCGTCACGAACAGGATCAGGATTGGGATTTGGGGAAGACCCGATGGAGTCAGAATTAGTTAAAGGCTGCCCCTGGCGTAGTGGGAGACGCCACGTGTCGAACGCCGCAGAACTAGGCGCCCACATCGCCTATCATCAGGCGGGAGGAATAAGTGAAAGATGCGTCAGCGGCTACCTTTCGCTGAAGGGGGAAGAAGAAGATTCAGAAGAATGGGTGTGTGATGAGCAGTGAGCGGGTCTTGTTTAAGCCCCGGGAGGAAGGGGGCACCGCATCCTTCGCCAGATTCGAACCGAGCGAAGTGAGCCTGACCGTCAGCCAGGAGTTTGCCCGCTGTACGCAACTTGTGCGGGAGGGTGGAGAACCGACGCCGACCGACTGGTTCAGTCCCCCAACCCTAGCGTTTGGGTTGAAGGGCCGCGAGGTTCTTTCCGAGCTTCGCAAAGGTCTAGAGGCGGAGGAACGCGCCACGGACAAGGGGAGAATGTTGAGCATGCTGTTCCGTGCCGTAACAACCTTGCTGCGGAAGAATGCAGATTTGGAAGCCCAGCTGCTTCTTCAGCCGGTCAGGCGGCTGAAGAAGCAGCAGTAGAGAGAAGCCCCGAGTCGACGCCACTCCAAGATGGCGCCGAGGAAGGAGCGAGCTGCCCGGAGAACCTGGAAGAGAAGGGTGGAGCTTCGGGAGAATCGACGGGAATCCACCCAGCAACCCCGCCCACCGAAGTGACGTCGCTCCCGGCAGCCCTGCCTCCTTACCACGGGGAGGGGGCATCGAGTGGAGGGTTACATCCGCCCCTCCTACCAGATGCAGCAACAGCTCTGACAGCAGCTTGTTCTGTAGCGACAGTCAGCCGAGTAACTAATGTGCAGGGTACAGTCCGCACCACCTATCGCACCCGCACTTGGACCGAGTTGCAGGAGCTGTGTAAAGAGCCAAGGATAAAGCCTGAAGAGACTCTAGCCGTGTGGTTAGGACGTCTGGTCATGGGATTCGGGTCCGACTTGTTAGACTTAGAAGAGGCTAGTTTCCTAACCTGAAAAGCCTCGTGGAGTGGAGGGCACGCCACCGATATAGACCTAGTGATGTGCAATGTTCATTGGCCCATTCCACTTCCAGCACTTGTCGCGGGCCAGGTCAATCATAAATCCCACGTGTGGCACGACGGCCGTCCATCGAGGGTCAGTGCAGAACAGATTCTACTGGCGATAATAGGAAGTTCATATTGTTTCTGGAACTCCCAAGCGCACGCATTGGGACTGACACCGCCCCAACAGCGAGGACCATGGCCTCACCGCCACCTGCGAAACCCGGGAACTGTTCCGGTGACTTTCAATAACGTAGAAGCCTGTGTTGAAGTTTATGCAGGAAGAAATGCCACCATCCTTCGAATCCTCCTCAACCCACTAGCTGGCCAACCTGCGAGTAATCTTTTGCGACAGCTCCCGAGGTTACAGGCCCTCATGAAGTCGGACACGGGAACCTCTATCAACTTGGAGCGAACATGGCAACCGCCGCAAAGAACGCCAGAGGAGAGGATCATGTTTGGATTTCTCCTGCATCATTCTAGGCTCACAAAGCGGCAGCTGCGAATCCTGGGAGACGCGGGCCAATGGCAACTGGCCTATGAACTAGGTTTCCAGTACCCAAGGGAGTCAGATGACGACTCCGGGACGTCCTGTCTGGTGACAGACAGGGGGGACAAGGCTGAACTCCTCAACGAGTTCTTTGCCTCAGTGTTCCTAAGCGAGGGGCACGACAAGTCTCTCACTGGGGTTGTAGAGAGGCAGCAGCAAGGCGCCAGACTTCCATGCGTAGATCCTGAGATGGTGCAGAGTCACTTGGAAGAACTGGATGCCTTTAAGTCAGCAGGCCCGGATGAGCTCCATCCGAGGGTGCTGAAGGCACTGGCCGACATCATTGCAGAGCCACTGGCAGGAATATTCGAACGCTCGTGGCGCACGGGCCAAGTCCCGGAGGACTGGAAAAGGGCTAACGTGGTCCCCATTTTCAAGAAGGGGAGGAAGGAGGACCCGGGCAACTATAGGCCAGTCAGTCTCACCTCCATCCTTGGCAAAGTCTTTGAAAAAATTATCAAGGCTCACATTTGTGAGAGCCCAGCAGGACAAATTATGCTGAGGGGAAACCAGCATGGGTTCGTAGCAGGCAGATCGTGCCTGACCAATCTAGTCTCTTTCTATGACCAGGTTATGAAACGCCTGGACACAGGAGGAGGGGTGGATGTCGTATACTTAGACTTCAGGAAGGCCTTCAATACGGTATCCCACCCCATACTGGTGAACAAGTTAAGAGGCTGTGACGTGGATGACTACACACTCTGGTGGGTGGCGAATTGGCTAGAGGGCCGCACCCAGAGAGTCGTGGTGGATGGGTCGGTCTCGACCTGGAAGGGTGTGGGCAGTGGGGTCCCTCGGTCCTTGGACCGATACTCTTTAATGTCTTCATCAGTGACTTGGACGAGGGAGTGAAATGTACTCTGTCCAACTTTGCAGATGACACAAAGCTATGGGGAGATGTGGACACGCCGGAGGGCAGGGAACAGCTGCAGGCAGACCTGGATAGGTTGGACAAGTGGGCAGAAAACAACAGAATGCAGTTCAACAAGGAGAAATGCAAAGTGCTGCACCTAGGGAGGAAAAATGTCCGGCACACCTACAGCCTAGGGAATGACCTGCTGGGTGGCACAGAGGTGGAAAGGGATCTTGGAGTCCTAGTGGACTTCAAGATGAACATGAGCCGGCAGTGTGACGAAGCCATCAAAAAAGCCAATGGCACTTTATCGTGCATCAGCAGATGCATGACGAATAGGTCCAAGGAGGTGATACTTCCCCTCTATTGGGCTCTGGTCAGACCGCAGTTGGAGTACTGCGTGCAATTCTGGGCGCCACACTTCAAGAATGATGCGGATAACCTGGAGAGGGTCCAGAGAAGGGCCACTCGTATGGTCAAGGGCCTGCAGACCAAGCCCTACGAGGAGAGACTAGAGAACCTGGACCTTTTCAGCCTCCGCAAGAGAAGGTTGAGAGGCGACCTCGTGGCTGCCTATAAGTTCATCACGGGGGCACAGAAGGGAATTGGTGAGTATTTATTCACCAAGGCGCCCCCGGGGGTTACAAGAAACAATGGCCACAAGCTAGCAGAGAGCAGATTTAGATTGGACATTAGGAAGAACTTCTTCACAGTTCGAGTGGCCAAGGTCTGGAATGGGCTCCCAAGGGAGGTGGTGCTCTCCCCTACCCTGGGGGTCTTGAAGAGGAGGTTAGATGAGTATCTAGCTGGGGTCATCTAGACCCAGCACTCTTTCCTGCTTATGCAGGGGGTCGGACTCAATGATATATTGAGGTCCCTTCCGACCCTAACATCTATGAATCTAGTCCTCATCTCGCTGAGCACGGACAAGACCACGCAGCGTCTGTGCATGGATCGTCATCCGTATTGGTGCATCTGCGAGTGAGTGAGAGTCATCCAGAGCCGAGTCATGCCCGAGCACCTGCATCGTGTGCTTTGGAGAAAGTGGGAAGCCGCGAGAAAAAATCTGATTGGCTGTTCCGTTGCGCGCACGGCTTCATATAGATATTGTAGTATAAGTTAATTAACTGTTCAAAGAATTCTTTCTTTGCAGTGTTTTGTCCGAGGCTCGAGATACGTGTCAGAGGCAGACCAAGAGAGAGAGGTGGAGAAGACACAGAAGCTTGACTTTGCCATGACACCTATCGAACTCCTCGTGATTGAACTTTTTGTAACCAATGCATTCATGTGTGTTTGTTTTTGTATTTGTTATTATTTGATTCGATACATTGAGGACGAACTTTTTTCGTTGTATGTTTTTGTATATAGCCAGCTACCTCATGAAACCCCCCGAGAGGAACGATGATTTACACGACGTGCATGTGCTTAAATTTCCAGCTGTGCCATTGGCAAGGGGGCATGTCAGAGCAGAGCTTAGTGGTTGAGTGCCTCGGCACAGTGGAACTTTCTAGCACAAGGCACAGTGAGATTTTGTACGAGGGAATCTCTCGGCACGGTGGAGAACACTATTGGCCGCTTCTAAATTATTCCTACGTGGCGACTAGCAATTGGCTTGCTAGCCGTATAAAAGGTTAGAGCAGTTTCCGCCCAAGTCGGAGAACTCCGCGCCCATCTCAGAGTGAACGTGGTGGACTGATCAAACACTGACGACTCCCTGTCGCCGACCGACCCCGACGTACCCCCGTGTCCTGCATGCTCGTATCAAAGATATCTTGTCGAATTAGAGCTCCTCAGTTAAACTGTAACTGAAGTTTGAAGTTAACTTTCTTCCTACGCTGTACATCTAAACATTGTAAGTAAAGGCATCTTTGTTTGAACCAGTACGCGTTTGTGCCTAATTCTACTCCAGCGGTCAAAAGTACCCATCTGTACGTGCCGGGTTTGTGGCCACAACCCAGCCGACCCTTTCCCGGATCCCCCTCGGCCCCCACAACTACAACCAAAAACCTTGCAAAAATATCAGATAGAGAACTTGTCAGGGATCGGTCTTCCCCAAATGCAGAAGTGACAGCTGTGTGTTTGTTAATATTGTACTGTGAGCCAGGCAAGGGCTAAATCCTATGAGCTGAGTCTACCATGTCAGTGGTTTGTAGAAAGTATTTCACTTAAGAAGGTTTACACAGGAGCACTCCCATCCTCCTGCTGTTGTCAGCCTTAATTTTTTTTGTAGTGATAAGAACACGCAAGAATTGCTTCTCCAAAAGGGATAAAGGGATAAAGAACAGTCAGAAGTCAGAGTTCAAGACACCTACTTGCTAGACATTGTCCAGGTTTCATCCTGCTCCCACTGGCTACAGAAAGAGAACAAAAACAGGGTTGTGGCTGTTCTGCTCTTTATAGGCTTTCACCCAGAAGCATGAGGCAACACAGAGCCTGTATTAAAAATGTTCTGAGCTGCACACAAAAGGCGCACCTGCGTCAATACCCTACTTCTCAAATTTATTGTACATCTCCATCTAAATAAGACTTGCCTATACTGTGGCAGCAGTGCATTCTGGCCAGGTTGTTCCTGAACACATCCCAATCAGGTCCTCCAGGATGTTTTTATGGATACTCTCATGCACACCAGAAACTGAGGTCACTAGCAAAGCTGCTGGGTACAACTCCAATGTAGGACTTCTGGTGCAATTCAGAGCTTCGAATATGCACACAAGTATGGATAGGCAAGGCATGTTTGGAGATAACTGCTGGGACATGCCACCACTGCAGTACAGTGGTCATGAGTCCATTATAACCTACTATCTATCCCATCCCTGCTCTAAACAATTAGGACCGAAAAGGGTCAATTTTCTGTGTTCGCCCTGTATGAATTCATGAATAACTTGTAGGACAGAGAGAGATAATTAGCCATGTTAGTCTGAAGTTAGGTTGAAACCTGGGTAGATTTGCACCTTATAGACAACATGTCACTCCTCTTTCATCTCATAGTATCATAGAAAATTAGAGTTAGAAGGGATCTCAGGAGGACATCTAGTCCAACCCATTGCTCAAAGCAGGACCATCCGCAACTAGATTATCCAAGACAAGGCTTTGGCTAGCCAGGTCTTAAAAGCCTCCAAGGATGGAAAGTCCACAACCATTCTGGGTAACCCATTCCAGTGTTTTACTACCCTCGTAGTGAGAAAATTCTTCCTACTATATTACCTAAACCTCCCTTGCTGCAACTTGAGACCATTGCTCCTTGTTCTGTCATCTGCCATCACCGAGAACAGTGTAGCTGAGGGGTGGGCAAAATATGGCCTATGAGCCAGATTACAGCCTGCCAGGCAATTCCATCCAGCCCGTGGGCACACGCCAACTAACTGTACCCCACCCAATCCACATACCTCACTCCCACCCTGCTGCACAGTGGGGCCCAGCCAGCATGCAGCTTCCAGGCAGGGCTGCTGCTGCCACTGCTGCAGCCGCCAGGGACCTGCTTGGCTTTCCCAGCATCTAGCAGCTCTTCCTTGTCTCCCTGCTGCAACGCTCACTCTGGGCAGCAGATAGGGAAGCGGCAGAGGCCCGGGGGGCAGAGGGGAAAGCATGCAGCTGGGCTAGGGATGGCAGGAGTGTGGAGGTTGGGTGGGGGGCTGTGGGGACCACCCCATATACTCCCTCCCATGGTGCACAGCCCCTGCTGCTGGCGGCAGCAGCAGCAAGCAGAGGCCCTTGGAGTGCTTGTGGTGCTGCTGCTTGGTGGCATACAACTCTGGCCAGAACTGCACGTGGCAGCAAGGAGCACAGCCAGGTTGGCCTGCTTCTATTACGTGGGGCTCCCCGCAGCACTAGTGCAGCTCCCAGCACTTATGCGCCACCGGGGGAAGCTCCAAATAATGGAGCCAGCTGTCTTCCCCACCCTGTGCAGCTGCTGGGACTCTGCTGGAAGTGGTGGGGAGCCCTGCCTCCTGCATCACATGGGGGTTCCCCTGGTGGCACACAAGTGCTGGGAGCTGCACATGTGCCATGGGGAGCTCTGCATGATAGAGGTGGGCCCGCTTTGCTGCGTTCCTTCCTTCTATGCACAGCTCTGGCCAGAGCCTCACACCTCCGGTTGGCAGCACCTGCACATACCATAAGCGCTCCAAGGGCCCCACCTGCTGCTGCTGCTGCCGCCGCCAGTGGCAGGGGCTGTGTGCCATGGGGGGGCAGGGGGGGCCCCTCACAGCACCACACCCTCACTCAGCCCCAAAATCTCACACAACACCCCTACATATACACCCCCCGCAACATAACCTATACCCTCCCGCACATGGATGACCCCCTCACAACTCCCCCAACACACATGTACCCACAACCACACACTCCACCACACACAAAATACCAGAGTAAGACTTTATTTTTTACCTATTATGCAGTCACCCCTATATATACACTACACAAACAAAAATCATGACAAAAATATTTTTGAGATAAAATTAAAATAAGTTATAGTAGACATTTGAGTTTTAATATATGATTTGGTTTTTTTCTAGTTCAGATGGCAGTTCTGTTGGCTGCTCATGTCCTCCCTAAAGTGTACTGTCAGGGGCAGTGCTCTGGGAGCTGACCTTGCCTGTGAAGACTGAGGTGAAAAAGGCATCGAGTACTTCAGCCTTTTCTGCATCCTCTGTCACTAGGCTGCCTTCCCCTCAGTAAGGGACCTACACTCTCCCTGATCTTCCTCTTGTTACATATTTGTAGAAACTCTTCTTGTTACCCTTCACATCCCTTGCTAGCTGTAACTCCAATTGCACTTTGGCCTTCCTGACTACATCCCTGTATGCCCGAGCAATATTCTTATACTCTTCCCTAGCTGTTTGTCCAAGTTTTCACTTCTTATAAGCTTCCTTTTTGTGATTTAGTTTACTGAAGAGTTCCCTGCTAAGCCAAGCTGGTCTTCTGCCATACTTGCTAGTTTTCCTGCACATTGGGATGGTTTGTTCATCCATTCTCAGTAAGGCTTCTTTAAAGTACAGCCAGCTCTCCTAAACTCCTCTCCCCCTCAGACTGGCTTCCCAGGAGATCCTACTCATGAGTTCCCCGAGTGAGTCGAAGCCTGCTTTTCTGAAGTCCAGGTTTCTTACTCGACTGCTTTCCATCCTTCGTTTCCTCAGGTTCCTCAACTCTATCAACCTGTGGTCACTGCTGCCCAAGTTGCCATTCATTACTACATTCCCCACCAATTCCTCCCTGTCTGTGAGCAGCAGGTCAAGAAGAGCATTGCTCCTAGTTTGGCCACTCCAGCACTTGCACTGGAAAGTTGTCCCCAACACTCTCCAAATATTTCCTGGATTGCCTGCACACCGCTGTATTACCCTCCCAACAGACATCAGGTTGATTCAAGTCCCCCATGAGAAACAGGGCCTGTGATCAGGAAACTTTCACTAGCTGCTTGAAGAAAGCCCCATCCACCACTTCCTTCTGGTCTCATAGTCTATAGCAGACCCCCACCACGATATCACCCTTAACCAGAAACTTTCAACATGCCTATCTCCAGTTTCATTCTGGAGCTCTGAGCAATCAGACAGCTCTTTTACATAAAAGTGCAACTCCTCCTCCTCTTCTCCCCTGGCTGTCCTTGCTGAACAGTTTGTACCCATCCATGACTGTGCTCCAGTCATGCAAGTTATCCCACCAAGTCTCTGTTATTCCAATCATGTCATAGTTCTGTGATTGTGCAAGGACTTGCAATTCTTCCTGCTTGTTTCCCGGGCTCCACGCATTCATGTACAGACACCCAAGGTAACCAGCAGATTGCCCTTTCTCAGGAAGAATGAGAATACCTCCCCTCTTGCCCCGCCCCGCTTGCTATTCCTCCAGGTCACTCACTTCCCCACTTACCTCAGGGCTTTGGTCTCCATCCCCCAGCAAACCTAGTTTAAAGCCCTCCTCACTAGGTTAGAGATCCTGTCTGCAAAGATGCTCTCTTAGTCTGGTGGATCCCATCTCTTCCTAGCAGCCCTTCTTACAACATCACCCCACAGTCAAAGAAGCCAAAGCCTGGCTGGAGACACCACCTACGCAGTCAGGAATTGACTTGCAAGATACATCTGCTCCTGCCTGGGCTGTTTCCCTTGACCAGAAGGGTCGAAGAGACCACCATTTGAATCCCCGTCCCCCTCACCCTTGCACTTAGATGTACACAAAATTGTAATCAATTTTGATCCGTTTAGGGCCTCCCCTGGCAATATCATCGGTACCCACATGGATGAGCAGCATGGGGTAGTAGTTAGAGGGCCAGATGAGTCTCAGTAATCCCTCTGTGACATCTTGAATGCAGGCTTTGGGCAAGCAGCAGACTTCCCGAAACAACAGGTCAGGTTGGCAGATGGTTCCCTCTGTCCCCAGCAGAAGGGAGTCTCCAACCACCACCATTCCTCACTTCTTCTTGATGGTGGTCATCTCAATCTTTCCCACCTTGGGGAGGTCTGGCCTGTCCACCACCAATGGAACATACTCCCTAGCCCTCTGTTACTAGGGCTCCATATCTGTTCTCCAGATGAACTGCTACAGGTGGAAATGAAGATTTTTGCTTCTTGTCAGAGGTCACAAGCTTCCAACTTCCACCTTCCTGTTAGCTCACATCCTTTCCCTTCTCTAGCACTGCCTCTGGCAGTTCTTCCTCCACAGTCCTGGAGGTCTCCTCCAGCATCAAATTGATGAAGTCCTCATGGTGGATGATGCTTTGGAGCCTCATCACCTCCACCTGTACCTCTTGCCTGTTTCCTGACACCACCATAAGGTACCACCAGAAGGTACTGCTCACACTGCAGGCACCTGGCTGTCACCAGAAGGAACCTGCAAGCCCCAGTTCCCACAGCACCAAACTGGACCTGGGTGGAAGTCTCAATGGTGAGCAGTCCTGTCTGGACAGAAACCTCACAGATGCAGACAGAGTGGCAATGGCTCTGGCATTGCAATGTTCTTCAGCCATTTTCCCAGCTCTCAGTCTGCCTCTTCTCTCTTACTGCCCTTCTTCCTAGCACACTGTCCCTAGCAAACTTGCCTGAAAGCTGGCCTGTTTACTCTTCCTAGGCCCCAAAGGGTCCCTCTTCCCTGCTTCCTCACATCAAGGTGAAAGGCTCTCCCCTCAAGGGGACTGGGGGCAAGAGCGGGGACAGGGGACTGACCAGTAAACTGCTTGCCTGGTTTGCTCCCCTATTTGCTGGCTCCCTGGTCACTTGGGGAGTCTCTTTTCATACCTTGCTGGGCCTGGACTAGCTCTGCCCCTTGTCAGGGCTTCTGTCCTGCATAGGCAGCAATCACTCAGCAATTAGCAATCACTCAGCTAGCAACCCTCTCAGCTTCTCAGAGCATACACCCCAAACACACACAGCCCACCAAACAAATACCCACTAAGTCAGAGGCACAGGCAGCTCTGGATCACTTATCTTCTCAGGGCAGGATCTCATGCCTGGTTTCTCTCCCCCTTCCCCCTTTCGCCCAGCAAGCTGCTTGCAAACTGCATGCCCTGTTTGCTGCCCCTGTTCACTTTATAATACATGAATCCTAGAAAGTTAATGCCAGATTAAAGAAGGTGATCACAAGAAGCAGGGGATTAAGAGCTATCAAGTATATACAAACCTCTCCAGGTATAAAAATCTGCCCCAATTACCGCCTTATAAAATTTCATCCTACCACTTTAGTTGCACTTGGCACCTCAATACTTGGGCTTTCCATCTTTCAGATATTTATAGACTATGATGTATAATGCACCTTTAGTTATTGCTGAAACAGGCAATATATATATTTAGTTCTTAAATGTTATATTACAAGTTAGTTCTTCCACCTCTTTACTGGATTCTACTCATTTTACTTGCATCATCTTGTTCAAAAATGAATATCCTATTCTAACAAAGTATCAGCAAAACTGTATCATGAGCAACCATTACCTTGCAACTACTTGGAATGGGGTTTCTGAATATTCTTTTTCTTCTGATTTACATCTTTTGAAGACCTCATAGATATCTTCTACACATTTTTGATGATTCTGTAAATTATTACATAGTTTTTCTCTCTGATTAGGAAGGAATACTAAATGAACTAAATACATATTCATAATATTCAATTATGAATTTTTATTTAGTTCAGTGGGTTTTTTAAAATTCATAATGTACTAAGGTTCACACTACCATCAAATTAACTTAATTCTTTTGAATATATTAACAATTCTTATTCCAGAATTGTTATTTCGTGTTTAACAAAATGCTTAAAATATTTAACTTTTAAAACTGAGTTCTTACTGTGTTAAATGGCTATGATCAATAGGTTCCTGACCTCTTGACAGAGGTTGGGGGGGGGGGGGGAGGGGGGGGGGGGGAGTAACCACAAAATTGAACAACTTGCATATTTCCCCTTTGGTTAAGAGGATAGATAGTACCCCTCAAGATTGTTTTTTATAGCTCAGTAATGTCACCTTCTTTGTTTGCTGCTCAGCTGCTTTTCAACATAAATCATCCATTTATTCAACAACTATGTATTTCGTTTTTATTCTTTTAAAATGTTGCTCAGCAACTTTTAAACATATATTAAATGAACATATAGTGGCCTTTCAGTTAGTGACTATATAATTCAAGCTAAAAATTGGAAAGATAATTTCCTTTCTATATCAGTAGTGCCCAATCTTTTGGCCCTGTTGACCAGATGGGTGGTCTGGTCTCTCTGTGGGCACAATACCTCTGCACAGGGCCTGGAAATTTGGTGCAGGGGAATGGTGCCCATGTTAAATTCCACTTTTCCGCTGCCGCCAAATGCCAGACCTGTGGGAAAATCTGACGTCGGCTGGATCTGGCCCATAGGTTGGGAGTTGAGCACCCCTGTTCTACAGTATGTGTTTTTTTCCTGGCCACATTTGTAAATTCCAAGTACAGTCTGAATGAGAAAAGTAGTACAGTCGGAATGAGAGAAGCAATCTGAAATGCAAGAAAATTATTAATGGCAAGGATTTTGGGGGGTGATAGCTTTCACTGGACCAACTGTATAGTTGGGATAAAGGTAGACAAGTTTTCAAATGCAAAGGATGCCACCACTGTGCTGATCATTCTTTCACTCTCCCATGTATGTTTCTGTTGTGGTGGCATCAGAGTGATCTTCCATAGGGCACCAATCACAGTCACCATCTCCAAAGTGTGAATTTCCATCACTAGAATTCATTCTGCACATAGCAGCATCATAAAAGCTTTGCATTCAAAAGTCCGTCTAACGTCCTAATTATATAGTTGTTCCAATAAAAGATACCATCAAAAAATCCTTGCCTCTTGTATAGTTCCTGGACCACGACAACACCATTCTGACACTACCCTAACAGGGAAAATTACTAGGAAGCTTCATTTAATTTATTTACAGGCAAGAAGAACCATCATTGTTGAAAACTTAAGATACAAGCCATCGACAGCTGCCTATGTTATGATTTAATATGCAAACATTCCATTTCAGATAAACCCCAACCAACCATCAGGCAAATTAAAACTTGAAACATCTGCCTTCTCTCCACCATTAACCACTGTCCTCATTCTTCTCAACTTTCAAACAAAAAAACATGAATATTGTGATATGCTTCATGAGTCATCAAATTTTATTTAGTTCAGACTAAGTTGGAAAAGCATATTCCAAAACTAATGAGACATTACAAAGAACACCTTGCCAACAGATGTTGCTCTCTCCCCAACCCTTTATATGAGCTGAAGGGCTTGAGCTCTGCAGTTCTGCATACCTTAAATTCTACCTGGAAACTGACAGTGAACAAGTGCATACACCAAGCACAAGTGTAAAGTTTTATGGGAAAATATTTCCCATAACAAGCAGGCCATTGCATTCTTAACCAGTGTAAATTTCCAGATAGGCTTAAAGATGCAGCCACATGTATTACACACATTAAAAGTTCTTTAAATAAAGAATAAATGAGTAAGCCTAACACTAACTTCCAAAGTATGCACGTGCTACTTTTACATTATACAAGCAAATTCAGTTCTCAAGTTAACAAATGCAACTCCATAAAAGTCTGTAGCAATGTACATAAACAGAGACCTGAATATTACTTGCTAAGGGTAGTAACTCAATACAATTTACTTCACACAAGTCCTTTTTGATTTCTATAAATGAAAGTGCAAAATGTCTACCTTGTGCAATTACATACCTGGAGGTTGCAATTTCCACTTTGGTTCTTGCCATACCAGCTGCTCGCTGCGCTCCCTCTATTGCTCTATCCACCTTTTCTTTAGTTTTTGTGTTTCTTATTGGTATAAGCTGCTTCCTTATTCCACGGACCAAAACATTGTTTTTATATTTTCCCTCTTCTTTTGTGCCATCTGGAAAAATGGTACATCCATATCCATGCCTCCTATTATTTAGCCATTCACCTTCGTATTTCATGCCATTTGAGCGCTCACTAATACCAAAGCCACAGCGCTTGTCATTCTTCCACTCTCCCATGTACGTTTCAGTTGTAGTAGCATCAACATGGTCTTCCATTGGACAATAATCACAGTCACCATCTCCAAAACTAATTGTAGAATTGGCATCACTAGAACTAATTCTGCTCATAGCAGCATCACTCCTGACTGAGCTCCGTTTGCTAGATATTGATGATTTAGATTCAGATTTTCTAAGTTTTATACTACCAAGGAGAGATCCTCTTCTGAACAAGCCTCCTTTTTTCTTAATACCCATGGCTTCTGGATCACTGTGAAAATTCAAAACAAACCCGCCTCTTGTTCCAGCTGGACTGTCTGAAGCAATATCATGTAGAACAGTGCCATTGCTCTGCTCACTGCGAAGTGAGGCTAGAGATGTTCGGAGGGGTGAACGGATCACAGTTGCCATGCCATAGGGTACACTTTGCCGTACACCATATCCATGCCGCATCCCTCCTGTCCATTGCCCCTGATAAGTACCTTTTAAAAGAATAACCAAAGGAAACAAAGTTTAAGAAGCAATTTGATTCAGAGAACCTTATCATATCATTAAGAGAACATTGTGTGTTAAGTATTGTATTACCACACTTGGGGCAAAACTTCAGTAGTAAAGCCAGTATGTATTACATAGTAAATATACACCAGTGTGTCACACTGATAAATATACACTTTCTAGTACACTAAGTATTTTACTATTGCAGTTTTTAAAGTTATTTCTTCTCTTAAAAAGCCCTTGGCATTTCAAACTGGACTAAATCTTAGCCAGTTTAAATCTGTCTTTAAGTTACATTTTAAATAAGTCTGCCCAAAGAAGTTGCTTTCAAAGGCTTAGTGCACAATTAATTTTTTTCACAAAAAATTCTAAATGGATCCAAAAAGAAAGTAAAGAATTCTAAAGGCCTAAAGGGAGTATGAGACATGGAAGACTCTCACTACACTAAACAATCATCTTATACTCTGGACTGACTAGATGTAAA
The DNA here is from genome assembly GCF_030867095.1 of Alligator mississippiensis. NCBI lineage: Eukaryota > Metazoa > Chordata > Crocodylia > Alligatoridae > Alligator > Alligator mississippiensis. The sequence goes on along the minus strand of NC_081826.1, from coordinate 58,623,306 downwards.
GCTCTCCATGAAATTAATAAATCTACTTGTGAAAAAGCTGAGCTCAGGTCCAATACAGAATGTTTTCAGTATATGTAATTTGGAGCAATGGTGATACAAGGAGAATATCTGTGTGTGTGTGTGTGTGTGTGTGTGTGTGTGTGTGCGTGCGCGTGTGTACACACATACAAATACTGCATTACTAATTTTGTGGCAGAAAGATCAAAATTAAAGCTGAACCTTCATGCTCCTCTCACTCTTTTGACTCACATGAAAAGAACCTGAAGTTACTTCTCAGCTATATAGTATGTAGGTAGGAGATTGACAATGACAAATTAGTGGAATTAAGGGATGCCATTTTAGTTGTAATGGAGTGTCCTTGCCTATGTCACAGTCTTAATATTCTCTGTGATTTTTAAAGGTAACATAAGAGATCACTGCAAAATATTTGACATAAATAGGTCACATATCGCTACAGTAGGGCTTATTGTTTGAGGTTAACAGAAAGAATAACTAGGATATTACGAAGTACACATGATTTTATCTTTAAGAAAAAAAGAACTTCCATATTGGGTCAGACCAATGGTCCATCTAGTTCATTGTCCTGTCTGAGCAACCAGTGCCAGATGCTTTACAGGAAGCTGGATGAAACCCTACAGTAGGCAGATGTAAAATAATCTGCACTCTAAGAAGTTATTATCCTAACTCCTTATTAAGATTGCCTTAAACCCCAAAACATGAGGTTTATCTCCCTTCCAATACTGTTTTTTTAAGCATTAACCATGATAACTCTGAATAGTCCTAAAAAGGACTAAATAAGCAACTTTTAAAATATCTTTGGTTTAACTCAGTTTTAGCTGCATGGCATATGTTCTTCAGAAAGTTATATTTGGAAACCCAGTGGTTTTCTGTAAATGTTTGTTAAAACTTGAGAAATTCGACATCACTTGAAACTTAATTTGCTACATGCTTTGGAATTAAACTGTATACAGTTAAATCTTATGTAAGATTTAAGATAAGACTATATAATGCATTTCATATAAAGTTAAATAGACTTAACCCATGTAATTCTATTCAGTGTTAAAATATTTCACCAAGTGGATGGTTTTCCTTTCCAGATGGCTGCTGACATCAACAATAAGCAACTTACTTAGGTTCTCTCTCTCTAGTCTCACTCAGTATCCTAGATACCTGCTGATGCACTAGTTTTTAAGGCTGCTGAATCTAGAAACGTGGTTATTTAAATATACTCAACATATGGAGTAGAGCAAATAGAAACATGAGCACACTACACTGACATGCAGAACCCTTTATATAGTTTTAAAAGTACAGACATCTTGTCAATATTTTCCTTTATTAAAAATATTTTTCCTGGAACAAATACATTCAGATCTATAACAGTGCAAAAAGTTAAGTTCTGTCCCCGGTTTCATCTCTGCCATCACACTCATATTATAGGAATATGCCTGAAATGAAGATCTGGCTGCTCTGTGTATTAACTGACTGGTTTGTTATGCCAACAATAACTGTTGTATTTGTTTCAGAAGAATAGATCTGATTCTCATTTAGACTAAAACACTATTACATTGTTTTGGCAACTCACACTTATAGCCCCTTTACACTAAGGCACTGTAAATCAGCATCAGGCCCAAGTGTTTCCAATAAAAAGTTTTATAATACGATTATCAAACACCAGCATGGACTGCAATTTTTTGCCCGTGAATTATTTTTGCTTTAAAAGTGAAAGCAGAAGATCAAAAAGTATGATGTGCAGGAGAAAATGTTCTCAGGCTGTAACTATTTCCTTTAAAATCAGAATAATTAATGTATTCTTGCGTATGTATCATTTTTTCCTACTGGGATAATGAAAGCAAGGCTAACCTATTATGTTGAAAAAGAGTGGTTAAGTTGAACTGATATCCATGGATATGTTAGCTGGATTTGTATGTAGTTTTGCAATGAAATAATTCTCAAGACCTCAGGTACCTTGCTTTCAATTATGAATTTATAAAGGGTACATATCTATTTATTGTTACTGCTGCTGTCATGTACAAAAATACCCATTTTTGCATTGTTTCCCACTCGTATTTTAAGTATTTCCTTTTAAATTATATGTTGAAAACAGTTTTTTGTACAGAAAATATAGTCTTATAGAATTGAGGCCTTAGTAACTAATATTCCACAGTTTAATCTATTTCTCCAATAGTGAAAATGTAATATAATTTTAAAGGAACACAATTATCCATAATATTAGAATATAATGAGAGACTATAATGTTTTCTATTAAGTATTGTCTACCAAAAAAAAAAAAAAAGTCTTACATAAAGGTTTTGGTTTCCTGGGCTACATATGCTCACAGCACCATAAACACATCTTTCCCCCATTCATTTGAATTACAGTTGATAATTTTAATTAATTCAATTGATAGTGGCACTAACAGTACTGCTATAATTACCACACTATTTGAAAACTGCATCTGGTCAATAAAAGCAGCTAAGATTGGGCAATATAATTAACATAAAAAATGGGAGACATAAGTAATGGATAAAATATATGGCTAAAATATTTCCAGATCAATCTTTTGGCATATGTTTGGCTCTCTTGCATAGGTGTCCTTATTTTAAAACTGGAAGTTCTTCGGTGTAACTTACCTTTTGCTGATTTTTTTTTAGTTAAATATATTACTCTGAAGCATGCATATTGATTATTTTCTTTTGGATTATGGTCTATTGGCTTTTCTATTTTTTATAATTCTAAAATATCTCTGATATTTGTGAATCTGTAGCTATAATTCAGAAAAAAAGTGTCATTCAGGCTAGAAAAGACAAACCTTTCCTATTTTCTGAGAGCTCAACAGATTGTTGCATGCTCCTAGAATCAGACTAGTGGTTACATAAGCAGATGCTTAGAAATGAGGCTATTTGGAAATTGTGGAGTATTCACACTCTGAAGGACTGTAGGGTCTAATCATTCCCTATTGACTTTTGCAGGATAACTATGCCCCCAATTCTTTTCCTCTTTGTACTTACTCGTAGTAAGTTCTTATTTCTGATTATTTTTCCACAGTCATAGCTCACTGACTAATTTATGCACAGTGAAAATTCCAAATTAAAGCCTTGGTATTAATGTGATCCATTAAGTAAGTAGGACTGCATGTGGGTGTGATCTCCAGCTGTAGTTAGCTGTCCTTAAAGGACTGGGACACATGTGGCCCAAAATGAAATGAATGAATTCATAAAATGACTGACTGACTGACTGATCAGGACTTAAAATTATAACCTTTTCCACAGACACTTAGTGAACTGTTAGCTTAAAAAGCCCTTATGAACAACAGGACACATATTCCCCTTACTTTATCCAGAAAAGGCAATGAAAGTTTGTACAGAAATTGAGAGCAGGCTATTACTAGTGCTTTCTATTTCTAATCCCTTCTCCATAGCCACATGCACGAACATGTTTAGAGCAAAAGTATTTTGGAAACAATTTCAATTTTGATTCTGTTTAAAAGTCACTAGGCTCAAAATTGGTTTTGTTGTTGCCTAAGTATCAAAACTAAGGCCCTTATTTTGCAGATACCTGTTACAGGCATCTAATTCACAAGTCACCCAATTAAAACCGCTGAGACTTCACAGGCTCAGCTTTACCACACATGAACCTGTGTCAAAATCAATAAACAGATTAACACTAATAAAAGTGAAAATCTTAAAATAGTAAAATGTAGATTTTCAATAGAGCTGCTTTGATGAGCTCTCTCATTTCCAATTGTGTCATACACAGAAAAACAATTTCTCTCTCGATTACACGTATTATTGCTGTTTCTGAGAGAAGCTGGCTCTGGACAATGTGTATTAGTTACTTAAAAACGTATTTCTAATAACCACTAGCATAGTCACATTTACTTTAAAAACAATGTGGCTAGTGAGCTCTACTCAACCTCTAATCTAACATTAAAAAAATCCTATAATGCAGTGAAAGTGAAACTAAAATTGTGATCACGTTTTAGAATGAAATAAAATTTAAAACTCTCAAAATATGACTCTGGCTGAGACTAAGTCTAGCAACCTTTACAGGTTGAGAAGAAAATTTACACATAGGTAACATGGGGTTTTCAAAGAGTCCAACAGAAAATAATTATAAACACAAGGAAGATAAAACAATGGTATTTTAGTTTTATTATGAAATACATCTTGCTAAATGTTGCGATGAAAACATAAAAAGCCTCAGCTGAAAATGGTGCTACACCACATTAGCTTGAGGGCATTTCTCCTCTTCTGTCTCTTTTGGGGGTGACATACTCTTTCCTCAATATCTATGTGGGAACTGACTACTGCATCTATTACAAGGCCAGAATTAAGGCTCTCTCCTTCAGCTACACTTTTCTAAATTACACTTCTTGCACAGCATTCACATATTTTCACCAAATCTCAGCCTGCACAGTAGGTATAGTAAATATTAAACTAAGCAATATGTCTGTATAAGAAAACCCCAAAACTTAAAATCCCTCTACCCAGGGGTATATCAAAAGTAAAAGTCACTGCTTTCACTTTGAACAATCTCACACTGGAGGCAGTAGAATTACAGCGACACTAGAACTGAAACACGTCCATTTGTCTGTGATGATTAAAAAAGATACATATGGCATGATGAGAAGAAACCATCCACTTAAGTACGGGGGCTTGGCTACCCCTTCAGACTCCTGGATTAATGAAATGGGGTGGTTATCTGTGTTGGCCTGAAGTTAGGCAGGAGGCAGGGCAGCACCTTACAGATGAACTACATGGAAACAGGATGCTATGAAAATCATTGCATAGCTTCCGATGAAGCCGCTTGTAGCCTACGAAACCTCATGCCTCTCTGAACAAGTCAGACTACAAGTTGTCACCCTGCCTTCCTCGCTGTCTGTCTATTAAGTGTAAGTCACTAGGATATAATTATCCCCAACTATTTCCAGGCTTCAGGGAGGTTGATTTGTGACTAACAGGAGGGAAGAAGCACTGGGTCCGGCCTGCTCATTCTGGAAGTGGGATGTATGTCGGGGGGCTCCTGGCCGCTCTACTCTCTTAAACCAGGTCATATGTTTTAGGTGGGGCCAAATCTTATCCTGTGTCTGGATGGAGTCAGCAACTGGGGCCTTTTCTGCCTGCCAGCTCATGGGGTCTGCCCCAAATCCAGGTGGGGGCTATTCTAGGTAGTGCCGAGGCTCCCTAGACCCCGCGGCTCTGTGCGCGTGCCTTAGGAGCTGCAAACACAGGGGCGCCTCGGCACGGCCCGGTGCTCTCAGGGAGGGGAGGACGGACGCGACCGGCAGGCTGCTTCCAAGCAAGCACGGCTCACTCCGCGGCCGGCCGGCCGGCCGGGCGGCGGGGGCGGGCGTGCAAGCAGGGCAGGCGGCGATGGGGCCCGGCCCGGCCCGCGCTCACCTCCGTCGCCGTAGGTCTCCACGCCGTAGCCGTCCTGCAGCCCGTTGCTCCAGGTGCCCTCGTAGCGGGCGGGCGTGCTGAGGCTCTGCCGCACGCCGTAGCGCCCCTTGAAGCCGTGCGCCCACTCGCCGCGGTACGTCCACCTGCCCTTGGTCTCCACGCCCAGCCCGTGCCGCTTGCCCTGCGCCCAGTGGCCCAGGTAGGTGTTGCCGCTGGGCCAGGTGTAGCCGCCCACCGCCTCGAAGCCGTGCGCCCAGGCGCCCGCGTACTCGCCCTGCCCCTTGGGCCCCGTGCAGATGCCGTGGCCGTGGGCTTTGCCGTCCTCCCAGCCGCCGCAGTACGTGCCGCCATCGTCGAAGTCGAACCTGCCGCCCGTCATCCAGGGCAGCGCCGCCAGCCCGGCTCCGCGCTCCCGCCGCCCGCGCCTGCTCCCGAGCCCGCTCCGGCTCAGGCTCCCGCCGCGCCGAGCCCAGCCCAGCCCAGCCCAGCCCAGCCCAGCAGCTCTGCCCGGCCCGCCCCCTGCTCCGCCCCGGCCCGCCCCGCCCCGCGCCGGCGGCGGCGCCGCGCCCGTCCCGCGCACCCTGCAGGTGGGGGCCCCGCACCGCCCGGCTCTCGGCGGGGTTGCGCAGGCGGGCGCGCGCGTCCAAAAAGACGTGTGTTTCTGTGAGCATGTGCACGCCTGGGAGCAGTGCGTGTCCAAACAGACGTGTCAGCTAGCTCACACGTGGGAGCGCACGTGTGTGTGTGTTAGAGAGACTATTGTGTCCAAAAAGAGCGTGCGCTCGGGTTATCAACTCACACGTGAGAATGTGTGCATCTGAGAGCAATACCTGTCCAAAGAGATGTGCCAACTCACGTGCGCGCACGTGTGAGTGTGTAAGAGAGAGACTTGATGTGATCATCATGTGCTCTGGTTGTCAGTTCACACGTGTGAGCATGTGTGCGCCTATGAGCAATGCATGTCCAAAGAGATGGGTCAGCTCACATGTAGGAGCGCATGGGTGTGTGTGTCTGCACATGCGTGAGTGTGCAAGAGAGAGACTGTGTCCAAAAAGACGTGCTCTGGTTGTCAACTCACATGTGTGAGCATGTGTGCTCCTGAGAGCAATGTATGTCCAAAGAGACATGTCAGCTAATACGTAGGAGCACGTGTGTGTGTATGCATGCATGTGTGTGTGTGACTACGTAAGAGAGAGAGAGACAGAGAGGGAGAGACTTTTGTGTCCAAAAAAGACGTGTTCAGGTTGTCAGCTCACACATGAGTATGTGTATGTCTGAGAGCGCTGTGTGTCCAAAGAGACATGTCAGCTTACACATGGGAGTGCACGTGTGTGTGAATGGTGCGGAAGGGAGAGGGGGAGAGAGAGACTTTGTGTCCAAAAAGACATGTGCGCTCTGGTTGCCAACACACACATGCAAGCATGTGTGCACCTGAGAGCAACGAGTGTCCAAAGAGATGTGTCAACTCACACATGGGAGTGCATGTGTGTGTGCACGTGCGAGTGTGTAAAAGAGAGACTACTGTGTCCAAAAAGATGTGTGCTCTGGTTGTCAACTCACACGTGTGAGCATGTGTGTGCCTGAGAGCACTGTGTCCAAAGAGACATGTCAGCTCATATGTAGGAGCACATGTGTGTGTGTGCGTGTGCATGTGTGCACATGTGCGAGTGTGACTGCGTTAGAGAGAGAGAGAGAGAGAGAGACTTGTGTCCAAAAAGACGTGTATTCAGGTTGTCAGCTCACACATGTGAGTATGAGTGTATCTGAGAGCAGTGTGTGCCCAAAAAGATGTGTCAGCTTACACACGGGAGTGCACATGTGTGTGCATGGGGTGGGAAGGAGAGAGGGAGAGAGGCTTGTGTCCAGAAAGATGTGTGAGCTCTGGTTGCCAATGCACACATGCAAGCATGTGTGCACCTGAGAGTAATGTGTGTCCAAAGAGACATGTCAGCTCATACGTGGGAGCATGTGCTTATGTGTGTGTGCATGTGAGTGACAGAGACTATTGTGTCCAAAGAGACGTGCTCAGGTGTGTCATCTCACACATGAGCCTGTGTGTCTGAGATCATCATGTGTTCAAAGAGATGCATCAGCTCACACATGGGAGTATGCACATATGTGTGCATGCACAAGTGAGAGAGATATGTGTCCAAAGATGCTTGTGCACAGGTATGCCAGCTCGCATGTGTATGCTTTAAAGCAACGTGTCCAAAGAGAGATACACATTGGCTCACACATAAGCATGGTCCATGTGTATGGGCTCACAAGTGTAAGTGTGTTTAAGAGCAATGCATGTCCAAAGAGACCCAGGCATGCCTAGGTGTGTCAGTTTACGTGTGTGTGTCTGTGTGCACACACGCGCGCATCTGAGAGCATCATGCATCTACAGAGACGCATGTTGGCTCACACGCGTCTGTGTTGGCTAGGCACAGCAAACACCTCCTCCCCTTCAACCATATTTCAGTCTGTAGCTTCCCCAGGCACGTGCTTTGAATCTACATGACCACGAGCACTTTTATATAATGAAATATGGACCTCGGGTTTGACTGGGATTCCAGTAGCAAACCGCAGCCCATACAAGTGGACTGGCTCCTTGTCCCCCATTAAGTACCGATGACTAAACAGCCAGCCAGTTTGATTTCTGAATTAACACTTTGCCAGGGATCAATCTCAACTAATTCAAGTCAATTGCCATTTTAAGCCTGGTGTGTAAATGACTGTCTCCCACCTGTTTTGATAGAGTCAAATCTGGGATAAGTTAACTCTGGATTAAATTGATCATCTGTTTTTAGGTAAGCACCAACACAGGCTTTTTAATATGCCATTCGGGATGGTAGGCCAAACCCCACAAAGTAGAGCTATAAGTCCCGCTTGGTGATGGGGCCCCCCCACTAAGGGCATATCTATCACCAATTACTTGTGACAACAGAAAAACCAAATGGGGATAGGAGTGAGGGTCATGGGTTCATAGTGAGTACACAATGAGAGGGGACACTGAGCAGAGAACACTAGACAGTGTCCACTGACCATCAAATGAGTCCAAGGAGCCAGTAGACACTGTCCAGTAAAATTCTGCCTAGAGATGTGAACAGATTTGAATACACAGGATGTGAAAATACATGTTCACAACAGTGTATATGCTCTTGTGTCCTAAGAGCTTGCGTTTCCATACATTGTTGTTCTGTCTGTAGCTGCCTGAGAGAGAATACTAAAGGTCCATAGGATATGCACATGTGACTTAACGTTTAAATGTTGGCTGGACGGTCGCACACAGAGAGTAGTGGTGAGTGGGTTGTTTTTGACCTGGAGGGATGTGGGCAGTGGGGTTCCCCAGGGCTGGGTCCTCGGGCCCGTACTGTTCAACATCTTTAGCAATGACTTGGACAAGGGGTGGAAAGCATGTTGTCCAAGTTCGCTGATGACACCAAGATGTGGGGCGAGGTGGGCATGCTAGAAGGGTGGGACAGAATCCAGCTAGATCTAGACAGGTTACAGGGGTGGGCGGATGAGAATAGGATGGAATTCAACGTGGACAAGTGCAGGGTGCTGCATCTAGGGAGAAGGAACCAGAAGCATACCTATAGGCTGGGGAACACTCTTCTCATGAGCACAGAGGCGGAAATGGATCTTGGAGTCATTATTGACTCCAGGTCGAACGTGAGCCGCCAATGTGAGGAAGCTGTCAATAAGGCTAACCACACCTTGTCATGCATGCACAGATGCATCACAAGCAGGTCCAGGGAGGTGATCCTCCTCCTCTATGCAGCATTGGTCAGGCCACAGTTGGAGTGCTGCGTCCAGTTCTGGGCACCACACTTCAAGAGAGATGCGACTAGCATTGAGGGACCAGAGGAGGGCCACTGGCAGGGTCATGGAGCAGCAGAGCAGGCCAAACAAGGAGAGAGTAGAGGGCCTGAACCTGTTCAGCCCCCACAAGTGAAGGCTGAGGTGGGGATCTGGTGGCCATCTACAAATTCACTAGAGGGGATCAGTAGGGAGTAGGAGATGCCCTGCTCCCCTGGGCACCACCCAGGTAACTAGGAATAATGGCCACAAGTTGATAGACAGCAGGTTCAGGCTAGACATCAGGAGGCATTACTTTATGGTTAAGGCGGCTAGGACCTGGAACCAACTTCCAAGGGAAGTGGTGCTCGCTCCTACCTTGGGGGTCTTTAAGAGGAGGCAGGATAGACACCTGACTGGGGTCATATGACCCCAGCATCCATTCCTGCCCAAGGCAGGGGGTCAGACTTGATGATCTGTTTAGGTCCCTTCCAACCCTAGCTGCTATGATTCTATGAAATGCGCCAATTATAACTATAATACCAGGAAGGCTGGGAGTAGTGGGATAGGGACTGTGTCTTGGAACTGGTGGTAGTGCTTAGCTTACTGGATGATCTAACTTCATCATTCTGCTGCTAGAGGGTTTTTCTTTTTCTTTAAGTTTGTATCCCAACTCTGTAAATTGATTGTTAGTCTTTTAAAAAATTAACTAAAATAATGCCTATAAAAATAGCTATGGAGACATTTTCAAAGTGGAATAGTTTCCAAATCTCCTTTTGTGCTTCTCAGAAATGTAATGCCATTTCCAGCAGCTAATGTTGTCACAGCAAAGCTGAGCTGTGTACTGTTAGCTTAGTTTTTAGTAGCGGAGGTCTCATCTTCAGTGCAATACTAAGGGACACTGACAAACTGGCAATAGGTGCAGGAATTGTGGTCTAGGAATAAGAGACATGGAAAGGTATATAGTTATATCAGTGGCCTTTCAAGGACAGTGCTTCTGGGAACACGGTAAGGAATCTCACATTATGCCTTCCACCCCATAGCCTTTGGATGACTGGACAGCTTCAAGTACTGCCATGTACTCTTCCTTCACCAGTCATTTGATGATGGGATAAAAATATAAAATGCAAGTGAGAGAGAAGGAGGCACGGAAGTGATGAACAAGATTTAGTGGAGAAGAAACTGGAAAGTGTTGATTGTATATCAGAGGATCAGGGATGGCTATTTTCAGAAGCCATATTTTCATAGTCTTTTTTTAAAAGTTATAGACCAGGACTAAAAGGAAAAGCTGAAAGCAATTTTTACTTTACAGCAGGTTCTGAGGAATGCATGAAATGTATGTTTGGGGGACAGAAATACCTACTGCCACTCCTGCAATGATAGAGAAGAATCAAAAGAGGATAGTGTCTCGGACGGCCAAAGCCGACTCGAGGCGATTCAATAATTACTTGTTCGTCGGGGCGGGCTGGTGAATAGAGAGGCCGAGAAAGCTTTATGGTTGTAAAATTTTACTTACGTCGCTTGCTGTGGCGACGGAAAACAGTCCGGTCGTCTGAACAACTACGTTAGTTGTTCCAGCTGGCAGGACTCAGGCCAGCACGTCCGTCTACAAATTGGGCCGGCAGGGAAAGGGATACATCTGGGATTGCGCTCGGCGACGGGGAGACGAATCGATAGGTGATCAGGCTATCGATTAGCTCAGCCACAAGTCAGATCTCTTCAGAAGCACTCTGCAGCGTGCTCCAAGTTCTCCGACTTGGGCGGAAGTCGCGCTAATTTTTAAACGGCCAGCAAGCCAATTACTAGCCTCCACGTGTGCATAATTTAGAACTGGCCAATAGCGGGACACAAATTTACATCCGAATGGCGGGAACTCTCTTGCACCGGGGGTTTTCTGCAACAACAGAAAGCCTTTACTTTTGCAAGAGGCTCTCATGTGGCGGGAAAATTCCACCATGCCGAGGCACCAAAACCACTGGGTTATGACAGATAGTAAATTGGTTATACAATTTCTAAAGAAAATATTATTGATAGAAACTGCAAATTATTACCAGCAAAACTTAACTGCTAACACAAACAATTGAACACACAAGACAAAGTATATATTAAAACAAATTCTACCCAGGAAGAACCGAGTCTAGTGCTAATGCCTTAAAACAAAACTAATAGAAAATAATGCAGCTGTGTAACGTAGGCATTTTAAAATATCAGATATAAATTCACTAATACAGTAATCTGGAGAGGATCCAGTGGGGATGGAGTTGCACTCCTTTGATTCCTGGTAAAATAAACTGCCTAGCAGTTGCAGAAGTATATCTATTCAGACAGCAGTGAAAATAACTTCATCATTCATTATAAATCTACCCAGTTCTCTCTCAACTCTTCTAAATATTTAAGAAACATTTAAGATCTTAATATATTTTTAAAACATTTTAAGGTCTTAAATGTTCCACTAATCAAGCTATTCTTTTCTTCTGCAATTCTGCTGTCAGTTCACTGGTTTTGCTAACGTAGCTCCTATTTTACAGCCCTACTGACTGCTTTTAACTCTCACTAACGACATTAGCTGAGGTGTGGAAATCACTTTCAGTGAAGCACTGGATGTACTATCAAGATGCTCAAGAAAGCTTGAGTTTGTTTTATGAATCTGAGAGAGATGTACATTTAATTCTAATGACCACAGGACTAAAGAAACAACCAATGTTTATTATTTTTGCCTAGTTTATTGTTTTTAATACATAATACGTGATATAGCAAATTAATGCACATTCCAATAAAGATGCATTTATTTTTGCTTCCCTCTTAAACTGAATAATATAGACTTATTAGTAACCTTAGCATATTAGTAAAGCTTGTAGCTTTTTTTTTTTTGCCTGGAGAAGAGGTGAGTTGCATTATATGCAGTGATGCACTGCACCATCTATTTCCTGCTTTTCACATTCCTAGATTTGCCCTTGACACTCATTTTGTTCTGCACAGATTCTCATACCACACTTATTAGTATTTGATTGCCTTCTAGCACTATGTTAAGCAACCTAACTAGCATCCGTGTCATGTTATTCTCTCATCTCTTCCTCAGAGGGTATAAGCATGCCTAGTGAAGCATTTTGTTTTGCTATGGGTGTTATTTTTTTTTCAAAGAAAAGATGTTGTGATGGTCCTTTTTTTCAGTTTGTGATGGTCCTTTTTTCTGAATTTGTTCAGCTTTGGATCAGAACTCGAGAAAGTCTGCCTCCACCACTGACAAGTTTTACAGACCCCCATACCTGGTTCACAAGATAAACCCAAAGATTTCAAACAGGAATCCATAGCATCAAAAACGCTCTGACCTGTTGCGGTCTTTCTTGCATTATGAGTTACTGGTGCAGATTTTATGTTAAACATCAGTTTTAGCTTCTCTCTCTCTACACCATCTATGCTGTTTTGTTCTGGCCTGTGGCCAGACCAGGCTGTGTAGTATGCCGTATGCTAGACATAAGAAATCAGATTCCAGATATCTGCTTTCATTTCCTTGACCAGTTTTCATGATTTCAACTGTATTATTAACTGAAGTACATGGTACTTCTGCAGCTCCATAGTAAGAATCGTGAACAATTATGAACGTATGAAAATATTTACTTTAAGATAAATGTCTCATGAAGGGATACAATTGCTTTTAATTTATTAAATACTCATGATTTAAAGTGGTCTATTCATTATTGAAAATTAACTATGTGAGACATGAAGACATGAAGTTCGTTTGTGGCTTTTATACACACATGCATTTCTTATTCATCTTCTAATACAGTATAGAAAGTTTCAGTCCAAGTGAAAAAGCTTTAGAGAAGTAAAACTGAAGTTCATAATGGAAGCTGTAGTATAAGACTTTTGGCTCTGATCCTGCAAAGACTGATGGTATGGATATATTAATAAATATATACTTAAATGGCTGTATATCCCCATTTAATTTGGGATAAAGCTGTGCCAGTTTACTTTTTGCATATCACCAGATAGAAAGGGGCATGCTAAACAGTTGGCATAGAAGAGCAGATATGGGGATGTTAACCCCTGCCTTTACCCCAGTATCATTTGTTCATCTGTCTATACCCTTACACACCTGCTTTGACATGATGTTAATAGATAAA